>NW_020799107.1:15999420-16196866 GCF_003259725.1 Athene cunicularia
GGGACACCCTCCGCCACGGAAACCAACCCGCAGCCGCGGGGCCAGAGGGGCTCAGTTTGTGCTGGGTTGGACGGTAACTGGCGATTTAAAGGCAGTGGGCAGAAATCAGGAGTCACCATCATCATAGACAGGTGTCTTTAAAATCGGGATTTTTCAAATTCAGGTATCCCCAAGTGACTGCCCACCGTGCAGGGCTCTTTGGACCCTGGTTTGAATGTAGGTAGCAGAGAAAAAAAAATACAGGTGCTTGGGTTCCAGCGTTATTTGGGTTAATTTTGGGTTCCAGTTCCAGCGGTCCCTTCCGTGGTCTCTGCTGTGCCTCTGCCTCCTGGGCCCCCAGCAGCCCATCCCGAGGCCTACCCCAGAGCCTGTCCCAGCAGCGGCTCACACTGCCACAGCCTCCCATGAACACCATGCCCAGGTCCTCTCATGACACCTCCAGTCCCTCCCAAGAGCCTCACGGTGCCCTGCCATGATCCCCCCAGACCCTCCTGTGATCTCCCCAGTCCCTCAGCTCTTCCAGCAGAGCCAGGAATGACCCTGGGAGCCCAGACGAGCTCTGGCCACCTTCCTGCCTGCCCCCAGCTTGGGGATCTGGGCTTGCTTTATATGAAATACTGTTCGTTAGCACTTGTGAGAATCAGAATCAAGAGCATTTTGAAGTGAACAGCTGCATTATCATTCAGCCAAGCCTCCTAGTCAAGTTGTCCATGAGCGCGGCAGGCTTTAAAGAAGCTTGCTCCAAGAGGCAGTGTCTTCACATCATCCCTCATTCTGCCTGGTTTAAAGCCTTACTAAACCAACTGTCTAGTTTAAAGCCTTACTAAGAGAAATCACCTATTCACAACAACAAGAAGTTTCAGCAGAAGGTAAATTAACCTAAGTATATAGCTCCAATTATGTGTGGATACACTGCCAACAGTTCCAAGCTATGTACCATTATTATTATTATTATTATTATTATATTTATTTCAGCATATTTACATTTCTACAGTAGGTAACATGACTGCCATAATAAGAGGAGTCACCAGTTCATATTTTTAACATGCTAATGCATATGGTATGTTAATTGGCTTCAGATTATCAACAAACAGTTTTAACACAATTACATCCCCTAAGTTTTAACAGTTTAATTTGAACATCAGTAGACAAGAAGAAAGATTAAAAACTGATATGGCACCTCCTGCATTCTTCTGTGCATAAAGACACAAAACCTTAGACAAGATCGGCACATGCAAAGGCATTTTTATGATTTAAAGGCTTGCCTCAACATTTCCCAGTCTAGGTGTGGGTTTCACAAAAATTAATACAGGATTTCCCAAACTTCTGAAAGCTGATCTGCCCTTTAAGAAAAGTAGAACAAATTTTATGCCTCACTACAGTTTTACTGCCTGTTGTCAAATGTTTAAATATCTTAATGTATTCATCTTCTGCTCCTTCCTTGGCTGGCTCTTTGTGACTCCTCCTCCTGCCTTAGGGAACATTGGTGAACATTTTTGGGATATACTTCCTCCCCTTGCTTCCATACTTTAAAAAGGAGTCAGACTCAACTATATCAATATTGAAAGTGTTATTCTTGGCTTCACTCGGAATGCCTGGGACACCTTTCAGTTCAAAACGATCTTTTCAAACTCTCTGGAAACGCCTTTCTGCCTCTGGCATACACGGCTGCATTTTCTTCACCACTCTAATAGCTAGAAATGGACTTCTATAAAATGGAAAGCAAGCCAAGACTCTGGTGAGCAGCTGAAAAGGATCTGCAGTGTGCACCCTGCTTGTCCTCTCAATTTGGGAAACATTAGGTAAAAAAAAGCCTGTGTATTTTTGATGGAATGAGTTTTTTTGGGGAAGACTGGATGGGAACCTTTTATTTTATTGAGTACAGCTACATATAGCCGCTGTTTTTTTGCATTGCAATTATTCAGCATGGAATGAAAAGGTAATTAAACTGTTACTTGCCTCCTTTTAACTATAGAGCGTATATTGTCTAAAAACTGGGTCTCATGGTAATTAATTTTAGTTACTCAGGATATTTATTGACAAATTAAACAGCTGTCTGTGTCTATAGTGTGTTAAGACTGGAAACAGCACAAAGTTTAGCCAGAAAGATCATTGTTCAACCTACACAGAAATATTGGATGATCATATGGCTGCCACATTGCTATTGATTTGGCTGAATGGATTCATCCAACACTGTAAAAATACACCTGTTACTTAATGAACTTGTGTTGTAATTTTAGAACACTTTGGTACAGAAAAGATTAAGTATTTTCTAATGACAATATTTTCCAATACTTCAAGAATCACTTTTGAAATAGCCCATTCTTCAGGGACTACTGAACAAGAGCATATAAAAAAGGCATAACCTTTCTTACAAAATGCAAGTGCTTTATACAAAGTCTTCAACAACGCTACTTCAGCTGTGAAAAAAAAAAAAAAAAGGGGGAGAAAGGAAAATCCCAGTAGTGGGATTGTGAGGGTCAAAACAGAAACACAGATATGGGACATGACTATGGCACTGAAAGTGTGTTGGGTAAGAGATACTGTCTCCACACCAAGGTAAATAATCGTAAGACCCTCTCTACAGACTCTCTATGTATAATGCTTTTAAGGTAGCTTGTTCCAGTAATACATACATATTAGTGAAAGGCAAGTCAGTGCTTCTTGTGCCTATCAACTACAACACAGGTAAGTGCCCCCTAACACTGCCCTTGTAGACTGACAGAAAAGTCTTTTTAGGAATGCAGTGAATGGTATGTTTCTGTGTCACTTCATACCTTGATGCTTTAAGTGATGCAGAAAAATACATAAATAGGTAAATGAATAAATTATGTGAACTATTAAAATATAAATTTTCCCCCTTCCAATTCTGAAAAAATACCATCAATAAATTTATTTCAAATGTATACAATGCTTGTATTATGCTTTCCATCCTCACAGAGCTATAGAAATGTGAAGTTATTCTCACCACACTTGTATGTAGCAGTCAGCTTCCTTCCCCTTCTTTACAAAGGGAACAACCATGGCCATACACACAACCACACCAGGTTTGTAAAGAGGAGCTCCTTGTCTCAATCCTGCACATGGATTACCAGACTGGTCCTCACCAAACACTTAAACAAATTACTCCAGCTCAGCTCAAACCTCAGGAGCACTGGCTGAGCCATGTACCTCCTGCCAGCTGGCTGGCCATGCCAAACCAAAGCAAGCAATCCTAATCTGGGAATAAATCATATTTCACTTAATTCTTCCATCAGCCTCTATTGCTCAGGGGCAAACAGTTTGACCAGCTTTTTGAGAACCCAGGACAAGAAGAAGAGAAAGTATATTCCCCTCAAAGACAAGGGTGTCAGCATGGCCATGACTCCGGCTCCAGTCTAATGAACAGTGTCATTTTTTCTCACAGTTCTGGAACCTCTGAGATGGATGGAAAAAAGAAATGACCTTCAAATGGGTACACTTTTTGGCTTCTGTCTCTCAGTAAATCTTACATCCATAGTTTTCCTACTACATGCAGGAAGCCCCCATATTCTACTAGAATTGAGCTGAGAGAATCACATATTACATATGAGAGAACAGTCCATGGTGAAGGACAGATAATGCAATAAAATGGAAATGCATTCTCAGTCTAAATTACCTATTCCTTATGCTGGGGAATGAGAGAGAGATTATGATGTTGCAGTACTGGGACTCCAATGCCCAAATGATACAGCTCTATCACATGAGCCACTTTTAAACCCAAGTTTAAATGCAAGATTCAGGAGAAATGATTGACAACCGCTGACTGCTTCTTCGGGGGCCGCACTAAACCACAAAGAACCATTTTCCAAATTTTTCATCTTAAAATAAGAAAGTCTGGAGAAAAAAATAGCCCAAAGTCATGCAATTTTTTCAGTGTCGTCAGACTAACTTCATAAAATGTCACCGTCCTTATCAATGCACTAGAGTATGGGGTCAAAAAAGAATATTCTTTTTCTCTCAAAGTTATTACGGAAGTCAGTGGAATAGATGCCCATAAAACTGAACCAAGCTCATGATTTGCTACCTTTTTTCACTACCATCGCTACACGTACTAAGTGTACTTGGCGCATGGAGTGACTCAGAAAGAAGCTGCTCTATAGTGCCAGTGATTTTCTTTAATGAGATATAGTTATCAGTTGACTTATGAATTTCTCTTGGCTGTTCTCATTTACTTAGCTCTAAATTAAGGATGAGATCATTTGCATCCTAGATGTAAAACAGTGTTTATAAGAGAACAGAGTAATCAAAATCCCCCCTAAATCAAGTTTAAGAAATGTACACAGTGAGGTCAGAGGTAGTTCTAGCAATGTGTATAGCATTATCCATTAAACTCTACAGCCTCAAGAGAAGGCATTACATTTCCAGTTTTATCTAGTTTTCCATATTAGTATAGCATTACTTATCTCAGGAATTTAATGTAAGAAGAGACAAAAGGAACTTTCTGCCTCAGCTTTCTGATACCCTGATGACCTCCTCCTGGGAGATCCTATGCTCTCTGTTAATGTAGATACCATATGCCTCATTGGTCATCAATTCAGTTGTTGCTCTCTATTTTATAGCTCTCACAGGGATTTTGATCACACTATCTATAAAACTAATCACTTCCTCTGTTTACTGTTGCTTTACCAGTTAGACAAGCCCCAGTTGGTCGGTATTTTCTTATACATACTTACAAATAGCATAATCTAGTCAGCTTTGTTCTTTTCTTTGGTATATGATGCTCCACTATCATTTATACACTGTTTGCAGTGCATGAAGAAAAGCATCCAGAACTGGAAAGCCACAGGGGAGGGATGTAGCAAAGAGGGAACAGAGCTATACAGACTCTGAACTAACACTACTGGTCAGATGTCTGAAACTGGGAGGGAGTAGCCTGGAGACCAGGACTTTCTTGTTATGTTGCAGCAGAACTTCATCTCAGTTGACAATCCTGCAGTTCCTTGACTGACCAGGATCTGAGCTCCTATTTGTATGTGTTATAGGGTGGATATGTTTGATCACCTTTTCCTGTCCAAGCCAGCATTTTGTGAGGGATCAGAAGCAAAAGGCTAACCCTCTAAGTGGAGAGACTGAAAAGGTAACATCTGAGCAGGCACCACCACAGTGCTGAGACTGGCTGGAGAAGCAAAGAATGAGCGTGGACTCACACATGCCTATGCTGGGGTCACCGGTAATGAGAATACCAAGATGAATGGAGCAGTTCACTCTGCTCTGAGTGATTGATTGAAGCTGTTTTCATCTCTGTGGGGTGTTTTTTTTTGGCTAAAATAACATTTCACTGAGAACTCTCCTACACAGGCATATTCAGCCTCCTCTGACACTCAACCTGCATTTATACTCAACCTAGATAAGGACTGGAAATTTTATGTCTCCACTTCCCTGTTCTCTTCTGCCACCAGCCAGTAATGCAATTATTTTTCACAGTTCATCTTTCTTCTTTTTAAAAACTTGCTAAGTTTGCCAGGGTATGTAAGGAAGGAGAACGGCACCCAGGTATGTGTGGCATATTCAAGATATTTTTCTGAGTAACAGGAGTGCAGCTGTGGAGCTGGGGAAAAATATGGGAATTGAATCAACAAGCAAAATCTTGGGACAACCCTGAGTAAGAAGGTCAAACTGTGCACTGAAGGTATTGGGAGGAGCTTTAGTCAATATGAACAGATTGTCTTTAAAGCATTTATCTTCACAACTCCTCTATCAAGAAGTAGTATGTTATTATTCCATTTTTACCAAAGGAAACAGAGGGAGACCACATACCTTGTCCTATGTCACAGGTTAACCCTACTGAAGAGCAGGGAGTTGGACTGAACAGCCCGACTGAAGAGCAGAGACACACAACTTGGGACCATATCATATGATGTTGCACCTCCTTTCCCTTACAAAATTCAAGCTCTTTTCTAAAGTCCTCCCACCTCCCTGATTTCATGTCAGTCTCTTCTGACACTCGTACAATTTCTCAGCAACTTTGAATTATGAGCAGATACTGATCTTTCTGTGGGAAAGCCCAGATAACCTTGTGTAGGCAGAGAGGCAGCAATGAGACTGTGTGGAGGCAGTCAGGAGACAAACATGCAGCCTATGCAAGTACAGCAGTAAACCAACATGCCCACAACACATATATTTCTGCTCTTCATGGTGGACAGTGATTAGAGCATATAAGTAAAAAACCAGAGCCTAACACCTTTGCTTTACTAAGACAAAATACGTATTAGGTGGGCTATACTGAACAGTCAAATGTGCCTCTATAACTCAAACACTGAACATACTGAGCAGAAATAACCAGATACTTGCTAACTTTTACAGCCCACCCTTTCTCTGCTTTAGCAAACTCTTCAGTACAGGTTTCTGTCCAAGGCTCTAGTTTCGCTTCTTAACCATCAGAACAACCACTCTCAGTGGTGACAACCTCTCCTGCAGAAAGACCTGAAAGCTCTGCTACTGACACAACTTTGGGAATTCATTAATACTACCGTCTATATTTCCTTGATCTCACACACAGGACCAGTCAGAAGAACTAATATTCCTCCACCTCAGGTAGACACTCTCTCTATGCTAGTTTTCTCGTCACCTCAGCCAGTGTTCCACCAACCTTTTCCAGTGAATTCTTCAACCACCAAGTACAATCAAACACAGCAAATGTAGATCTATGGCACACAGATTGCAGAACAGCTGAGCTATTCTAGCACTGTATGCAATACAAATTTCAGGTTTTGATTTTTAAAAAATAGAACAGCTTTGTGGCCATCGCTCAGTTTCCTGGCTATCAAGAATCTGATGGTTAGCAAATACACAAGGCACCAACACACAACTGTATTGCCAGATCAGCCAAGGTTTGGAACACTGTTTTTTCCCTTACCAGCTCCTTGTTGATCCATGTTTGTCTGGTTCCCTCTAACAGTCTTATAGGCACTAATGAGAAGGTACTGGCATGTTCACATAAATGGAAGTCTGGAGAGTTCAAAAGAGGAATAAAAGTTTAGGGTAATTCTCATTCTTGGCCATTCAGAATAAATCTGAGGATACCGAAAATTATTTCTATCTAACTCTTGTTCAGCACCTTTCCTGTATGTCCCAAGTTTCAATCAAGGCTTTGTTGTTATTTACAGCTATACACTGATATACAAAGAGCTAAATGAAGACTCACAGGATATTGAGAACAAGCTTGTAATCCTGCCTCTCAGTGTATGTGAGCTATTGTTAAACACCATTTTCCAGCTACTGATTATTTTGTCAAAAACAAAACCAGTGTGATTTTAATGAAAGTACCCAGATTTACTCTGTCTGAGCAGATAGATTATGTATTTAATTGTAAATGGACTGTAAACATCTGAGATCTTTATGTATGGAGAAAATAATAGTATCGAGATTTTAGATATTTGAGTGAAGCTTGGGTTTTTACAGAATTGAGCTGGGAAAATAAAAGTAATATATTTTGATCTCTTGGTATTTTTGTGGTATCTCTTGATCAGCTTAATTTGAAGGTGAAAATATAAATGTATGTTAGAGATATCCATCTCTGGGCAATTTGTCTGAAAAAGCAAATAATTTCTTGCAACATAATGAACCCCCCAAATAAGGGGAAAATAAGGGTTTTTTAGACTATATCATTCATACATCCTCAGATGAAGGATTATAACTATTTTTGCTACAATATGCTTATAAATATAAAGAATAAATCACAGCAGAACTATTTACATCAAACCATCTAATAACATATTTATGGAGGATTGTTTGAGAAGTATTTGCTAATTAAATATACTATTTATCACCTACCTATGTTTTTTATCACCTACCCAGCAGGCTATCTTTCTGGACTTTCAACTACTGAATTTCTAGCACACTTAACAATTACTGGTTTTGAAAATTAATAATCCCAGAATTTTTTTTCCTATTCTTCTGCTAACATTTTCTGTAAACTTATAACAGGAAAGATTCTTTTCAAAGTTTACAGCAGATTTATAAAAGATAATGGGTTTAATGATTTAAAAACCTGATTCCTTGCAGTACTGCAGGCCTAGAAAAAAAGATGGTTTACTCTGAACCATCAAAAAGTGAACATTTCTTTTGATTTTTGAAAGGGGAATCAGATCCCAAGATACTGATTTCAATACCATGGCAATTTCCTATTGTAGAAAAGCTAGGAATTTTATACCTGACACATTTATTTGTCTTTGGTTTTGGAATTCCAATTACTAGTCCATTTGCAATTTTGTATTCTAAAAAAATTACTTGGAGTCACAGTAACTTGCCTTCTCAAGAAGCTTCCAAAGCATCTCAAAGTGGTTTGAGTATAGTGGTAACACTATAGGTGTTACATGCATCTTAAAACACCGTGCGAGATGATTTATCATAGTACATGATGAGGATAGTCTTCAAAATTTACTAAAGGTTGTCTCTTCCATGAAACATAATGGTTCATGTATTTTTTTTCCATCTGTTTAAGTAGCTTCCTCTCTTTTCCTCTAAGTCTCCCTCATCATAGTTTTCTACTCCAGTGTCCCCAAGTCCATTAATTTTTCCCTTCATCAAAGATCATTAATACTTCTTTCTTCACATCCATCCTTTAAAATTCTTCCAAGTGTCACCCAGAAATTGGATACAACAGAGATCAGCACTGTAGGAAGCCATAGGGTAAAACAGGAAAGCTTTGCCCTCTCAGAAATAACAAATTATGTGCTCTCCATTTGGTTCTGTGCAGCAGTTGGAAGAAGCAGTGAAGCTGGCACCTTGTCACTGTACTGTGGCAGAGACAAAGAATCCACCTCTAATTTTTTTTGACACAAAAGAAGACAGGAGAGAGAAAAAACATGACCACCTTGATCTTCAGTTCCCCCTTCTTGTGAGAGCAGGATGACAGTGATATTTCCTGTGTGTTGTGGCTGAGCAGAAGAAAAGTTAGTTGTATCTGAAATACTGAACATTCCCAAGAAAATACCTACTAGTCCTCAGAGTATCGTCCATAGCTCAAAAATACCTTAAAAGAAAGAAAGTAGCCTTTAACGCAGTTGAATACTGTCATAAACACTACATTTCTTTTAAAGTTTATATGATTGTACTTCTAGCTTGTCAGCAACATTTCCAAGTATTAAGTGTAATTCTCTTATTATCAAAGCAAAGAAATACTTATATCCTCAGAACTCCCATCTGCAAATAATAAAAAAAAATAGAATTAAAAAGTGTAAAATATAAACGAAGCAGTGACTGGAATTTCTTTCTGAAAACACCGTATTGAGTTACTAATGAGTTTTTAATAGAGAAAACTCTTTCAAATTACTTATACCTAGTGGTTTAATGACAGCTATGCCCACCTTCTTGAATTTTATTGTTACACAGGAAGCCCACAGTGTTGTCCATTTTGCGCTTTACCTCCTATTTTCTTCATAATTTGCAGACATACTCTAAAAATCGTTGGGAATTTCCATCTTAAGTGAAAAAATAGGCAGAACTAAGTTCAACAAAGGTAGCTGTTTCTAACAATCTCTAGCAAACACAACACAGCTGACAGCTGAATGTCACAAGTGGGGCCTCAGAAACAGGGCTTAACAATTTTGTTTAAGATCACAAGTTCCTAACCAACACTTGAGCCACAGAAGAATGTCCATTAGCTGCTATAAAAGCAAAATTGGTAGGGCTTTGTGATTCAGTGGAGAGCCTGAGAGGCACACACAAGGAGACACACACCAACACACTGGAGAGTAATATAGATTCTTCAATTTGAATAATTTCCACTGTTTTTTCTTCCTCTCGCTAATATGAAATCATGTTTCGTTTCAGTTAAAAACATTTTTCTGCTCTACAATTAATCATGTTCACTTTTCTTTCCGGTTTAGCTCCCACTAGACTCTTCACATAGCATCCAGTATGATTGTATACTGTGAAGAAAAAAATATTCTGTAGCTAGAGTTGTTTTGTCCCACCGTTGTGTTCTTTAATCTTTTGTTCAATGCATGGAAAGATGCTAACCTTTCTGCGCTATCTTAACCGCAGTGATCAGGAAGCAAAACAAATGAGATTTAGTAGATATGTTTCTGTTGTCATTATTAAACTTCATATGCTTTGCTATGTAGGCAACGTGTTTTATTTCTCTTAACTTGAAAGAGGTTTCTGTCTTATTGTTGCAATTTATTAAGGGCAAACAATCTAGGGCTTATAATAGGCCTGTAGGCAGAACAAAGCCCTTGTCAAATGGAAGGGTTGGCTGCTCAGCTGGGTAGCATGTAAATGTGCAAAAAGAACTGTTCTGTTCAAAGACACTAGACATGCTTTTTAAATAAAACATCTCATATAATTGAGAGTTGCCATTTAAGTGTTGTGTTGGAAATGTTAATTTAAAAAAAATTAATTTAACTGAAGAGTCGCAGTGTATTTTTTGGTAAACTCTCACAATAAACAAAATCCCACCTATCACTAAGGTTTTTATTAGAGGTTGAACATTGTGTTTCTAAAATGGCAGTTCATTGTAATTTATAACACTATGTTAAACAAGTCAGGATAAGTCCATTGACTGCAGACTGTGTAAACTTGATCTTCTCCAAGACATATTTTGGGTTTGCTCTTAATATAAGAGATCACTCACTCTGTTACTTTGACATAGCATCATGTCTCAAAAAGTAAGATAGTTTCTCATTCTACAGCTCATTTAAAATTTCTCATTATGTGCCTCCTTTGCAAGAGCTGAAATTAAAATGACAGATAAAGATAACAACATAATAGGCATTTTTTTCATGCACTGGTCCACTTGGGCACAGGCAGTTCTTTTTTTCCTCTTCTGTTGAAATGGATAATCAGGACAGTATCATCAATTAGATTTTTCACTTTAACTTTTCATAATGTTTCCAGACTTCAGTATTTGGCAAAGACAATTGGGACAGATTTCTTTATTTTTTCCTCTGGCCTAAAACTCAAAACCCCCCACTTCCCAAACTGTTACCACCGAAGAGTTTATTAAATGGCTGAAAAAGACAGCTGGTCCCACCATCTGTTAAAAATTTTCAGGGGCCAAATGAAACAGGTTACACCTTTAGCCATGCCAAGTCTTCCAATACCCCCTCCCTCTCACAGCCTGTGGAGGGCTAATCTGAATTTCACGCTCTGATTTTGCTATTGCTAATGTCTGAGCTTCTTATGTGTGCTTCTTGTAGTTGCTTATATTAGTTCTCTAGCAGTAACAAAAGCTCCCCTCTCCTTTCAACCTACCTCATTTGCAATCAACAGAATCCTGGGTCTATAGTCTCCTTTACAATAAGGTACTGTACCTTGAAGGAAACCCACAGAGAACCTAATATCTGACTTTTTGGAGCAACAGAGAAAACCAGGGGTACATTTCTGTTGTTTTGCAGCCACTTTTCTATAAATGCTAATGGAAGTAATTCAGATGTGCCAACAAAGACAGAATCTGCAACACACTGCAGGTGTGAGGGGGCTGAAACAAAAGGGATGCTAACCCTAATGGTATTTCTTGTCATTAACAATTCTTTGATGTTCATACTCGAGGTTCTCTTTTATCTTGTAGTTTTTCAGCCATCTTTGTTAACATGCAGTGCAACTAAATTTTTTTTCCCCCTAACCTTTAAAGACATCTACAAAATGTTTATGCTAAGTTAGTTTCCATAGCATCTTTCTGTAACACACATTGAAGTAAAATGAGATAAAGCTTGCAAGGTTATTATTAAAACATCAGTAAGTTCCTATCATTAAGTGAAAGGAGCAGATCAATAAAAAGAAGCTCTTAATGTTACTTTAATAAGGATGAGTTTCTTGTAACAGGACTGGGGATTAACTTCAGTATAACAGAAGCAGTGTTTATAATATAGCAGTTCTGTTGATAAGAACCAGATTGTTTTACTTGTACTTATTAAAAAAAGAACTACAAATACCAGTAAGTTCCTATATTAAATATATTAAAAATATAATATATATAAGGACATTCTAATTATCCAGAAGGGATTTCTCTACCACTAAGTGGGCAATGGCATTCAGTCAAGGCACTGTAGGTGGAGTATCTCCATATCCATCTGTCTTTCCATGATTTGCAGATGGAAAAACGCTGTGTCTTTTAAAATGTTCAACTCAGTAGGATGACAGTAAAATGAAATGAACAATCAAAGCACATAAGATGCCAATCCGAACTACTGCACAGCACTACCAGCAGACCCAGCATTTCGCTCTCATCCCATCGGTCATGTCCTGTTAGATCACATCCCATTTTATCACAGTCTGTTGCATTATTGTTGCAGCATGCTGGAATGTCAAATGAGCAACATAATCAATCGATACCAATTTCCAATTGGAATTCAGCTGTAAATCTGCACTGAGCTAAAAATGCTGGAGATTGTAATACAAATTATCAAAAGATACAGTTTTCTGAAGCCTCACATTTTGTTTTTCTTTCAAAACTTCATTTCTAACAGATCAATTTAATCAAATAAATTAAATCTGTGCCTGCATAAAGTACAGCACTTATCTTTGAATTTGAATATAAACTTCCATCACTCTAATCCTACGGAACAAGAACAGTGGTTACATTCATATTTTTTCTTCTTTTACAGTTTACTTTCATCTTGAGGCGTAAAGGCAAACTAGGAACACTGTAGTTAATATATTGCCTCGTCCCAAATTTCAGCTTTACGGATTGATGGACTGAGCTGCTTCTCTTGTTTCATCTACAGCATTCATCTGTTTTAGAAACGTCTATGGGAACCGTGGATCTTAGATTATTGACTATTTTATCAAATTAACAGATTATTTAAAATTATTTTTCTTGCAATAAAACACTGAGTTCTTGAAGTGACAGAAATTACAAAAACTGTAAATTTCTGTTTCAAAGATACCTTGCAACCTCAGTTAGAGCTGTTCTGTCATAGAAGCCTTTACATAATCTCTCCTGTTGCATTGTTAATTTGTTGCTTGTAACAGGGAGCAGCAGCAGCAAGAAAAAAAACACTGAATAAACTATGTCACACAATTTTGTGGAAGTACCTCCTCTGCTTTCCTCTCCCTTTGCTAGGGGCCCCAATGTAGCACCTCCATATTGTCATTTCCCAGCTATACAGCAAGGCCATGCTCCAGCATCCAGCTTTCTGAGCATCACTTCCACTAGAACCACAAGACCCTGCTACCCCTGTCCTGGCCTCACCCATCCCCACCAGTGCATTACACAGCATGGTGCCCCAGTTCTGCTACTCCTGTTTTAGACAGGTCTTCATCAGAGACTTGCCATGATCAGTATCACAATTTTTTTGGGAAACAGCCCTGACAGGCTTCTCCCTCCCTCCCTCCCATCACTGTACCCCAATGGATGGCATCCAGTCTTTGTTGTGGTGATATTTTCACTGAGAGGTCAAGACTAGACTTTCAAGCCTACTTTTCACTGGTAATGGGTCAGAACTTGGGACTTGGGTCTTTTGCAGAAAAATATAAACATGTTGATCTACCTACCTGCCATCTCCATTTGCCAACTATTTTATAAAATACTATTTAAATTATTGAAAAAATAATCTCACTCTGCAATTTAATTTAAAAAATAGGACTGCTAAACAAAAGCAAGGAATTTAATCTATTACTGGCCTGATCAATAATATGTAATCTGGTTTCTGGAAACATTACTCCAAGATGTGTTTTTCACTTATCTGCTCCTATGTCCTTTAGCATCATAGCACATGAATACTACAATAAACACTTCCCTGATAACACAATGTATATATTTACTGTTCTGACTAATACTGGATTTATATATGTAATAAAATAATTTCCAATAATTCTTGAGAAATCCATTAAGATGAGTTAGTGCATCAGCCTGTGTTTAAAGACACAGTGCACTATCATTATGAATTGTTGGCCTCCTTCCTTATCAGTTCCAGCACCCAGCACATTGGAGACAAAGCTTCTCACTGAGTTCTGTAACATTTAGCTCTGGCCCAGAGGACTGCTCCCTGGCCTTTGGTTTTCATAGCATCCTGTGCTACTTCTGTCAGTCTGGGAGTCCTGCTTTGTTGTCAAGCAGAAACATTTTCTGTTAAGCAAGCATTCTGCTACAGCTCCTTTCAGGGTGAACAGTCTTAAAGAAAAGACACATTAATGAAATTTATTTCTAGTGTTAACAAGAAAACTGAAATTATTGCTCATATTTTTTTGTCAGACTTAAAAGCAGAATGGATAAATTTATTACATGCCATGTCTTGTGCATATATTAGTACTAAAGCTACTTACCTGTTTCTTATAGGGTGATACTTTTGTGCCATATGGCTTTATTTTAAATTGTGTGTACTATATATATCTGGTTAACCAGAAGACATTTAAAAATGCCAGATCTTGGTTGTCTCTCAAAATTCTCCTTCCATTTTGAGAAGAAAAAAAAAGAGAAATAAGAGTATGGTAGACTTCAGTTACTAAAAAAAAAAAAAAAAAAAAAAAGCAATGTCCCTATACAATTACAATTCTTACAAAAGAGGGAAAAATTATTCAATTATAACATTTTTTAAAAAAGGTGAAATTTTAAAATTGAGGCTTAAATCCCATTTTACATCGATTTAAATTTGGGGTAAAATAGCTAGTAGTACTACCCAGGCATCTTGACCTCCAGACATTGGCTTCCACCACAAAACTATCTTCTTACTCCCTCTCCATGAAATCATATAACTTTTTCCCAAATTACGTATTTCCTAATTTTCACTAAAGAAGAAACTTGTGAAGAAACTCTACTTACACTGATAGACCTGAGTTCTAAAACGCAAAATATCATATCTGTCCTCATATGCATGAAATCAAGCAAAGACCAATGGATACCGAAAAGAGACCATTGTGTATTAAAACTGCAGGCTTTAGTCATACATGTCTTGCACTTGTCAAAGACAACCACATAACGAAGTATATGAAACTCATCCTGTTTTCCTACCATTTATTGAATTCAGTATCAGATTAGGTCTAAAGACACTACATATCTTATATTCCTTATTTATTTGTAATTTTTAATATCTCCTATATTTAAAAGCATACCTGTTTTTCATGATGATAGAAGATATAAATAAAACCAATTCCTTCACAATCATGGATGTTGGTTATGACAACGAAGGTAAAAGATTATCCAGTCAAGACTATCTTTAAATAAAGTATAGCAAAAATTGAAGAGATCTAAATATAGAAAGTAGCAACACTGGGAGATTCCTTACAAATCTTAATGGGGTGCAACCATTTATATTGAATGAGAAGTGCACTGGGGGCATGTAAGAAGTAGTATCAAGAATGTAAATTGGTAGCTCCTTTTTACCCTCTGACAGCACAAATCAGAAGGTCTCCAATTAAATTAAAAAGGACCATATTTAAAAACATTTCTTTTGTTTAAAACTGAAACAATAAGTCCATTTTGTGTTTGTGTGCATGTACCACAGTATCCCAGAAGTCAGGAACTTAGTGAAATTAAACCACAGTGAGACAGTTGCTTGGAAGTATAAACACTCACAGTTATATCAAATATGGAAGAATATAAGCATATAATTATATAAGTGTTATGCTTATATTAGCAAATATACTAAATGACATAAGATTATCAGTAGTTGCCCACTATTAGGAAAAAAATTTCCTTCCAGGAAGATGACTTTGTAATTGTCCAGCGTGGATTACTTTCTGTACATACCAGTGAAAAACTTAGCTTTGATTGTTACCACCAAAAGGAAAATCAACTTTTGGTCTGATTTGATTTAGCAAAGTCTTTAGCTTTACATTACTTATAGCCATATTTTATAAGCTTCTAAGTAACAACTACTCCTTGGATGGTCTGATAGGGGCCACTTAAAAGACCTTCAGTGCACAAAAGCCCTTTCCACCACTCTTAGAGTGTATGGGTGAGGAAGGTCACAGTGGGGGCAAATTTAAGATGGCTGCAATTTACTCCTATTCTAAGGTCCCTTTATGTTACTAAAGTGATGTAAATGTTTAAGTGAGAAGCACGTTTAAAATTACCAAATGAAAGGAGCTAATCTCCAAAAGTTCCCTGCCCGATTTTTGTTGACACAGAGAGAAGTATTTAAGCTGCCATAACTGAAAGGCAGAAACTGTCCTCAGCAAGAACTGGTTTCTACTGCCATTAAGGACTACAGAAGAAATCCACTAAAATCCCTTGTTGAGCTTCACCCTTTTCTCTCCCGTCTGCTGAAAACTGTTCAATGTAGTACAGAATGTCTAGGAAATTTTCTTCTTCCTAACAGGATTTTAAAGTCTTTTATAAAATATGAAGAACAGGATATGTTATGAACTGTTAAGCAAAATACATGAATATTTCAGGATAATATACATGCAAGGAAATAAATCAGAACAATGCTTCAGTGGCATCAAAACCAAATGAGAAAATCTAAGCAATTCATGTTGGTATGCTCCCACTGACCATGATCATCACACTGATATGTCTCCTGTACTCCTTTTCATGCACAAATCAATCAATCCACACACACACATCTATCAATGTGGGAACAGAAGTTCAACTCTGGCCAGTTTTAATGTGACTACATGGCTCTACAGCAAGTTGAGGCTATGGCTTTTAATAATCTAAAGGCATATATGTGCTCTAAAATGAGGATGAGAGAAGGCCACCTCACAGGGGTTATCTGGTGAGAGTAAAGGGAACTGATCAAAAACATGTGAGGAAAGGGAGATAAGTTATGAAATAATAAAACGCACAGACAGGCTTTGTGCAAAGTTTTTACCCAAGAAGTAGCAAGAATGAAAACATCCTACTCAACAGCAGCTTTTAGATAGTAATTTCAGTATAAAAATATTAGTGACATTAAACTAATTTGAAAAATTATAGCAGATGTAGATAGTGGTATTACATATAACAAGGAAAACATTGTCTTTTACTATTTTACCCTTTCCATGCAATTAAAGACTGCTTAAAATCCCTTTGAAGTCCATTTCTGATGGCTGAGATTGATACAAGCTTAACAACTGAGAAGAAGAAAAAAGAAGAAACCTAAAGAATGTACTTAGGGAGTGTTGGCATTTTGCTTGTGCTTTACTATTTAATGTTCTGAAGCTGTTCTTGTTATCTCAGGCCCCCGTTCAGCAAAGCACTTAATCATGTGCTGAAATTTCATTGATTTCAGTGGGACTTAGGCTTTGGCTTAAATGCTTCACTGAATTAAATACTATTTTTCACTTTCCTTTACTTCTTTATGAAATTAATAGAACTAATCAGAGTAATGTATTACCCAGTGTAAGGTAAACTGTTGGTTTTTAGACAGGTGACATAACACCTAACTGGAAACCTCACTACTATTTTACTAAAACAATTGATAAATTCTAACTACACATAATAGTGTAGGGATATGGTGTAGTTGAGAACGGTTAGTGTTAGATTAATTGTTGGACTAGATGATCTTCAAGGTCTTTTCCAACCTTGATGATTCTGTGATAATAATTATATGAATTGCAGTAATAATAAATCTTTATTTTCCCAAATAGAGAAGGATGCAACCACAAAGCATCGATATTGCTAGAACACTATATGATCTATGCCAATATAAGAACAGAGTAAGTAATTTGACTCTTTAAAAAAAAATATTTTCGATCCAGATATGTTACAAATTAATGGAGAATTTATATATTGCATAGGAAAAGTTATGTTATTTTTGATGAGGTGTCATAACAAATACTTGTTCTTGTTACATTTCGAAAAAATGTAAAGAAACTGATCTGCACACATGCATTCATATTAGTTGCCATTCATATTTGCCCTGCTATTTTGCATATCATTAATTCATCTGCAGCTACTCACCAATTCTCTGTTGTTTAAGGAGTCCCTAAATTTTAAAGGCTCTAAAGAGCCTTTAAAGTACATCTCCCTAGATGTACAGCAGAGGAGAATGAGTAGTGAATTGAAGGACTTCTATATCTAGCAGGATTTTAACATTTAATTTCAACCTGCTGTCACCTTTTGGGTGAAGAATAAGTAAAGGATTGTTCTTCCTGGAATGGCTGAATCCTTCTCTCATCCTCATCTGCTCTGTCTGTCTTAATTTCTATGTTTATTAGGAGAGACAAAGCTTTTGCTGAACTATCTATTTCATTACCTTTTCTTCTTTCAAACCCTATTCTGGTTTAGGGGTGCCGTGACTGCCTTTGGGTTTCATTTGCCATGCCATCTTTCCTTGTCCTGTGGTCAAAAAGACAGTGCCAGTGAACCCCAATAGTAAGAAATTCTGTAGCTTAAGGAACAGGTGTGAACTGCACCTCCACAAGGAAGGTTTGTTAGCACAGATCAGGGTAAACCCACAGGAGGGGAAATAAAAACAAGGATCATAATTAGGTCTATATAATACATGGTCAGATTTAACCAGCATGGTTTCTCAAAAAAAAAAAAAAAAAAGAAGAAAGATGATTTTGAGCAAATTTGTAAGGCACTCCACATGAATGTTTTATTTCCAAAAGTTTTTGATGAGCTTATATGGAAAAGAACCAAAGAACTGTTGCAGATCATAACTGTGGCTCACAAACAGAAAGTAAAAAGATGAAATTGTCAGCTTCTGTGAAGGAAACAGTTACCAGCAAAGCATCTCAGCATTTCACAGAAAGTTACATATTGTTTCATTAAGGATTTGGAAAGAAAGTAAAAAAAAATTGCTGTTGAAATTTTTTTCTCTGCTACATACAAGAGGGCTGTGGAAATGAAGGAATCCCTATAGCCCAGAGATACAGGTTAAGAAAGAATTAGTTTAATGGATAACAAGAGTAACTAGTCATAATGATGGTTTCAGTCACAAGGACTATATGAAGCAGTGCATGAAATATTAGCTTTAAAACTCTTTTGCTTCCTATATTTTAAATATTTATTCAAGTTAAATTTATGGCAACTAATACTTTATAAGAAAAATATTGACAAGGTAAATCGAGACACAACTATTATTTTAGATTATTTTACTCTGTATGCTTTTGTAGTGTGAAAAGCCATACACAGCACAGAAACTTGCAAAAGATAATGTTTAATACCAGTCTACTAAAATACAAAACAATTTCACAAACAAAAATTTTTAGTAGAGTTATTTTAATCCAGTTCAGTTCCTTGATCTTATTTTCACACAGCTCTACCAGCAGTTGTGCCAGCACAACAGAAGGGATGGCACAGGGTGGGAACAGCAGCTGGGGGCAGGGTGAGCAGGGAAGAAGGGGTTGGAACTGTATAAACTAACCTTGCTGCTAAAGAAATGTGTCCATTACCAACATCAACACATACAGGTAATGTTGCTCCCCTTTACTGGAATTGCTTATAGAGATACAGCTAAACGGGACAATTTACAGCTGCAAAATAAGGTATAAGTTAGTGAAAGAAAGTTACAAGCTGAAACTGTATTTTTAATATATGTATTTTATATATATATATTTTATATATATATATATATATATATATAAAAATATATATAAGCACACAAGTACAATGTTAATAGGAAGAGATTACCAGCATGAAAATACTCTTACCAGTATTGGTCAATAGAGTAAGTGAGGTTCAGCTTTGAGCAAAAGACACACCTCTCGAAGAAGAAGATGGGGAACTGAGTAAGCTGTCATCTTCAGGGACAGATTCAATGGCTGACAATGATTTGTAATACTCATCGTCTCCATCCAGCACTTTGATTTGGCTTGAAAGAAAACAAACATTTATTAAGTTAAAATATTAATTTTGTCAGTATCTTCAGAAATAGAAACTTCTCTGTGGATGTGAAAATGAAAAGTGCTAATATAAGAAAGGGAAAAGAAGATGGGATTATTTGATAAGAAAGACATAGCTCTTATACATACTTTTATTTTGCTATTACTTTTTATGATTATGCTTTGAATGGTTCTGAGGATCAGTGAAATGCAATACAGTCTTTCAGTTTGGATGTACAGAATGATAGACCAACTATTTGCATCAAATGGGCACTTCATTTGAGCAATGTGACTTTTTTGTCTGTGTATGTTCCACAAGTAGGGTATGATTTTGATAACATCTTTCAGCTGATAGTTTGCTGTGAATATGAGCCAAAGACCACATCACCGATTATTAGGAAAAGCCCTATTGACATCAAGGGGCTTTCGTTTTCCTGTGATGTATGATGAGCACTGCAGCGCCATGTTGGTGTTTTTATTCCCTGAACAGGAATACAGGCTTTTTTAAACTAGGGGAAGGAGATAAACCAAACCAAATCTTGTGCAGTCATGCAAAATTTTGGACTTTAACCTTGACTCAAAGACCTCCTATACATATAGTTATGTTCAGAAGAGTAATAAAAACCAGAGGAAGTAATACAGAAAGTTCTTATATATTTTTGGAGTACATGCATTTACAAGACCAAGTATCCACCAGTTCTCTCTGGTCCATGTGATCGATCAGTCAATGAATATTGGCAATTGTACAGTAGCCAGCCTGGCTTCTGTAAATAGTTTTCAGAGATTTTTACCTATCACCAGGTGATAACTGTTCATGTGACAATGAGAACTGACTCAGTTCAACAGAGGAGGAGTTTTTTGGGCTGAGTGGCCTCTCTGTCAGTTCTTAAAATGTGCTCCCCCAGGAGGGCTGAAGACCATTGCAAGTGCACTGCTGCGAAGCTGCTGGGCTTCTGTCTGTGTTCTAGGTCAGAGAACTTCAGTTTCAACACCCTTCATCTGGCACTTCTCATGAGTGCTAAATGCACTTAAAAACATGAAGAAACCTATTTTTTTGTAGTAGTAGCACTCAAAGAGAGCTGGGTAGTGTATTTTGTAAGAATCAGTTCTAGTGTCTGCAGACAGCAGTACATGCAAGTTTTACATTTGCTTCTGCAGAAAATATCCAATGTCAATGCGCAGAAATATGTTAATCGTCTATTTTTAGAAACCTCTCTAGAAAGTTTTGCATATTCTGTAATATCACAAAGGACTTCTTCTGTTTACAGTTGCTTAGAACTAAGAAGATAGATATTTACCCAAGTTTTCTTGGCTTCCTCTTGCTCCCTTGATATTCTAGAGTTCCCTGTGGAGAGGGCCAAGAACACACAGTCAAAGCAAAGCAGCAAGTCGTTAATTTTTAATTCAAAGTGATTTTGTGTTGAATGCAAGCAGATGCTGATAATATCAGAAGTCACAGCATAATTTTTTTGATCAAAGGGCTCAAGTGAGCCTGATGAAGCATGCATC
Organism: Athene cunicularia; assembly: GCF_003259725.1. NCBI lineage: Eukaryota > Metazoa > Chordata > Aves > Strigiformes > Strigidae > Athene > Athene cunicularia. Next base: position 16,020,586 of record NW_020799107.1, read on the forward strand.
TTGCTCGTCTTTGATAAACCACATCAATTATTCACCGTGAAGGCAGACATCCTGACATGAAAGCAACAGATAAAGAGCATAAGCACATGTTCAAGACGAGAGCAGAAGAACGTGGGGGTGGGGCTGGAGGGGCTGAAACAGGTATTAATAACAGAATTATTAACTGGAAACAAAGCCAGTAAAACAGCTTTATTGCCACTTTGAACTCACGTTTAACTGGTTATAGTACATGTTGTCCTCAGGGCTATTCAGCATTTTGGGCTGCTGACATCGTCGACGAGGTGTTCTCAGCTTCTGTTCAAGACAGTTTTCTGAACCTACAGTAAGATAACACAATTTAGTTTTAAGCTGTGCCAGGTGCTGTGAATGTCTTAGTGTATTTTAGTCTGTAAACAGTCTTTTATTCTGTCCAATTTGGTTCTGGATTTATTAGCAAGTCTGTTCTATCCAAAGTAAGCACACATAAACTTGGGGATCTTTGTTTCCTCTTTTGAAACTCAGTTCAAACACAAGTTTTTAAGCAAAACTTAATTTTTACTTTTATAATATTTTTTATTCTTCCATATATCTATATTACACAGCTCCTTATTCCTTTCACACTTTATCTTAGCATCTTCTGTTGTCTAAGCAGGAAATGAGGTATATTGTGACTAGCTAGGGATATATCATTCAGCAGCAGCAAAACCGTTTTTCTACAGTAGACAGTAATAAAGTCTTCTGATTGATGAGACTTAGTCTATTATAATCATTTTTAAATATAAAAAGGCTACCTCTTGACATGGCTTGCTTTAATCAGAGTAATCGGACTGGTTTGGAATTATTCTTTCTTAATATAATTTGTGATGTGCTGTAAAGTAACAGTTGCTTACAGTCATCTGGAAAGCAGAGTTTAAAGATGAAGGAAATATTTCAGAAGGGGTGAATTTTGAGAAGAACTAACAGCCTTTTTATTCCTTTTTTTTTTTTTTTTTTTTTTTTTTAATGGTGAGTTGTACTTTATTTTACCAGGCACATCCTCTAGATTACCAGGAAAACTATTTTCAGGACAATCAGAATCATTAGACACTGTGTGGGGTCAGGAAAGGTAATTTATTTTTCAAATAATTCTCCCTGGGCCTTTGACTTTTCTGACATCTCCGTGTTAAAAATTATTTTAGTGACAGTATGAATAAAAACAGTTTTTGGTGGCACTGTAGGAAAAATATACATCTTATCACGTTTGCATTCCGTACTGCACAGGAAGCTTGCTCCAACACAAAAATCAAGTAGCACGAGTTCCTTTAAACACGTAAAAACTGAAGTCAATATGGCTTGTGCAGATACAGGGCTCTAATCTCACAAATCCACTTGTAAGATCAGGCCTTAAGGAGTAGGTAATATTACAAAGGAGGTTTATTATACAGCTAGGTTTACAGTTTGCAGCTATTGTACTTTTCTGCAATTACTGAGTGAGGTAGAGGAGGTGGTTGAACTTTGGCCTTTTCAGCCAAATGACTGACTGTTCTGGGAGATTTTCTCTCTTTCTCTGTCTTTCTCCCTCTCAACAGCAGAATTTGAAAGACATTAGTTTCCTCTCAGTGTGGGACTGCGATGTCTGTGTGGGAGGGGAGCACTTGTTTCGTGCCAACTGTCATGTTCCCTCACAACACCTGGGATGGTGGGTTAAATGGCCACCAGGGAACTGACTACAGAGCTGGATCTAAAATGAAACCCCAATTTTATAGAGAAAGGCTACATTTCTCCAGTAATACAAAATAACTTTTCAATAACATGCTCATGCTGCTTGCTAATTTAATACCCAAAGCCTCAGTGCTTTATACTTTCAAGTTCAGTAAACCTTTATATTTTTGCTAAAGAGGCTGTGATGGCTGAGCCTGAACCTTTGCTACTTATCTGTACTGTATATAACCAGGCAAGGCAGAAGCTGTTCCAGAAAATACTTCTGGGGAAATTGGGTGTCCGAGTGATATCTATGTCTTTGGAAAGATTTTCTCTAATATTTAGATAGGACATTGGTGCAATTTTGTTCTTTAAAATCTCTGGAAGCTTTGTGGAAGACCTGCCATAACTACATTCTACTCTCTCTGTTTGCTCTGGAAGTTATTCAAATTGACCTTAGAGTTTTCTGTCTCAGGACAGCAGGACCTGCAATTTTTGCAAGCACTGTTTTCAGTCACAAGGTCATATGAGTTCCTTTTTACAGCAATGTAGTTCGTGAATACCTCTCCACAAATAATTTTTTCATTCTAGCAAGAGGCTGGCATGCATAAAGACTCAGGTCCTCACAGCTCTGCATTATTTCACACACCTCCCTGCAGCTTGCCAGAAGTAAAAACACAGCACACAAATATTTAGAAAATTTCAAGCAGTAAGATAATATGGGTATTCTTTTTTCCTTACCCCAAATGCCATTGCAGCCTTCATGTTATTTTTTCAAAACATCTATATCTATAGATGTTGTTTTAAAAATGTCTTTTATTCATTAGGATTCTGAGACATTAATATTTTGCTATAGCTTTTTATCTTGACACAATTATTTCTGTCTATTCTATGGGTGGTCTGCAGCCTGTGTCCTCAAAAGGAAATACTCTTTCAGTGGGCCCATTTGTCTTAGTGTTTAGTAGCATACTACTCAAACAGTACAAAATCTGGTAACATTTATCATAAACTACCATATCTGGAGAAAATGGTATTAACATATGCTCAACACTCAGCAGTTGAATAGGCATTTTAAATGTTGTTCTAAAATATTTTGCTTTGATGACAAACTTAAAGCCACCAATAAGAAAAAAGTCACTTGTCATTCTAAGAGCAATAGCAGCAGCACCAGTAACTTTAGCAGGGTAGCATCTACACTGCACCCACATTGTGCCAAGTGCCTCTGGCATGTCCAGGCTCCTGAATTTGCTACAAATTTAGAGACCAGATGAGGGAGTGAGCACATGCACTTCCTTTGGGTTGTCATTTAGCACCATGTTTGAAGTAAGAGACCGATGGGTTCCCTTTTGTCTTGAAGAAAACCTTTTCTTTAAGAGCAGATATTCCTTAGGTTACAATTTCTTTATTGGTACATTCCTTACTGCAGTGCAGAAATAACACAGATTAGGCAAAATGCCTTCTGCCAAGTGCACTATGTCAGCTGATCCAGCAAGTGTAGGGTAGGTGATGTTCTGGGCATCCTCCTCCTTTCCTCACTGAAACCCAGAAAGGCTGATAAACATGGGTGAGCAGGCTCATGTGGACGCTTCCCTAAAGCTACCACAAAATTGATGTTGCTTACAGTAAAAGGAATTAGAAACTGGCCAATGGGTAAATCTGTTGGAGTAAAAAGTATTTATAAGTAAAGAAATCAATGGTGTTTCTGTTTATTCCTCTGTTACCACTATTGGTTATCCTCTTTATTTCTCTGATACGTAAGAGACCAAGTCAATAGACCAGGACTTTGCAGTGCTCAAATAGATTAAAAAGATGTGTGTTTTCAACTAAAAGTCAAACATTCAAGTTACATTTTTAAGAACTGGGAATTGCATAGTTGGAAAGCAGTGTCTCCAAGAGAGACTTGGGAATCATCATGGATATGAATATCCATGGATATGGATATCCTGAATACGAAGTAGACTGGGTGCTAAGCAAAGGACTACACAACAGAAATAGGAAAACAGTTTTATTGTTGAATGCAGAATTATTTTAAAGTGGGTGCCATAAACTGTAGAATGTTTTGAGAGTAAGAACTATCTGAAATTTGGAAAACCTACCATATGGCGAGATATTTAAGACTGTTCTATTTCACTCTTTTTCAAAAGAAGTTTAAGAGGTCATTTGAAGCAAGTCTAAACTCCTGTATAGAAGGTGAGGGTTTTTCACTTTCAGAAACAGAAGTCTGAACTATCTAATGGTCAGAAGTGGAAGAAAATTTCAGACCAGAAATACAGCACATAGTAAAAGTAATCAGTCAGGAGAAAAAAAAAAAAAAATTAGCAGTATGATGGAAGCTCAGGTTGAGATTGGAAGCTTTTAGAAAAGCTACGTTTTGACCAATGCTAAAGTTAAAAACTATTCAAGATATGAAATAGATTGCTTCTAGCTTAATATGAATTCATTTCTCAAATGTGATTTTTATCATGAGTCTCAATCTGCAATAGATTTTATATTGATCTTTTGATTTCTGGGATACACTTTCACCTCCCAAATTTCCATGTGATTCTTCTTCTTTGCTTTCTTATGGCTGAAATGGAAATATTTTTCTTCAATTAGACATCATATCCATCATACTGACACTTGTAATGACATCTCTTGGCTTGGAGATGATTAGCACATTTCTTATGCCATATCTTATTTAGATGATTTTTCTGTTTAAAAAGCCATCGTTTCCATAAGTTGCAAAGGACTCTTTCAGAAATGCACAAACTGTTAACAGTAAGATTTAACTAAGGACTTCAAAATGCTCTTTAGCACTGACACAAGGACATTTGCATCCAGGATTTGGGCCCTGACCAATAGTTTCAAAACAGTACCTACAAATATGTATTTTTTGAATGACTTCCCATGAGGCAAATGATTTCACTTCATATTCAGTGAAGATCTCATCTTAGATGTTCTGTTTGTCCTGTTTATCTTGGTACTGGAAACTTGGGGATCAGGCATTCGGCATGCTCTTCGGAGGAACTGAGAGTCATCAGATTTTTCTCTCTGAAATGAAGCTAGGGTCTTCATAAACTGTTCATGATTAAACATATGCTTCAAAAACCCCTTGACGTTGATAACTTTGTGGAACATTGCTCATTTTTCCTATATGGAGAATTCTGTAGAGAAAATGGTGGTGAGGCAGCTACAACTGCATTTGGACCTTGTAAAATCCACTGATGTTAGTCAGATTATTTTAAGATTGGTGCAGCACAGAGGGGGCTCTAAACCCTGGATGACATCTTACTTTTAGCAAAGAATGCACAGAAAGGATCTTTGCCAATGTGTCAGTGTCACAAAGAAGGCTGCATCACCAGTTCCCTCGCTGAAGAGACTCCATCCACTGCAACACATATTGAAGGGTGGAACTGAGTACTCTCATTCTCCTTCTGAAGCCATTTACCCAAAGAAGGTTTGGAAGGGGTTAGTCTTGCCTATTTTTCTGTTATAGATAAACACAAACCTAATACCACAGGAAGGATAGTCCTCCTCTAATAACTCAGGCAGGGAGAGTTAGTGTATGAGAAGGGGCAGCCTGCTAAAAGAAAGGTAATGAGGCCATTTAGGGGATCATACATATTATTATAGCAGAGTAAGCAAATAAATTAGATAAATCAGTATGACCAAGAAAAATAGTAAGCATGTGGCTGATTTCCAATCTATATCAGATGAAACATGAAAGTGCAACCCTTAATTATAAGCAAATATTAGCACAGACTCATGGGATCTCATCATAACATCTCAAGGTCTACATTCATGAAAATTTAAGCAATGTTTAAAATCATGTTAATTTGTTCTTTGTTTGTTTCTTTTCCTGCCAGTCTAATTTATTCCAAAAGACTTTGGTTCTCAAGCCTGGATATATTGATCATGCCTATGTAAAGCATTGTTATAGCCTGGGGAGAAGACTTTTGTGGAAAAACTTGTCTTTGTTCTCCTTTGATAATTTATATGTATTTTGATGTTTTCAAGCTTTTCCAGTTTTGAATCATTTTTCAAGGCAGCAAGTTAACTTTACTTTTTCTCTTGAAGTCTTAGGCAAACGCAGAAATGACCTCACAGACAATGATAATATACATGCTCCTCCTGGACTGGATGTTAAGTGGATAATTACATGCAGCATGTTGATTTCAAGGAACAGCTACATTTTCTTCTGTGCCATACAAGTTTGTTCGAGCAGAGGACTCAAGGGGCTAGTAATTCTGGTGCCATTCATACCAGTGTTAAATGGGAGTGACTGAATACTACTTGTGCAGTAAAAGTGCTGTAACTAAATTAGGCTTTATAATTTTAATGATTTCAGCTTTATTTTTAAAAAGAGATTTACAAAGGGCACATAATGCTGTCTGGCCAGGAGTGTTCATACAAACATTTTTGCCTTCCTTTCTGATTCCCATGATTCTCCACCATTTGCACAAATTTGCATCACACCATAAATGCAAAATGGGAGTAAAATAAAATTTGCCTGAGAAGCAGAGTGAATACTGTTAGGCCCCACTGAGCACCTGCTGCACCTGCCTGCCTGCCACACTCAAGCCAGTTAACGCAGAACTACCTTGCACATCCCTGTACTAAACTGCAGTCATTGTGACTTTAGTGCAAGCACACATTAAGAGATACCAGGCCCACATCAGAGGGTATTTGTACACTGCCTGTTAAATGCTACCAACTATAAATGCATCAGAAGCAAGGACAGGATAATAGGTTTAATAGGCTTCACAGAACAAGAACTACAGAATAATCTGTAGCTTCATTTGGCAATAATGAAGTTATCAGGTCTATGCTATATGCTATAAATTTAATTATATTCTGATAGTTCTGCAAAGATGCTGGAGGCTGATAGAAAATAAACAGTCTCTGAAGATTTAAATCTAGTACAGGCAAAACCACACCAAGAGACAACAACATAGGATAGGAGAGAATAAAGTGCAAGACTAGTTGGTGACTTAAGTGATTAGGTATGTGTCTAATACTTTCTCTTCCTTTCTGAGGTTAATGAGGGGGGAAAGAAAAAACTACAGGTAAGAGAAATGGACAGTAAAAAGACTGAAAATAAAACAATCAAGTAAGATACTGAGAAATTAAGGAAAAGAAGAAAAGAGAATAAACCATTTATGGTGAAGCAGCAGAACCTAAATTCTGGCATCAGAGGATCTGATTAATCTAGTAACATCAGGAGCCTGGGGGCCTATTGGCATATTTAATACTATTAACAACTGTAATTCTCTCCAGGATACTTCATGCTTACCTAGCAGTAGCTTCAGAGCTCTGCAAATGTTCAATAAGGCCATCCATTCTATTGATTTAATGAGGTATAGTATGACGGAAACCATTCTTGCCACCAAATTCCCTCAGTCCTTTCCCCTACAGAAGACAATCCAGGAATATTTATGGGGGCTGGTGCTCTTCATGCTGCTACTGACAAGCAAGCATGGAAAGAATGATAAATCAGATGTCCTCTGAGGAGTTACAAGGCCTCAGCCCTTGCTAACTCTCACAAAGTATCTTCCTGGAGCTTCACATAAATGTTGCTAAGGGAAAGGATGTTAACTACTTTAAAAATATATATTAATGCTTAGAAAGAGTGATTAATCCTTAGCAAATCCTGCAACTCCAGGGCATTCAAATTTTTTTGGCTTTGGTAGGTAAGAATAGTAAGTTAGATTTAATTATTTTCAGTGTCAAGTGCTTTGTAGTCTAAGTCTATAGCTCCAAATGTAGTTACCAGATGCACAGAAAACACAGAATCTGTAGGGGTAAAAAGTCCTGTAATAGAAAAATTTAGAATAAAACAAAACCAAGCTTCATGATCACCTCAGATCCCCCACACAACTGTGGTGAAATAGAATTCTGTTTATTCAGATGGAGTGTGCTCATAGTGCCAAGAGCCATAGACTGCTAGGGAAATTAGTGTAGCCTCTTTGATGTCATGTGCATCCCAGAATCTGTAACACACTGCTAAAACTGTGAGCACAGCCTTTTGTTTATAACCCTAAACAGAACCATTTGAATACACACACTGAAAGAACTCATAACAGAAGCAATGCATTTTCTTCCACCCAGTGATTCATTACTTACGGCTTCATTTTGGGTACTGCAGTTCTATGCAAAGCCATATGCTTTAGATTATAAAGCACACTAAGCAAATCATAAGTTTTGCAAGATGGTATGTAAAGGCTGTTTTTGCATCTGTTTGTTGCCAACGACCCAGATGATACTGTAATTAGAACAACAAATATTTTATGTGAAATCAATCATTTAGCTTCTCTGAACCCCGAGACAATGGCTTTGAGATACAGTTTGTTGGGAAACAAGATCTATAAATAGTTAGAACCTTGGGTTTTTGGTTTGGTGTGGTTTTGTTTTTATTTTTTTTCCCCATTCTAACACAATTCTCATTCTTCAGTATTTGTCAGTTCTTTCAGTTTGTATTGTGAGTGATTTAACTGTAAAGGGAAAAGGCAGAGATTAAACAAAGCATACCAAAGAACTAAACTGTCAGTGACTAACACAGGTAAGATTCAAACCTGTCAGCAAACAGCATGCTTCTACAAGTATGGTCCTGAAGATGCATCTTACTATACACGTTGAATATACACATACACATATACAGGTCATACGCCCTGCATGTAATAACACCTAATAGTGGATTCCAGAGGTGTGGCAATTAGTCAACTAACTAGTCAAATCCCAAGAGGTTTACACAGCTACAACTTTAGTTTCAGGGAAAAAAAAAACATGTCAAGCCATCCTGAGTGGCAGAAAGTACTTCTGGACAATGAGGAAAACTTGTTTATTATTTTTCTTCCCCTCCTTCAACTTGACCCAAGGCAGTTGTGGAAGCTGCTTTTTGGTTAATTCTTGTGATCTTTTCAGAAGAGACAGTTACTGATGAAAACCAGGACATTTCAGGTATGTTGGATTTACTACATAGCATATTTCCTGGTTTCGGAAGACTTGCTTAATCCAATAGCCATCAGGTGATAAGAAATAGCTATTTTACAATATCATGTTTGAGCAATGCTGTATAATCAATGCAAGTAAATGAAGAATTTTGCATGGGAGAAAACCTACTGAGAGCAATTAAAGACAAAGAGATCACTTCCAGATCAGGAAATCCCTGAGCCACAAACCATGCAAAGCTGGAGAATGTTCTGGGCAAATATCTCTGCTTGCCCTACTTTTGTACTATACCCTAGGCTTTTGCTCTTGGTTACTGTCAGAGAGGAAATTAGGCTAAACAGACCTAGATTGGACTGGAAATGCTCTTTCTGATGGTAGGTTTTTTTGTTCGTTTGTTAGTTCATTTTTTGGTGAGGTTGCTAACATTCAAATAACCAGGAAAGAAATCCTCTTAAATTCAAGCAGACCAAATCCCCAAGAGACACCTGAACTTGAGGTTGAGGTAACTCTTCACCAGGTACGTATCAGAGTCTTCGATGCAAAGATCATTTCAAGGTCAACTTTAACTACTTATAGCAGGACAGCTGTATTACACTTGCCTTTTGGTTAGCACTGCATCAGATCAGCCCAACCTTCTGGAAGGCATAAGTAGAAATCCCATGCAAAGACAAATACAAAGGAAAGCCAGGCATTCTTCAATTTTCTGGACATGCCCCATTTTTCCTTCTCTGTAAGTATTCTTCTGAGGTACTAGTCTTAATGTAGAAACACTGGGACACCTACACAGGCACTGTGCACCCGGAGTCTTGCCATGATGCCAGCTTGTCCCATCACATTAAGTCATGGTTGGGACTCAGCCTGTTGGTGCAGTTTATTTATTTAGTGAAGTTAAAGAAAAGAGGTTTAGAAAGAACCTTAACTATTTTGTCCTTCCCTGACTTTCAAAGTAAAGTGACATCTTGTGTGGAGGTATGAGAAATTTTCAAAATTGCTCCAAAACAAAAGGTATTAAAATAATCCTCACCAACATAGCAGCAACAGTGGAGCCACTCATTATTACTTCTGCACAACGAGATGACAGCTATTCCTTCAGAGAATAATTAGGATGATGATTTAGTCAAAGTGATTAATAAAATAGCTTTAGCAACTTTAAAGCAGGAATCCTAAATATCATGACAGTAGCTCCAATTTTAGAGATAGTCTCCAAGTACATTTGGACCTGCTAATGCACAAGTTTTTAAACTGCAGACTGTGGATCCCAAGAACTGCATATCATGTGTTAGTATGCCTCAGAAAACTAACTGGGCACTTGGCACTGGTTCATCTTGTGGATTCTAGCTAGGAAAAGCAAAGCATACAGGGAAAAAGATGAAACAAATATAAAAAGTAAACACTGCGATTAACTTTAAAAATAAAGTCAAAACATTCAGTGCATTAGAGAATAGTAACAAATCATAAATACTTTTCTAATACTGCTTCTCTACAAAGCCAACTACTGAAGTTGCCAAAAATGCATCACAGAAATGTGGGGAGTTAGTCTGTGCAATCAAAAGTAGGGCAGGAGGCAATCTATAAGTTCACACTCAGTCAGGATGTGGTTCATAACCAGCCTGTGTTTCAGAGTTGCTGTCCTAGCATATAGCCTGGATGCTTTTAAAGGTAATCCCTCACCTTCCAAACTGTAATAATAGCATTTTTATCCCATATCCTTAGAGATTAAGCTACTTGATTGACTTTGAATTCTGGACACACAGGAAATTTGTATTAATTTAGCATAAAGATGAGGCGCAATAAAGGCTCTGTGGAACCACAACAGCATGGTCTCTAAGGTTTTGTTCGTTACAGAAACACAATTTGCATATCTAAAGGCTTGAAACCATGGGTCCATATTGATACAACTAGTATCTCAAATTTGAGTGTAGCAGATTCAGCATATATTTCAAAGTGTAAATGGTAGAAGCGCAAGATAAAACTCTCAGTAGATTTCTTCATTAAGAAAGAAGTTCTTTTTCAGAATTCAAGGTAGTTGGCAGCAGTAACTTTTAAAGGAAGTATTAAAGAAAGCTTGACTGAAGCCTGGAAAAATGCTACTAGTTAGATATTTACTTCATAGTGTTGCTACAGTGATTTGGTCTGACATTTGTAAATGTTGGGAGTAAAGAAGGTATCTTGGCTAGATAAAGGAAACCAATGCTGCTGACCTACATGCTACAGTGATCCATTCCTTTAAGGGGTTGTTAATTGCTGCTGGGACTCCTAACATTAGACCTACAATTAGTGATGGTTCACACGTGTTGTAGAAATTAAGCTCAGGCCAGTAAATTCTGAGAGAATATTTTGAAAGAGAAACTGAAGAAGCATGAGCAAACTCTTCAGTCAATGACAATTAGAAAAATAAGTAGGACTAGAAAAAAACTTCAGGCTTTAAAGATGTCTGTATCCTGTGAAAGAATATCTAGAGGTTTTTTTCCTCCTTCCAAATTCAAATCACAAACCTTTTATTGACAACCTACTCTATGAATCTCATGGTAGAATACTAGACATGCATAAAATGCGGGGTCATTATTTCCAGAGGAGTAATTCATTAACTTTCATCCTGAAAAGGCAGATGGGAGCTTCCAGTAGTAGCAAATTGTATTCAGAAAATGTAGAAGAGATGTTTAAAGAAAAGTGAGGGAGGTCTGCAAGGAATTTCAACACTGGGATCTCAGTCCTAACAAAGTAGTTTTAGACTATATGTTTCATGATACCTAGCCACAACACCTGCAGGAAAAGTTTTGGGAGTGCAAAGCATATAGAATATGTGTAGTTTTCATCCAGTCCTTCCTAAGAGATTTAAAGAAAAAATTGGCAAAGACTTCATCTCATGGGAATAGGGGAAGACTTACACATATGTGCATATACAAATAAAGGGAGTTGACTTTCTGATATTATAATGAGTTGCTTATATGACAATATGTTGTTCTGAAATCACCTTTCTTGACAGGGCGCAGCTTGCATCAGTACATCAGCTCACTGTATCATATTCCCCTCTGAACACAGTCTTTGTACTTGAGTGTCACTTATTTTAAATAGGTAATTGCTACAGAATTAGTTAGACTTTTAATTTTTCTCATAAATACCTGACTAATTCTAGTGACTTTGATGAAATTTTATTCCTCAGAGTTTACCCAACCCTTCTTTACCAAAGTGAGTGGCGATTTCAGGGTTCAAACTGAGCACTAGGAGGGCTGATTTTTAAATCATTACAGCTCAGCCCTTCTTGAAAATCAGGCTTCTTCATGGTATCTTAGTGTAGGTACACGGAATTTCTTGTCACTCCAGAAAATACAGACTAAGTGATTTCAGAAATTTATTGGGGGAGTTGATTTGGACATGTTTCCCACTTCTTAATTATTATAGATTTTTGATTTTTTTTTCAACTCCCTTCTTACAACTCAGTATTAGATTCTTGGGTGGTAATTGAATAATATATCCCTATAGAATAGCTTATGATACAGCAACATCATACTCTGTTTGTGTCCTGATTCTGTACTTGGGTCTGTGGGTATTGCAGAGCATGCAAAGTTGTGAATTACACTTTATTATTTATTGTGTACTTATTCCTTGTGTGAACAGAGTTACAATATGAATAACCTAGTGCATTGCAAGTGCACCTATTGCCACGGAATGCCACTTCCGATTCACCTGTTTGGGACAGCTGAGAAGTATGGCCATATTAATAGAACTCTCTTGCATAATGTATCCCGCTTCTCAGTAGGACTAATTAGCTTAGGCACAGCACTGCACTCATTCAGCTATACTGCCTCCAGGGTCTGATTCACATCTAGCTTGAGCAGCTTTGCAAAGCACCGGCATGCGCTGAGTCGCTATATCATAAATTTATATTATGGCTTATTCTATACTAACTTTTCTGTGGAGCAAAACTAAAAATCTGTGAACAGATTCATCAGTCTCCTACTGAAGTAATGCCATAATAATATCTTGTCCCCAGCAGAAAGGCTCATATCCTGAAAATGCTAACATTGATGCACGCCTTCACTACCAGAGTTAGTTCTTCTGAAGCCAGCCCCACACTAAGCATATAAATACAATGGAAAAAACCGGAAAGTATCAGAAAAATACATTTATATTAATATGGTTTAGAGAAATATGATTTAAATGGAAATGTCTAACAATTTTAAACTCCCTTTAGAAAGGACTTTCTTAATTAATTGGATTATTAAAAGACCCTATGAAGTAAAAGGCTATGGGCAGAGAAAAATGCACTTTTTTCTTCATTTGTAGAAGATATAATAAATTTTAAAAGTCCAGTATTCTACCTACACAATGCTTGAATCAACTCACGAAGCAGTTTTAATTCAGAGATAATTGAGAGCCATACACTTTGAACAAATACACAATAACATGTAGGAGTACTTGAGCTAATCTTTGATGAAAAATTCTTATGTTAGATTCTTCAATAAAATAAGCATAAGGATAACTTTTTCTTTCATGGAAAGCATCAACTCCACGTGTAGCTGCTGTTTAAATTAAACGAATATGAGACTGGTGGGTGGACAGAGGTAAATTGAAGATAATCAGCAAAATTTATGTTTTCGAATAATATACAAAACACATAAATCACTTCAAAGAGGCCCATAAAATTATCATTTCAGAAAAAAAGAATTAAATTATATTATAGGAAAAAGCAAAGAAACATGACTTCTGGACCATAAGTTACAGTTCACTGTTTGCTTTCACAAGGTAGAGTGGCAGGAAATTATATCTCCCTCTCGTCACACATTTCATTTTTGATTAGGTGATTTTGCATTATTTGTAACTTCAAAAAGCAGCCACAAAGTATGAGGTGCCAAAGATATTTTTTCTTCTCTGAAGATGCAATTTTCTAGAAGAAAACCATCTACAACACCACATACAGCAAAACAAGATTTTCAGTTTTTACTGCAAACACTCACTCATGCAGGCAATCTACGTGAAGTCAATGTGTTATGCCACAGCATAATGATGGATCATTTGAGGCCTTGTAGGACAGAACCAATACTCTTTACAATATATGTTATTATTTAATGATTTATCCCTTTTTATTACTGTCAACCAATAATATGTATTTGTTCAAAACACATTACTGTTCTTTCATCATTAAGCTGACATGATTTTGTTCAGAACAATCCATGGTACAAAAAGGGTAACATTATTTACAAATAACCATAAATCCTTATTTTTGTTTCTGAAAGACATTGTAGAGGTTAACTACACTTACCATACTTTTGATTCTGCATGTCTCTGCTATTAGGACTTGATCTGGGAAGTTTATGCAGAGATACACCTTAGGTAGCTGTTTTGGCATATGAAGTTTTAGCTTTATGCATTCTGTGTATTTATTTTTTAGAGAAAGAGGGCTCTGTGTTACTATGTTTCAAAATAAAGCCTTGCAGGGTAGGATGTGAGCAGGCAGGCTACACAGCTGTTGTGTGGCCTATGATGAGAAGGTCCCTGTACCATCTGACAGTGCCAGCCAAGGGCTAATGTTCTCATTACACTCCTTCTTTCTCTTTCCCCCATGACTGCAGAGAGCCAGGACTTCTAACAGTTTGAAAACAGAGAATTTGCAGCACTGGGCTTTGGAGGGATAAATTTCCCAGTCATCTCTGCTGAAGAGTTAAATTCAGATGTCTAACGATGACATCCTAAACATCATCATTACTTATTTCACTGGAGCTCAATGCGCACAGGGGAAGAGATAGTCAATCATATTATGAAGAGCTACATGATGTATTGCTCCTCTTACACAAGAAACAGCAGTAGCTTGTGACACTATTCAAGAAAGGCATGAGTCCCCAAACACTAGCTGTAAACCTGGGCCCACAGAAAGAAGGCTGAGCCCATCAGGGTTCATCCTTGTAACAAAACACCACAGTAGAAGAGGGTTCAAGGGAACCAAGGAACTGAGAGAATAGACCCAATTACCTTTTCTAGTTTTAATTGTGGATGATGAAAATAGTCAGAAGTAAATGCTTCATGTCCTGTCATGTATCACATCACTGAAGAGGAAGCAAAATCTGTACTTCATGTAGAACTAAAGGTACAAAACTAGTAACTCTACCTGAAACTGCACTTCTCTTATCCTTCTAAAGAACTCATGGCAAACCTGTGGATAAGAAGTGCTCTGCTGCTGCAAAGTGTAACTAAGATGGCATCCAGCCATATTTCTAACATCTAGTAAAATCAGAACTATGGCAATCAGAAAAATGTGCTGTCCATACTCAATGGGAAAAAAAAATTCATCAAAGACATCACAAGAAGTGTCTATGCTTTTTTTTTTTTTTTGGTATCAGAAAGTCTCTTCTAGATCACTGGCATCTGAACATGAGAAACTATTAAAGTAGCACACAAAGTCAATAAAACGATATTAGACTTGTCGATGTGCACGGGGGGGGGGGTTTATCATTAAAAGTAGTCTAGTATTTAGTTGTATAAACTCGAAATGGTGTATAATAGGTGAAAATGCTTAAAGATTTCTGAAAGGTGTTCCTGCTTCTTGGCCATTAGCATGTCACACCAGGATAATTTCGATCTGCTTTCTGTTCTGGATACTCAAAACCACAGCCCTCCTTATTTCTAGAGGGGAGGGATTTCCAACTATGTGGAAGAGAAGCACCCCAATAAAAACTGTAAGGCACACCCACTAATGGGTCCTCTTCAGGAAGTGCCATGACCAGACTGCACCTGAGTTAGTCAGACTTCTTTTATATTCAATTATTTCTTCACTACTACTGGAATTTTAGGGCAACAGAAACTTTTTTCTGAATTCAGGTCATATTAGCTAACAGTTTCAGCTGAAATAACATGAAAAAACTTCAGAGATGTTGAAACAATTCATTCTGGCATCTCAAAACCAGAACATTTTGATTTTGTCACAAGGGGACTCCTTTCCCAAAACAGAGGAGGTAGTGCTGCCACCCCTGATATCCAAAAACTCAGTGATTAGGCCATGTTCTTAGGTTATGAAAGATGTAGCTTCAAACACCTCCTTTAACTGATTTGGTACAGGGACTTGAACCCAAACATCATGCTTCTCAGGAGAGTAACCCAACTGCTGGGCTAGAAAATATTCTTAGGTAGGTTCCTCTCAGTCTCATTTGTTGAAAGTGTTCCACTTTGAATAAAGTAGTTAAATATTCATTGAAAAAGAGATTGAAAGCCAGGTGCTGGCCCCCTTTTCCTCTCTGCTCAAATTACCAGGATCTCAAGTCATTCACATACTGTTTCTGTGGCCTACTTACTATTTAATGTACATTCCACTGATGGGAGAAAGGGGAGAAGGAGAAAATGCTTTCTTCTCTGAACTTCTGTGTCTGCCTTGGGCATAGCCCAGGCTGATGGAAATATGGGTCAGTGAAAGTTTCGAGCCTTACCTTTGAAAGGACAGTAGCATCGAAGGTAAAAAATTATCACTTTCCATCATGTAGAGTAGGTAAAAATAAAGTAGTTTAATGATAAGAAATAGTATTATTTAAAGGAGAAAGAAGTGAGACATCTGCATCTATTTGTATCCAGCGTTTATCCCTATTGGCACAATTAATAAAAGCTATGCATAAATCACACAAAGTTCATTAAAACCACTGGCTCAGGCTGCTGACTAATTGGTAAATACACACTCGATAAAAATGTAAAATGTATGCCAATTCCACATTTTAAAACTGGTTTCTAGTTAAGATGTCTCTGCTTCTTAGTTGCTTTTCCAACAGAGCTTGATTTTCATGGGGGTCTTAGGAAAACAACAATGCCCAGAACAGTGCCGAAAGATCTTAGGACCTAGAATAGCAAAACAAAAAGCAGCTCTATTGAGCTTACAGAGTCTAAGGAGTTAGTCCTGGTGTCTAGGGTGATTTTCTAATGTACCTATGAATGTAAGGTTTGCTGATGCCAGGTGTGTACATTTCATCAGACTCTTTCAGGCACTTCTTTATGAACATGGCCTTTGGCACTTGCTTCTGCAATGTTGCCTTCAACTAGTCCAATGTGAAGGTATCATTGCTCAGCAAAATTTGATCAAGTCAAATCTGGCAATTCTGATAAATTAAAGGTCCAGGAACTATGCAGGTCTGTGCAGACAGACATTCTGACACTGTCAGAATTAGACACGAATAAAAGCTAATTATGAAAAACATGATGAGTGTGAGAGTGGTTGAGGCTGGAGCCATCTACCCCAACATCTCTCCAAAGGTCACAGAAGACCCACTTCCACTCATCTGAACAGGGTGAAGCCTCTGTACTCCCCAGCCCAGCCAGGAGGCCAGCAGCCAGCCAGCCACAGATTTTTACAGATAGAGAGCTCAGCAAAAGACTTTAATACTTACAATGTCTTTTAACAAATCCACAGAAAGCCTTATCTGAAGGGTCTCTTTCTGCCACCATTACTGATGGCTCTGATTGTAGAGAGCCTTCCTGACATCAAACAATCCCAGATGCAGAGAGGCCTTGGGAGCTAGCCCAGCATTTTGTCTGGGCCTGACCTCAAATTTTCTGTATTTACATTTTTTCCAAAACATGATTTGGAACAGATGTCACTGGACACCAGAGCTCTTCTCCAGGGCTGGAGTAGAAAATCACAGCAAAAGAGGGAGATACAGAGCAGCTCAATTTACATTTCATGAGGATATTGATCTGCATAGCAAGGAGAGGATGGAATCCACCCATCTCCAATTTTAGTTTAATTAGACTCACATCCAAACATCAGTGCTGGTTTCCCTCCATTAAGGCTCAAGCAAACTGCTTGGTTTGATTGTGAACAGCCTTATAACTAAAGAGAGTATTTTGGGTTAGGGATGGTGTAGGACCATCTCTGCTTGCATTCTCCATTTCTGCCATTGACTCTTGACAGTGCTTGAACAACATATTCAAAGCACTTGCCTCAAACCACACTTATGGTGTGCATGTTTGAAACAAAGGATGAAATAATGTTGACAAACAGTATTACGAAATTGATATAGCTTTAATAGTGGCTTAATGAAAGAAATGGGAATATGAAACTCCCTTCTCTAGAAAATGTGGTGAAATAAACTGTCCGCAATGGAAGGAAAGAACTCAGAAAGAAACATTTGGAAACAATACAATGACATATGGTCCCATATGTTGAATCTATAATGCTTCCTAATGCCTTCAGGGTAAAATTCACCCTTTTTCTGAACAAATTCCAAGTAACTGGATTTGCCTGTGAGCACTGAAGGAAGGAATAAAATCTCCCCTCCATACACAGACAGGACACATGGCTATGAAGCAGCTTCTCTGCAGTTGCCATTTACCCCTGGACTGGAGTAGCACTGGTAATGTTTTTTGATCTTTTTCTGGATATTTGTAATTGCTGATCCACAGGGTCATCCTCATCTCTTCTACCTGGTCAAGTCTGCTCAGGGAATGCTTTCCCTGTAGGGTGCCCCATGACAAAGAGAGCATGTGCTCAGCATTCTGAATCATAGTAGGACAGAAGAATAGCTGGAGTTGCTTTAAAAGTTTAGTGTGGAGAAAGCTCCATGTTGGTGCTGATAAGGCACATCCAGCGCAATTATGTTCTACAACAGTTTCAGGTGATGCCTTTACAGCCCTTAGTTTTTTGAGATACATGATTTCTGCTCATAATTCTTTGTCCTATGCAGTTCACCAGTCCCTGGAGGAGCGAGTGGGAGAGGAAAAGGCCTTCAAAATCTAGTAACGTTTTTTTATGCTCTTACAGAGCAGATTTGTATGTGTTCTGAACACATGTGGTCAAACATCTATCCAGCAATGAAAATGTCTCATATCTAAATAACTTAGATTGTGATATAAAAACAAATTACTGGAATTTTGGCACATTTGACATGGCTGCATTACTCACAGGAGCAGCTGAAAGCACAGGCAACTGCCTAGGTTAACAAACTACTGGAAATACTAAAGCAGCCACAGTTCTGTTGAATCCTCACAGCTCTGGAAAGCCAGGCTACCTAGAGCTAAGGTACACACTTGCAATTTTCATCACTGACCCTTATGGATGCAACACTGAACTGCAATACCCCTGTTTGCACATGAAGGGGAAACTTTTCTCACAATCCTTACTCTTACACTCCTTATTCATGGGATGTTCCAAACCTCAAATTATCCAAAGATGACATATACTGCTATTTGCCTAGCCATTAAAGTGTAGCTTAATGGCCATTTTATAGGTCATTTAAGCTGTTTTTTAATTTGCTTATTTGTCACTATACCTAGTCTGATTCAGGAGCCAGTGATTAGCTACATTAATTGGTCTAATTTCTTTGTATATGTATAGTTTTGAAATTATATGTTACTAGAAAGTTATATATTTGAATTCTTGTTAACATTTTTTTAAATTTGTATTAAATACCATGGTCTCACCAACCTGACCGTTGGGAAGAGGCACTTTCGCATTTTGTAAATGGTTATCTCTACAGCCCACTAGGACTATCTTTACAACATTCAGCTAAATTCGGCAGACTAGGTCCTCTGCTGCTGATTTCCCTCCTTTATTTTGACTAGACCATACAACTGAGCTGGGTGATATATAACTCAGATTTAAAAAATAAAAGATGCTTTTGTGTTTTACCCAGATGTGTTGGTAGTTACAGGAATGACCTGTGAACATTGGAGGGAGTAACACTGCAGTAACTGGCACCTCTACCAGTAAATGACCTGTGAGATGACGTCTAGATTCTTCAGCTGAGCTGAAGTCCATCAACAAGGAGGAGGATTTAAAAGGTACATTCACAACTGGTATCAGAGAAAGATAAAAAAGTGTAGCAGATATGAAATGAGATGAATCAACTCACTAAAAAAAAAAAAAAAATCATTTAGCAAAAATCCTGCTATGAAATGGGAATAAAGGCAGAAAAGCCTTTGTCCCCAATTTGTTAGGTCAAGGAAACTAAGACAATATACTAAAATCAAACTAAAATTTTTAGTTTTATTTTTCCTTAGCTGTGACTAAATAAAGCACAGGCTCATTGTTTCCTGCATCCCTGAAATATACCTTTGTTCTTTACTTTTTATGTCAAAGTTTGCATTAAGAGAACTTTATGGGGAACTGGCATTCTTAAGTATTTCATCCTCCATAAATCAATAAACCTAAACATACACAGTAGCATCATGCAGTGTCTAGGCACAAGATAAAGAGTATGAAGAAATTGCAGGATGTTTTTCTGAGCTGCTAGTCTGGAAATTGGCAGCATGTGACATTTGGGAAAGACATCTCTCAGTACTAGACATCTGCCACAACATCCTCTGAATGTCACAGGACAGCACCTGAACCTCAGGGGCCCTTCAAGACTTTAACACTCAAAAAACTCTTTTATGCCCAAAGATTTGTGAAAAGACTCTCATAGTATGTCTTGCACACGTTAACTTCTACAAATGGTCAGTAATACTTGTATCACACATATGGCTACCAGCTACTTGCCGCAGACTTTTGGAAGTTTGTCTTCTCAAAGGCAGAAAAATTCAGATGTACCTGTACTGAGCATCCTGGCTTCAGGAAAGGTGCAAAAATGGTCAATAAAATGAGAGCATGTGCTGCAAAAGATGTGGCTGAGTATGGACAAGATGGTTGTGTCAAGCAATACTTTGAATGAATTTTTGTTCTAGAGTATTATCTGAGTTGACTCTGAGATTCTGCTTTCCTACCTTAGCTGCACTGCTGATTCAGCTCAGTAGTGCTGTCCCAGTGATGCTATCTAGAGCAAATACTGGAGACTAGAGTGCAGACTTCTAAACATGAGGTGTTGCACAACCCAGGCTTTCAGAAGGAATTTCTACTACACAAAGATGTCTCCAGACAGAGTTGGACCTGTTGGGAGACTGATCTTATCTTACAGCCATATTGGAAACCATAACCCTTATGAAAGGCAGGCACCATCCTAGGGAAGTAGTGTGTGCTCTAGGATGAGCACCTTCTCAACCCAGCTCTACTCATTTGGGTTCAGCTCTAAGTATAAATCCACCAGAATGCTTTTTTATTTTTCTCCCCAAAGACAGTTAGAAAGGTGTCATAAACTCAGAGATGGATATGATGGGGATGAGGGCTTCATATCTCTGATTCCCCCACTGAAACCAGCAGAGATCTTTTTAAGCTCATAGGCAGAGATTAAGTAGTACTTGACTTTTCTTCTCCAGCTGGAGGATAGGGACAAGGGTTATCCAGACAAAAGCTACAAAAGACAAGGAAGGATGCAAAGAAAGTATTTAGTCCCAGAATCACAATAAACTCCAGAATAAACTTCTGCCCAGCAAGTTTCTAGAAGGCACTAAGCTAACCTTAATGCTGATCCAAGATGAGTTTTATTATCTGATAGATACAGAGCCAACAGTACATCCTAAACATACCCGCACATAGGTACTATACACACTACGCTACAGGAATGAAAAGTCTTCCCTCTTTGGGAAATCATCCTGCCTTGAAGGGAAAAGGTGATTATCCTTCTTCCAATCACCACCACTTGCTCTTCCCCAGCTCTGAAAAGGGCAATGAAGGCTTTTCTATGGCTACTAGGAACCATGTCAAAAGCTAAACCAAGATGGGGCTGAGGAGGGAATGGTATGGGGAATGAAGGAATGATAAGTCCTGTATATTTATCTCCAAGACATATAACTCCTGTATATTTATCTCCAATACATCACCGTGCCAGTTACTTGCCTCTTTGGTTCTTGGTAAATGTTTTGACCTACAGAGACAACAGACACACTGTCTATGACACCTCTATCAGAACATGAATCAGCATCAGTAGTTTGTCGGCCTGTGCTGGTGACAAGAGTGATGCCTGCCAGTTCCCCCCCACTGTAATGTTGACACTACTTTTTTGTTACAAAAAAATAGGTGAACTTGACACTAGCTGCATTAGACCATCACCAATACTTGGAAAAGTTACCTCTCTTATCATTTAATATTTGGAAATACTTAAAGAGTTTGAGGAAAGTATTTTCATGGAATGTTTGATGTAGAAAAATGCTCCAAGGCAGATAGATATTTTTCAGTTAACATTTCAAAATTGCTTCAAGACTGGATGAAGGATCTGATGAAATACTTCTATGTTTTAATTTTCCAGCTGGAAAATGAAACTATTTAATATTTAAAAGCTCTTTTACAAAATACACAGAACTATTAGAAACACTACCTGGGCTATTCTGCAGGAAAGGGAACAGAAACAAACATAGCTGGAATACAAGGCCCTGCAGCCACTCAGCAGTCCACAGAACGACTTTGGTGAGCATAACCACATCCTTCCTTCCCAGGGAGGCCATTCACCACAGAAAGCACAGAGCCAACACACTCTTGCCAGATATTTGAAATGATGACTGAGGAAAAAAAAGCATCAACTCACCCAGGAAAAAGCTCAGCTTTTTCCGATCAACTGGGGCTGGTACTTGTGTGAAATCATCCTTAGACTGACTGTGAAGAAGGGGCACAGTGTGCAATTACTGCATCTACCTAATATTTCCTGGAAGAGAACATGAAGCAGATGGGTCTGTATCCCCACTCATCATCTGGCTGATTGGCTAAACTGGCTTTACGTACATGCAGCTGGGAATGTTTTATAGCACTCTCCTTAACATTCTTTCTCTAGTGACTGCATTTTTCCTTTTACATCAAATTTCCTCTTGCACTGAGAGGGCAGCTCCTGGATAACTTGTCTCCATGTATATGTGGAACAACTGGTACCTGCCTGACGTGTTGCTGCTCCATTTGCTCTAGAATTGAGTAGAACTTTAAAAGTGGATGGAAGATTGGAGAATAATTGTGATTTGTTGATCCACTGACAAAACAACTTTTTCCTGACTGCTCTGATCTGGCAGAAGGGTGGAGGTTTATCCAATCTTCAGAGTGCTTTACTGCCTTCTGCAGTAGAACCACAGAAGGACCACTTTAAGCTGGAAGATGGTCCAGAGCCTGATCAGACCTATGGAGGGCAAGATTTGCTGTATAGTGATGACTACTTGCTGCAGTTACTATAGAAACACAGAGGAACCACAGACTACAGGAAAGAATTAGAGTCCAAGTAGTGCACAAGACTGAGCAAGATACAACATTTTAGACTTTCCTCTCCACTCTGGCAGGATCAGCTGTGTCTCAAACAGCTTCAGTCTATACATAACCTTCAAGACACAAATGAAGAAAAAACATTTTTCCTGTTATTCTCAGGTCTTTTTCAGGCTGCTATA
The DNA here is from genome assembly GCF_003259725.1 of Athene cunicularia. Taxonomy (NCBI): domain Eukaryota; kingdom Metazoa; phylum Chordata; class Aves; order Strigiformes; family Strigidae; genus Athene; species Athene cunicularia. The sequence continues at coordinate 16,043,380 of NW_020799107.1, forward strand.
GCAAATGATGCAGTTTATTCTCTCACTTACAAAACTCTGCAGTACTAGCAAAACTTGTTTTAAACTCTCCCTCTTTATTTTTCTCATATTTCAAAGGTAACTCTTCACTGCAAGCTCGCTCCTGCTCTGCTAAGAGTGTAACCCCTACCTTTTAATATTTATAACAAAGACTTAATGTAGAACTGAAGGTCTACAGTCTTAGAGATCTTGATGCACTAAATGTATCTTATATGTCTTGCTAGGGCTAATTTGTCTGCATGGAGTGTTAAGTTGACACTGCACTAAAGCTTCTAGTTCCAGGTCATCCGGATACAGTCTTCTGAGTACTTGCTACTCTGCTAGGGGCAGACATCCCGAGGTACTTTCACCTATAAATTCCATAACAGTGAAATACAGAAATCTAGTCTATCCCAAAGACAGGACAAACCTATGATTCATCTTGACCACTCATCTAAAGTTTTCTATGAAGCAGATTACAACATTTTCTTCAACCACTGTTGCAATTTGCATATGTGAGTTGATCAAAATCTAACAGGGTTTCCATGAATCCATATATTTTAGGGCCTAGCACTGTTGCAGGCATGTATGCTTAGGCAAGTTGGAAACCATCTGTATTTTAACTTCTTGGATAATGAAAGGCAATTTCTGTCTTAAAAGCAGGTACTAGGGCTGGTGGTAGTTTTTAGTTTTACAGTCATCTGAGATGCTTTAACAGAAGGGGATACTGCAGAGATAGTGCAATGTACTGCAAAACCAGAATTTGGCCTGACATGTGAACTCAGTCTCACAGTTAGAATCTGTGGTTGAAAACTGTTAATTCTTAATTTCTTTAAGAATCAGATCTTAACTTTGCAATGACTTCTTTTTCATCTGCATGCAAGATTTTAAAAATAGGACTGGTGTTCCCTTTAATTAGTATTTGATACAGTATTAATATTCCTATTTATCTTCTACATGCCATATGGATTAAATTCTCATTACTTTTGATCTTAATACTTTTAAAATATGTAAATCAGCAGACAGACACCCTCTTTAAAGTAGTGTTTGCACACCACATCTATTATTGCCTTGGGCAATAGGAAAATATCTGCATTGCTAAAATTCCAGAATTGTGAGGAAATCTTGAAAAATCAGATATTACACTGATCAATTTAGATGAATTATATAATGACCAAGTAAAATGCAGTTCTTTAGATTCAGATGTACCTAAAAAGTATGTTAAAAGTGGCCAAAGACCATTACAGAACATGTACTTAAAAAGGATCAACTAAGTTAATTTCTGAAGAAGAATGTTTTCACGGGTCGAGCTAATTCCAGATGCAATGCCTTAGAAGAATACTATACTTTTTGGAAAAACTTACCTTTAATCTCAGACATTAAAAATATAGTATTTTTGAGTGTTTTCAAGTATACACAAGATACTGTTACCTTAATTAATCTCTTATTTTTCTAACTGCTCATGAATAGATTTGCATAGGCATGTATTTCAATTGTCTGAATACTATGGTTAAGCAGACAGGAGAAACTTGAGACTCATCAATAGAAATAACATGCAAAGACAATACATGGGGCTGATCTCTGTTCACACTGTAAGTAATCTCCAGTGGTATGGGAAGCATTTGGATTTAGTGTTGAGTGAACACGGTTCATGAATGTTCTAGTCTGAAAACAAAGCCTATCCAATAATTTTACATTCGATCTTCCTATAATATATAATAACACATTTCTAGCTAGGCCTGTTAAATTGCTCTTGCCTACATTATACAGCTGAAGCGAATGCCTGAGAGATTTCAGAAAAAAATAAGAAAATAGAGCTTTGAAAAACAGGGCTCACTCCTGCGGTGCTCTGACTGAGAAGTGGAGGAAGGACAGTTGCAACTACACTGCATGCCCCAGAGCATGAGGGCAGCGCCTGCATGGGGTATCCATTCCCTACCTTTCAGCCCTGGAAAATCTGTATCTTTTGAGAAATACCACATGAAAAATAATGTTCTGGTTAAAAAAGAATTTAAAAATTTGCTCCTCAGCATCAGAAAAGGCATTTTCAAAGAAATCAGGCACTGCTGGGTCCATTTAGTTCCTCTTATCTTTATTTTTGCTGATTTCATGTAGAATCCACTGAGTTCTTGGGACCTTCTTCACTGTCTTGACTAAGCTCTCTGTACAGTCCAGCAGCTTAGCAGCCTGATATATTTCTAGCACTTTGCTTTTATTTTGGCTGTTTTAGGAACCTACAGGACTAAATACTGGTGTTTACTCAAATGACATCTAAGAGAAAAGAGCACTCCTCCTTAAATTTAATCACATGAGACCATGTTTGGCAGGGTTCATCCAAATGAAAACCTGAGCCTGAGCTCTTTAATCCTATGGTACAATGATTGTGTATAGACCATGGCTTCCCTGGATGCACATCAAGCTGAAGGTCCACAGCTTACTTCCTGAGAAGACAATTAAACTTTCATAAGTAAAATGAACTGAAATTTGGCCCTTGCTCTGAATAACAGTTTAGTTTAAGGCCTAGTCTACACCAGCAAATTATATCAGTGCATTTATTTATTCCCATCATGTGGGTTGATAAAACCCTTCAGCTAGAAATATTGCTATGTTTTTGAGCAGAACAATTCATTCCATCTGGCAAACTGTTTTAAGAACTGCTTTACTGTGATGAGATGCCTTTCCAGCAAGGAGGTTTGCTGGCATACATCTGCAGTACAGTTACATTTTCAAAGTCTTCTAACTGCAGATACAGTCTAACTGGACAGTTCTGTGCATGGTAGTTTCTCCAATGAAGAGACTGTTAACTCTGCGAATTAAAGTTGTTGATTTTGTTTTTGTTTTGTTTTGAAGATGTTCTCCTGCATAAGACTACACTAAAAATTCAACATTTCTTTCAGAGAAATCTGCAGGCTGTAGTCATACACATACACCTAAAAGAAGGCATATCAGTGTCCTTAAACTTCCAGGAATCTGATAAGCACCACAAATATTCTGAAATTCCTATGAAACTAAATTAAAAGTTTTCTCATAGTTATTTGAAAAGGCATCATTAGTAGGCTATTACTTATCTAAACAGCAATTGTACATCCATAATTGTGTTTAGAATAACAGTGACAGAATGTCTTAGAACCAATTTAAATTTCACCTTTAAGTGTCTTAATGACACTGTAGGGGACAATACAGCACTTAGTTATTGCAGCTTAAATGATTTATGTATTTACATCACAATTATGACTCATTACTGTTTCACAACACAGATATTATATATTATCTTTGTCTTAAATGTGAAACATACCAAATCAGAAAGTCTGTTCACAGCCATGCATGTTGCCTATACTGTTCAACTTTTCAAGTCATCCTATAAAATACTCATTCTAAGTATCTTAGAATCCATATTTCCATCTTTTTTCACATTGAATAGTCTTATGTAGGCAATGATTGTTACGGACTTTAAACAAGATACGTGAATAACCATTACTACACCCTGAAGTTTTGAGCCTTTTATCACAAATCTCTGCCTCTGACTGCTGTATTTGTTATATGCAGAAGGAGGAGATGCTGCATACAAGCCTGTGAAACTCTGTGTTAATAAATCAAGGATCTCTTGGCTACTGAACTCACAGCTCTGTTCTCTAGTTAGTTCACAAGTATTTCATATCAAAGGGATGCAAATGTGAAGGTTTAGAAATAAAGGAATAGCTTTCAAATTTGAGGCTAAATAAAAAGCCTGACAAGCAATACCATTAATAATCTGTATCAGTTTTACCCAGTCTCCCTTCCTGAAACTTAAGCACAGTACTCCATAGGGGCACTCAGCTTCACTTTCACCTCTGCTCCAGGCAGGAGACTTACTTTCTTCAATGATACAGCACCTACAGAAACTGAATTAAGAGTATTTAATGAAACTGACCCCATTAAAATAAATTCAAGTAGCTATTACAAGCAAAACCTTGCCTCACCTTCCATTTTTTTCATCATTAGGATGTGGAAACCTCCTGTTTCCTTCCCTGCAATCCCATGACACATGGCACATTCACATGAAAATAATCTTGGACTATCCCACTGGAAAAAGCTTTGTAAGCATCTTTGCAAGTGACAGCTGAACTCTGTAGGCTTTGTGTGATAGTGGATTCACACTGAACAGCTGGGTGGGCTATAACTTATTCCACACTCCCGTGGCTCCTGGCAGACAAGTGCTGAAGCCAAACACTTCCTCATCTCCTCTGTGGCGTTATATACCCACACTGAAGCAAACAGAGGGCATAGTGATAGAATATAGACTACTTTAATGGGCCATACAAGAGAAAGGACAGTTCTCAAAAGCTCTCACCCTCCTGGCCCAGCAACACAGGCTGCACATTCACATGAGAATAAGGCACAATCAGGATATCATATTAACAAAGTCTATTGTTTTCAAACAGATGAACTGTTTTAGATTAGTGATGACTTCTTTTCCTGTGTCCTAGTAAAAAGGGGGCCTTGTTTCAGTTCTAGATCACTCCTGGCAAGTCAGCTGGGAACATGCAGAACACAATGTACACCAGATTCCAGCACACTGCTGTCTTCCTGCTCTGAGCTTTGTCATCAGTTTACAGGAAAACAGGCATAGGCCCATCCCACCAAAACTTGTTTTGCTCAGTTTGTTTTTGTTTTAAAAGGTCCTTCAGGGGAAAGAATCTGGTCAAAAATCCAGCCACAATTCAAATTGTTTATATAAAACACACTTGGGGCTCCAATCTGTGGGACCAATATTTTTACATGTTTGTGTATTTTGTTTCTGATTTGTTGTTCTTACTCAATGTTCTGATGTTGGTATGAATAAAGCCAGACAAAAACTCAAGCATTAGTTTAACAAATGTAATCCAGATACAATGGGCTAGGTTTACAGACCAGCAATGCTTATTCATGGTGCAGCATGAGGATGCATGAGGAAGTTGAGCGTAATAGGCCCAATTTACAGTTGCCCTGAGGCCTCTTCAAAGAACACCCCTAGCACAGAAGGGCCTGTTTGCTGCATGCAGAACCAGTTCTGTGTCTTTGCTCCTACTTGTCCCTGGATAGGAATCATTCTAAGGCAGGGCAGCACAAACCTGAACAAAAGCAAGTAGGATAAAAGGCTGCAGTCCTCAAGAAAAAAACTCCTCTCTGTTCTCCCATATCCTCTCCTTTTTTTCCCAGTTTCAGTTACTGATGTTGAACTGGAGAAACCTCTGCAGATATGGGGACATCTTCACCTGGCACACCTTTTCAGAGGTTATGAGAGGAATTTGCCCGGCACCAACCCAGCACCTGCAGTCTTCAAGTTAATTTACAAAGGAAATGGTGGACACAACCTCTTTTAAAGTGAGACCCAGCTGTCCTACAGATCATATGTACCAGTGATAACTTTCAGAAGTCAGTTAGCTCTCAGGCATCAATCTTAGTAGCCAGGTTTCCATGGCAAAATTTGAACACTCACCAGGGAATCATATAGTCCCTAGTATATTAGGGACTATATATAATAGTCCTTAGTCATTTAGGGAGTTACTGAATGTTTTGGAAACTGTAGTTCTATTTTTCTGTGCAAAAATGACTTTTGGAAACTCTTAATAAGCTGACCCACAGTTCTACTGAAAATATATCCTGTAATGTTTGCTTATTACTTTACTGGTAGTAATGTTCCTCCCTCCAGTCAACCCAAATTTACGTCTTTTTACCTTTCAGTAAAAATTCAGTACTTGCATGTTAGAGAACCCCTCCAAACTTTCTTTGGCTCATACTTCCCTTCTTATCACCCCTTTAAGCATATTTGCTTTCTGAGTTTGACTTTTTCTGACTACAGTAAGTGGAACTGAACTGCAAATTCAAAGGCAGCCAATGATGTTCTTATTGCTCAGAATTCTTATTTGGAGAATTCATTTGACAATATTGAGGGAACAGGCATGTCATGCCACTTATTTCACCTTATTTTTTTAACAGAGCATAAGCAAGAACACAAAAATATGGTTTCTTCCAAAGTCTTCTTGTGTTATTTCTTCATTAGCTACAGGCTTTAACCAGAGACCAATTTGGGACACGCTTCCTCATACATCAACAAGGGATAAAAGTTCTTGATAACCCACTGATAAAGGCTGACCTTAAACATTGATCTTAAATTGTATGCCAACTCAAAGAATAAATCTGGCCCTGGTTCTTAAAAGCAACTACAAGTTCAGCTGAAAGCAGTTTGTTTTAAAGAATCATGTCCAGAAAGCAAGGCACATCTTGTTCTGCTTCAGATGACCCTGCATAGTCATAGGACTTCAAGAAGAGATAACTAGCCATCGCAAGAAGTTCTAGAAGAGTCTGAACTTGACTTAGAACTCTTGCCAAAATTCCAGTACATTTGGAAAGGTAGATAAGATGCAGAAAGTCATAGGTTAATGAATTCAGGCCTGACTCTAAACACCTAAATTAAAAACTGTTAAGCTCTTGCTTAGGTTCAACACTGAATAATGAGGAGATAGATGCAAACAGAGGAACAAAAATTAACATTAGGAAATAAAACTGAAAAATTCTTCAGTGTTTTTCTGCAAAGACAAAAACTGCCTTCAGCTAAGCTTCACTGTCTTAAAACCAAACTGTTTAATTTATGCTCTCAGTGACCCTCATATAAGGCACAAAGAAAATGATGGCAGAATTTAATCCAGTGTTCCTTAGCAGTTTTAAGTGTGACATTTTTACAAAGGTAACTTCCAAAAGGTAGAGGGCATTATAGTTGTATGGCTGCACTGGATGGGACAGTGAAGTACAGAATGTAAGACTGTAAGTACTAGAAGTCCAGTGAGGGTAATCTCAATTTCTCTTGTCTCAGTTAACTTCTGGAATGTTGGTCTAAAGCTGAGTGAATTACTTAACTGACTGTGCTTATCTGGAGTCTTTTGTTTTACCTTGTCTCTTCTCCCAATGAGACTTTATGCATGGACGTTGGTCTTTTTTTTGTTTGTTTAGAATAGCCTCCAAATTCAAAATTTGGGGCCAATTCAAAAATGGGCCACTGAAGAAAAGGTTGTATTACACAAGGGAAAATTTCCCTTATTTCATCTCATCTGTTCTTTACCTTTAAAGTCTTTGGACCAATTAATGCTCCACCTTTTCAGATACACACACTTCCTACCCATAATAAAAAGTATGTTGCAAATAATGAGATGAAATGTTGCAAACTAATGATGCATTGATGTGGGCACTACTGCAAAGGAAATAGTTCAGTAAGTATTACTTACTCCAAAAAGATTTCACCTTTCAAAACAGAGCACAAAGGATACTTCTCCTACAGCAATAAAGTGTTCTTCTCCTTTCAAATGCTCTAAAGCTAGAATTAAACTTTTCCCTGAAAAACTTCAGCAACTAGATATGAGAAAAGCAATGCTAAAGAAAGTAGTAGTACATTTCACTGCTAAGGCCACCAAGCATTCTGTCATTATTGAAATTAAACTCCTCCCCTCCCATCACTTTTTCTTCTCATCCTCTTCTTTCTCCTTTCTCTATGCAACTTATCTGCCTGGTTTTTCTTTGGTGTATATTCCTTCTTCACTTTTTCTTTTTTTTTTTTTTTTTTGGGGGGGAGGGGGTGTTCTTTTATTTTTTTTTTTTTGTACTCAGTGTCGTTTGTCCATGTCTCTCACCCATTTTGCCTATATGTGAAGTTCTGCATGGTTTCATCTGTCATGGACAGCGTCTTCTGCCCTGCTGATATACTCTCTCTCCACGAAAAGGTTAGGTTGGAGGTTCCTTTCCTCTTTTCCTACATGCCTCTCTTGGGGCTTTTTTTGTTGCATTTTTTGAAATAAACAGAAGTAAGCTGAAAAAGTCAGTTGCCCATCCTTGCAAGTCATACCACAAACCACTACAATTCTACTAACAAGTTACAGAATTTAGGCTGCAAAGTGACTTATACTGCTCTTCTGACTGTGTGTGTTTCTTCTGTCTCTTCTGGGAAGAGAAAAGGGAGTTTTGTGAATTAACAGTGATATTCTTCAGTGTGTGTCAATGATTGGCTTGTGCTGCATGGTACTACCATGTAGGAAATCTTTGAATTAAAAAGTTTAAGGCTGCAAGTTGCTTATGATGATGAAATGTGATAATGAAAATCCTGCTTCATTTGCAATGCCCTGAAACATCTCTGCCTACGGCTCTCTGTGATGACTATGTTCTTCCCAGGGAATGTTTTAAAATAGACTACCATTTGCAAATAAAAATATCTAATCTGCTCATGTAAAATTTAATTTTTCTAAAGCAGTTAAGCTCCTTTAGATATGAAGCTGAGGAATTCAGCCTTCTCCAGCCCTAAATCAATGATCAAAAGGCACAAAGCATGAGCCTTGATACAACACACAGAAAACTGATACATACTATAGAGTCGACCTAACAGCTGTTCTGAATACCATTGCAATGGGCAGACCCTTATAGGGAGATTAAGAGCAGTACTACTTCCAATTTATCAGGTTCTTATGAATGAAAAATTAATTGGAAGCACATGGACAACAACAGATGAAAGAAATTGATATCACTTCATCTCTAAGAATGATGAGCAAAATATGAGAGGTGAACCCAAACTGGAATCTTATACCTGTGTCCTTTTGGGACATTAGGGGAGACAGGATGCAGATCTGAACTTTTTATATATTCACCTGTCTCTGAAAAAAAATCAACAGCTCAAAGATTTTTATTACACAAATATCCATTTTACCTATTTCAACTATACCAGCTGGTTGTTCTGACTTTTTAAAACTACACCCATATATGCTGCTAATCAAATTAGCACACATCTTTTTTGTAGAGCTGCAGCAAACTTTTTTTTTTTTTTGCAAATAAGCCTTTTAAAACCCACAAGCTTACTGTTATTCATTTGATAGTCATGCTCTTTATCATAACTAAGAATATGCAGTAAAGAACAGCATTAAAAGAATGTAGAAAAAACAATTGCACCACTTTGCTGGAGGGTATTTTTGGTGTTTGCAAATCCCAGTAATACAAAAGAGGCTGGAACAATGTGATTTTTTTTTTTCCTTATTCTGAATGCCTCATGCACACACACAGAAGTTATAAACATAAACACACTAGTAAGAGGGAGTCCCAAGAGTAGCACAACACTCACAAAGCCACAGACAAAGAACCAAAGATGTACTTCCTAGCCTTTAGAGAAAACAACTAGCTGCAGCTGAAGGTAAAGAGCTGTTATAGCTCTCCAGCCTAAAGCCCAGGCAATCACACATTCTCTATATTGGATTTCCAACAAAATGGGATAGTCAGATGAGGAATGACGTGTTAAAGGTGACTGAGTCTTCCATGGGTATTCCTGATGCTGTTCAGCTTGTTAGCTATCTCTGCATTCTCAACATATGACTTAGCCTGGCTGCTGGGGCAGGCCAACATGGCAAGCAAGAGGTGATACTCAGTAATTACATAGCTGTGTTTCCTGCCTTCTCACGCTGTTCATTACTTATGCTTCTACATAGAACACTGATTTGTACAAGGCAGGACAAACCTTAAAGACAAAGAACAGGTAGAAAGATATTTTTAGGAAAATAAATATTAGAATTCATAAACTGTTCTTCCATACATGTTATGTTATGGCAAAGATAAACTTGTTGCCTGTCTGAGCACACATAGGAAAGCAGCTTCTCTTTCTCCCATTGGCAGCAAGAACAATCTTCCTGTGATTTTGGTGTTCTTGTCTTCCCTTGGGGGAAAGGTGTTATAAGTAGAGAAGGTGGGAGTGTGGCATTATTTTTCTTGTGTACTGCCAATGTCAGCCAATGCATGAGCACAACTGTCTCCCAGTAATTCTCTCCACATGCAATGAAGATCCTCAAGAAAGATTATCCTTGCCTGGAGACAGAAATGAGCTCTGTAAACTCATAATTACTGCTACAAGCTAGTATTTGCTATTGTTGTATTCAGCTTAATCATTATAATCAGCTAAAGTTATCCATGAGAGAACTGAAATATAAAATACATCTAGTGAGTAGAGAGAGGTAATGACAGAAAGCCAAGGAATATAATCATTGTCATGAGCAGAGTTAATGAATAACTGATATAAGGTAATTTCTTTCCACCCAGATAATTCACAGTCAGTTCATGATTTACTAACAGGGGATGTTCAGACTGGACATTAGGAAAAAATTTTCACAGAAAGAGTGGTCAGACAGTGGAATAGGCTGCCCATGGAGGTGGTGGAGTCACTATCCCTGAATGTGTTTAAGGGTGGTTTAGATGAGATGATGTGGGATATGGTGTAGGGGAGAACTTTGTAGAGCAGGGCTGATGGTTGGACTCGATGATCCCAAGGGTCTTCTCCAACCTGAATGATTCTGTGATTCTGTGAATACCTATTAATCAAACTGTATCTATGAGTAACTTTTAGTATCTAACTCTTCACATATGTGGTTGGAAATATTTTGTCCAGAGTATCTATCCTTTATTGTCAGAGACTTCTTTTTTTTTTTTCATTTACACTGATCAACAATGCAAATTATGTACCATAGTTTGGGTTTCTAATTAAGCTGTATATGATTTTTCAGTTAAACACAATCCACTAGAATAATTAACCAAACTAGAATACAGAAAAGAATCTGAACACATGCAAAGTATATAAGATTTTGAAATCTAAATTTTTTTTCAGAAATGAATTTGTTATGGTACTTTCTGAGCTACCCCATGCCTCATGTACCATTCTGTCACCATCACATTAATTATGTTACTGCTTTTACCACAGTATTTTCTCCTCACAGTATCTGTGAAAAACTGTAAAAGTGTAAATAATTCAGGAAAACATACAGTGCCTTCTACAAAGAAAGATCTGAAAACCAGCTATTACTACTTAGCTGCGGGGAATTCAGTAGAGTGAATTCACATTTTTAAATAACAGCAAAGAACCAGAAATTATTTGGTAGCATACAGCTAGCGGATGATAGTTTTCCAATAGTGGGGAAAAGTTAAAAAATTCTGAATTGCCTGTCTTTGCAAAACACAAAATATAATTTGTGAAAATATTACTATAGCTATTCTCTTAAGTGAGAACTTTGCGTGCACCCTCAGAGCTCTGTACCTACTGTACTTATTCTAGCAAAGTTTACTTTGATAAAATGGTGCAGTTTTTCAGAAATAGAATAGTAATGAATTAGGAACCACACTATTTACCTGAGTAGACCAGCCATCTGAGATATGCTGCTTATTCAGAGCACTAGTAATGGTGGCAAAATAACAAAAATAAGGCTGCTAGAGAACACTCAAAGAAATTTCAAGCAGTAACAAACAGAATGGTGAAGTACTGCATGGTAAAAAGCTTAAATACTAACGGAGAAATGGCAAAAATAAGTGCTCAGACAAACCTGTATGCCACAGTGAGAGAAAATGAAAACAGAAAGAGCAGGTGAACAGCAGCATGGATCAGAAAGACAGTGGTAGACGTTATGTGTTAAGAGGAGAAACTGAACCCCTATTAAAATTTGGGGGGTTTGGCACAGCATAATTATGCATATATTATTCAACTTTATTAAATTTCTCGTATTTCTTACTATTATTTTTTAAGATTTCAATGAGAGAGATCTGCAGTCTCTTTTTATGGCAATGGAGCCATTAAAAGATTAATTTCGTCTTGTTTTCTATAGAACAAGTACTGAGCTGTCTTTGGAGAACTTTACTGAAGTTTATCTGTGCAGTTTACTTGCATCTTATTTCTCACCTCTGATACTAATCAGTCATGGCTGCAGGTCAAATCATTTTATATTGGAAACAATCACAACAACCAATCCAGACATAAACCAGTCTATAATGAAATTCACTGCCTAGGGCTAAACATAGAGCTAACATGTGTTTAACAAATCAAAGCTTGTATTTATCACTTGACACTGTTTGTGTCTTTGTCTATTGGAGGGGAAAAACAATTAAGCTAAGAAGAAAAACTTAAGAACAGACCAGTTTCTTTTCAGATTTGTTGGTCTGTTACTTTGGCAAAATGCAGTCTGCAAACTGAGCCATCACAGAGTAGTAAAAGGTTTAACAGAAGGTGTTTATGGATGAACCAGTTCAGAATGCAAACATCACCAGTACAAGTCTCAGCTGAAAACTTTACATAATGCTGAGAAAAGTTCAGCTGACTTCACTTACATCTGCAGTCAGATTTTGTGAATCCACACTGAGACTATATGTTGAAGAACTGAAATACTGAAACTGAGGTACTGTGTTTCTCACCTGAATGGCTAGTGAAGCTAACAAGCTCCCAGCCCAGCACAAATCCAGAAAGCGGAAACTCATGCTTTCCATGGGATGGGATGGGATGGTCCCTCCTGGAGCCTCCTGCAGGGTCCCACCATGTGCAATGCAATGCACAGTGACAGGCTTACTTGCATCACAAAAATACATCTGCCCACCAAAATCCATCTGCGTAAATATGCAGTCTCACAACCCTGGAAAGGTGATTATCCTTTCTTATAATGGTAGAAACAATGATTGCTTTGTGATGTAGCTTTATTTCCAGCTTATTTCCAAGAGATCCTAAAAAATAACTTTCCTACGATTTCTACTTATACATTTGTAACCTAAAATGAATTATTTGGAAACATGATTTCTGTTTACTAAGCCCAAAGCCCAGCATTTATCCGAGGTGTGAATAGGTCAGCAATCCGGTGATATTCTTTTCAGGAAAAAAGAAAAAGAAGCTACTTTTTCTCCTGCTCATGCCCAGTCAGATTTTGGCTCAAAAGCCACAGAACACTGCTGTAGCAGGGTGCTTTCAATGGATATTCATTATACAACATACCACATCAGCAACTCCTCTGCCTGAGGCTTCAACTGCAACATAGCTAATAGTAATTCCTCTGCTATAGAGTGGCACATAGTAGGAGAATACTGTGGAGATCTCAGAGGCCTCACACATAGCTACAGCATGCTCAGTACAATCAGATCATACTATGTAACAGTATTTTGGCCTTTTCAGTGTTTCCTGTAACATTCAGACTGTCCCATGATCATGTTATTTTATTTGTAAAAGAACGATCAACTGAACCCTGATCCACTCAAAAAAGCCACCCCAAATCCTCTGCCCCAGAAAACCTTAAACTCTGGATGTGTAGGGAATTTTTCATTTTGATTTTTTATAATCAGGAGACCCAGTTCTTCTCACTGATATGATTCTACTGACTACAGTCCAGTTTTTCATGATTTACATTCCTTCAATGTAAAATTAGTCTCAGTGGGGGGCTTAAAAATGATGAAGCGAAACTCCTGATTGAACAACCCAAAATAATTCTAAATAGATTACAAATTCTTTCACTTAAAAACCTGAATGATAGGATTCTGAAATGAATGGCATCCATGTGTCAGTATCATCTCATCTGTCAATGAAAACTAGTTGAAAGTCCATGCAGCATTTCACGCTACATTATGCAGCAGCGGTTTTGGTTTTCATTTAGAAAGGAAGGTTTGCTATAATGGAATCAAACAGGAAGCTGAGTTACACAGAGAGAAACAGCTGAATGCCTTGGATTGATCTCTCTCTCACTTGCAGAAAGTGAAGTGGAATCTTTGGTTACAAGGCATCCAGATCTTGATACCACATCTGTGAGTGTGAGATACCGCCTGTTCTTTACCATAATACCTACTACAGTCTTGCTGGGATATTGACTTTCTGTGAATCAAGGGATAAAAAGTGCCCCTGTTTCCAAATTACAAATGATTATTGCTTTGTTGTAGCTGTTATCCTTTTTAAAACAATGTACAAACAGGAACTAAATGATGATCAGTGTTAAAATTATCCTACAATGTTAAACTACCATGTAGAATAAGATGGTTCCCCATAGTTAAGCACCTTTCACTTACAAGCACGAGACACTGAATCAAGACTGTAGTCTAGGGTTGAGATTGGGGCAGCTTAGAGTATTTTCAATAACAAAGTCTGACTCAAAGAAAACTACTCTGAAGCAAAGACTGACCACCTAAGTACATTCTCTGTGGCTTGGGTGTTTTAATAAAGTTATGGTCCTGATAGAATTAAAGTTGGATCACTTCTTTAAAACTGGAGTTAGGCTCTAACAATTAATGAAGGCATCTTTATTTTAAATTTTCCATGCTAGGATGATAAACCTGTAAATATTATCTTTGTGATGACAACCACAGAGTAACTTTTTGGGCATAATGTCTCCCATGCTCAGAATGCCCCTTACTAAAACTTGTCCACTGTACCATCTGAGGTGGGCAGCAGCCTTCCTTCCCATCAAGCAATAACTTAACACATTTCATTATCTACTTGCCTTCCATCAGCTTGAAAAACAATGATTACTTTCACATGTTTCTCCAAACAAAATCCAACACATCTACATTCACCAAATAACATTTCTATAATTGGCTTACCAGAAAGGAAGAGAAAAATGAGGAACATAAAACTAAAGATACATATTGCAAGGAAAACATTCATAATAGGTCACTGACTAGTGGGAGTCCAGTTTGAAACACATCAGGCCCTAATTTCTACTAGTTTTGAGAATATAAAATATTAAGGAATCTAAAATCAAAGGCTATGCTGGAAACAGCCTATTTACTTCTACAACTATAGTGCAATTTTCACGACCTCAGCCTCAGATTGTGTCTAGAGACACTGCAGATCGCAGATAGAGACACTGTAGATGGCAGAATTCCAGATCTCTCAGTACCCTGGCAAATTTCTCTGCCTCTCACAAAGTTTCAGCTTTGCAGACAATAGTGTGAAGTGCAAGGCATAAATTGAACATCATTAGAAGCCATATACTGTTCTCCCACAAGAGAATGTCCATGGCCAGAGACTCTGCATATTTTCTCACTTGTTCAAAATGTTCAAAAAACCACTGCTTGGCCTCTGGAGATCATATTTATATTATATTGATTCTTTCAGTACTACTTTATTGTGACTAGAATAATTAATTTCAAACTTAATTGTTACTATTGACTGGACTCTCCTCTCCGCCCAGGCAGCGTGTCACAGCAAAGACACAGGAGGGAATCCTTGGCTTTGCTACTCGTCCTGTCCCACCACTCTGGCAGAGCCTAGAGGAATGCCTGGGCAGCGTAGGGCTAACCCCTGTGACTGTGCAACCATAGCACATACATGCACTTAACCTGCACTGCATGCAGTTTGACCATACTGCTCAGACTTTCTAGAACCCGGCATAAAGTCTTCTAAAGAGAAAAAGAGGCTTTTGTTTTTGCATTAATGACAGAATACAGTCTTGGCAGGATCTTTGTGGAAATTTCCTGGTCTGTTTTTCCTTTGCCAATCTACTACTGAAAATGGGCAGCCTGTGCTATTAAACAGCTGGATAAAGAAGTGAGTGAATAGTCTGCTTGAATAATACAAAAATATGTAAATTCCCATCAACCATTTTTTTCCTTCTGTGTTCTGTTCCCCCTTGACTGCACTAGAGTCTCACCTAATGAGGCCTCAAGACAAATAAGCATCTTGCCCTTCCCTTTATGCTTAAGCCTGTATGCAGACTCCCTCCTTCAGCAAACATCAATACCGCTTCATAAATGGATCACAGGTGAATACAGAAACCTGCTAACGTTCACCCCCATTGGCCTCTGTGTTCCACAGCACTACCACCAGGTTGACAGACTAGTTTTGCTTGTACCTAACTTAAAGAGAATTCAAAACCAATCTGTAAAATTGCATCATAATGTTTCACTGTGAAAAATAACAGTCTTCACATTGTTTGGACCACCTAGTGGACAGCTTTCTTTTTTTGAAGAACAGCTTATGAAGTATATCCCTACATTGTAAAACCCATGTATTTTATACATGTGTTCTTATTCCAAAAAGATATTTGCTATTTCACTTGGTTTTCACAATAGGTCTAACAGTATTCTCTTCTTAAAAGTATACTTCACACAAAAAGACTGAATATAGATTGAGCAGCATGTGAAAGCATCTGAATTTCTGAATGCAAGCCGTGTTTTTAAAAGCACCCAAGGAAGTTATTATTCTTCAGCAGGTTTACTTCCTTAAGAGTTACTCACTGAAGTGTGATTTATATGATCATCTATCTGAATATCTTCATGCTTAACTATGAAAGTCCTTACTTCTCTGTATTCACATGCTTACTCATTTACACATATATGTTTATTAAAAAGTTCAGGACAATGTTGCATTTATCTCTTCTTCAAATTCTGTTCTATCACTTCACATTTTTTGAAGTCTCTCTAAACCCCTGGCTTGATAAGGCTGTAATTCTGCCAGTTTTGCTCTCTCTAATTGTTTTACCTCAGACATAATGTCTTTGATTTCAAGGAAACTAGTTGCAGGGTAACATACAATATCCAGTGAGAGTAAGGATGACAGATTCGGGCCCTGACTGCTTTCCTCAAGAGGCTTGGCTGCAATGAAGATATTTCTGTTTGACAGGTTTATTGTTTAACATATAATAATTTAAGATAGTAATGCACACATCCCCTGCAGTCCCACACTATGGATTCAAAACCCATATGGACAGAAATGCATGAAGAGAGAATAATGGATTTCTCAACCTGCTGTGTTTACATACTATTCTGTTTTTAGTATGGAAAGCACATTATGCCTGTGTAGAAGACTAAAAGCATTGAATTTGCATTATTTCCTATAACAGAAGGATCTCCCTATAAACACCTATCTTCTTACTTTTACATTGTAAATTGTTTAACTGAACTTTGTAAAGTTTAAACACATAAATCACAGGATTAGAGCTCAAATATTCAGATAAATATTTGTAAATATTACAAGATGAAAGGTATCCCATTTAATATATAAGCAGAAATGTTAATGAAGGCACAAAATTATAAACAACTAATTTTCAGTAATAACCTGGAAATTAGTGTATTATAATTTATATTTTGGCTCTAGTTACAGATATCACATCATCATCCCACTTAATCTTAAACTGCAGAAGGTATTCTATGATCCAGTATTAAACTCTGTATTCATGGATTTGCAAGGACACAATGATTACAATAAGAGAGAAGTGTTCTGATAGGTAATGATTTCCTAGAATATTCAAAGATATGCCAGTTAAAACTCAACTAACATCATAATGTTTTACTTCAAGTTTTTAAGGTCTTACTGACCATGGCAAAAAAAAAACACATATGAGCAAATAAAGTAAAAAAACCACATTGCATAGATAGTAGAATAATTACATACTTTCTTATGTTGCTGACTGAATCTTTGTGTGTGTGAAGAAACAATCTGTCTTTCATTCTACCAAACATGAGAGATTTCATTACTGTCTTCCACTTTTCAGGCTAGAAGGCAAAGGAAAGCTGAAGCTCCTGAACGTCAATTTGATTTCATTAAAAGGGTATTTTGAGGTTATTAATCACATTTTTAGTAGAAACTGTATTTTAAAATCTTTATACTTCTGCCTCTGTAATTCAAGTACTTAAGGACTTTTTATATTTCCAGGTTGAAAATGTGTAGAAGTTAGTTCCTTTATGTTTTCTATTCCAAGAGCTTGCTAAAAGACCTCATCAACATATAAAGCAAGTTACATACTGACAACATGTAGCTTATAAATAGCAAATGAAAGATCTCTGTTACTTAACTATGTTTCTTACCTCCTTTTTTATGGGATCTCAAGGGACTTGACAACTGATGGTCTGCAACTGACTGGGGTTGGCCAATTGATTGTGGATCATTCATTTCCAACGAATATTTTTGAATAAATGGAGAAGCAGAAATCTCATCCAAATCCTTCTGGAATAAAGAATGCCGGTTTAGGTACATAAGACATGTATTGATTCTACTCTGCCATGATAACTTATAGTTGTGATCTCACAGAGAGCAACTTCTTATTTTCTATGACTCTGTGAAACACCTAATGCTAGATTTAAGTTACACAGATTCTTGTGGCTTTCAGCAACACTGACTTAGCACCCATGTCACAAACATTTGTTTACTTTTTCCATTTAACTTATTTATCCCCTTTACTCATGCAGTTAAATCATAGCATGCACTGTATGCTGATTTCCTCTCATACTTAATTTGTATCTTTAGAAAAAAGCTATAGGAAGGTATTAATCTGCTTAACATTTCTAAGTACATCATCCAAGGGATTTTGTTTTTTTAATCTTACATATGCTCAGCAGAGTTACTGGCAAAAACTGTACATTTTCTCCATTTCATCCTTTCAACATCAAATGGTAAGCAGCAAAAATTGGATCAGACTTCAAAGACTATGCTGTGCTCCAAGTCACAGAGCGACTCCTCCATTTCACATATTGAATTCGAGCAGGATATCAAAGTGCTACCAAAGAACCTCAGGTCCTTACTAAAAAAGAGTCTCTAACATCTGTAGAAAGTGAAGTGCACAGACAAATCACCTCAGGGAGCAGCTAGCATTTATTCTCAGCAGCAAATTTCCAGCCTTTTGATTCTCTTGTTCACTGTACCTCCCTGTCTTTCTACAGAACTAAAGTTCTTAGCAAGCAGGCTTTTGTCTCAAAGACTTCAAAACATCACTAACGGCTTCATGTTCAGATGGCTACGCCAAGCAGCCATGAACACATTGAAGAACTGTGGACTCAGGAATCTGAAGTTATAATGTGTTGTTATTTTAGAATACAAACTTAGTAGTACCTTTTTTGTTTGTTTGTGAAGAAAATCAGGCACCTCAGGAAAAGATAGGTTACTGGTTTGCTGCCTAGAAGCAAAGAAAAATAAATTTTGTATTTTAAAGGTGGTAATTTCTTAATTACTATAAAAGATTTACTGGCATACACATTTTTGATTTTCCTTTTTCCCCCTCCCCCAATTTCTAAATATACACATACAATCAATTCAGAGAAAACACAGACCAGTCCCATTTCCTTCTTATAAGGGAGTGCATGTTATTAAACACAGTAAGAGGCTACGAGCAATTAATTTGTCATTAAAAATTTGTGGATATGTGCATATCTGTAAAATGAGTTTATGAGAATTCTATGAAATTGAAGTAATGTATTAAAATTAATTTGACAAGATTTTACATTAAACTTTTTTTTTTTTTTTCCAGGGCTGTGAAAAGCTGTTTTCACAGAACTCAAATTTAGACAATCAAAATTTGACAGATGAAGAAGTGAAACACATGGCTTTGTGTTCTCCTAAAGCCATTTGGGTTAAGCACAGAGCAAGGAGTAAGAGCTCTTAGATTCTTTGTCTGTATCTGTTATTATTTTACCATCATATTATGTCACCATAAAAATATTAAAGGCCAACTCCTGATCTCATTAGTGCTAATTAAAGTATCATAAAAACCTTCTGCAGGCCCTTATCCTTGTTGGCAGGCCTTTGAAATCAATGGATCTCTTCAATAGTAAAGTCTGCCCAGACAGAACTTGCTCCAGAATCTTTAGCTATGCAAAACCAAAAAAAGATGCTACCAATTTCACTGGATGCATAAAAAACTCTGAGGTTCATAGATATTACTTGATATGCTCATGGTTTTAAAACTGGAATTAAAACCAAGATTTTCTGATTGTCAAACACATCCCAGCCATTGCATCATTACTCTTTAATCCCCTCACAACCTTTCTGAAAATACAATTAATGCTAGTTCCATTTCTACTTATAGATGAAAGCATCTGAAATCTAAGTTTCAGTCATAGATTTTGATTTAGACATATATATCATAGCTTTGTTCATAGATGGGGAAAAGCTTTACAAGGTACCAAGTAGCTCTTTCAGTTTTACACTTATTACAACTAGATACATTTCAGCCCTTTCAGTCACAGTGGGAGGGGGGAATACAAAGAATAAAAATTGCTTTACTGATTAAAAAATACAATGTATACAATCTCAAATTTAATTTTTTTGTCAATACTTATGTTTCAGTCAGCTACACTAGTTATAAATTACTCATGCTAGAACAGAAACATTTTGGACTTCAAAAGATGTCTGGCCACATGTGTAGTTTACCTTTCAAAATGCACCTTTAAAACGTACCCTTTAAAAATAGTTCAGACTGAAATAACACTAGTGAAGGACTTGAAACATTTTAGACTATTATGCATTGAATTTGATAGCTGTATGTCACCATACACATGTATTAGATAATACATTTATTCTGTGACATGCACAGAGGCTACTGAAGTATTTCAAGCTTTATTTGCAATAGAGTTTAGGCTCTTAGGTTAATTAAATTTGTCTGAATGTGTTACGCCAGCTCAAGAGCATTGACTTGAATTGTTTCAAACTAATCACAACAATGATGGCATCACGGTTGTCAATAAGCTACCTCAGGGTGTGGGAACAAAATGAAGCATTCATGAACATGGTAAACACTCAACTTTTCTGTAATGTTGCAATTTCATGAATGAAGTTTGGATTTGCTTGTCAGGCTTGGGGAATTTAAATTCCCCTTTATCCTTTGACACTAAGAGAGAGAAGGAAAATATTCTGCCTAAACTGTAATTTGAATTTAAACTGGTGTTTTCCTCGGAGGAAATGGAAGGATTCTCATTTTGTACTGGCACGCTTCTTGTACAGGATAGTATAAAATATGTCTAGGACTATATCTGACATTGCAATTGTGCATGTACTATATTATCTGTAGTTCATTACTATTTATCTTGTATATATATTATTTAATATCATATAGTACTTAGATAACCATTTATTTAGTGGGATTAGTTAGATAACTTCCCACTTTTCCTCAAAATTACTTAAGCATTTGTTGAGATGATTCATTCCCCCACCCCCCAATACTGCAGAAAATAAGCCAAATATGAGCTAAAAATCCTGAATAATCCTCAAATATCACTGTGGTGGGTGTCAAAATCAAAATCTGCTGTTGAATCAGTATGTTGCAAGTGGCCTACAATGCCAAAATGGACTGCATCATCATCTAAATTAAAATATTTGGATTTTGGGGTGGTTTTGATCTGGATCTAAATCTGCAGCTTGAACTAACCTCTATCTTCTATTAAAAAAAAAAATACCTAGAATTTAGTATGGTTTTGCCAGGGCTAAAACATTGTCTAAATGTTTAATGCATGAAAGTAAAGTTCAGCAACATGCCTTCTGTACAGCTTAACCTAGCAAAAATCAGCCTCTGGAATTCTGAAAGCCCTTAGACACCAACTCTCTGCCACGATCCCAGCAATGCTGTCTTTCTGACTATCTGGATTGTATTTCTGACATATTCTGTATTTCTGTATATTCTGACTAAACTGGATTGTATTTGGCACAAGATACCATATCCTTTCACAGAATGTACTGTTGCTGATATAAGTATGTACTTCATGATTACTAGCTTTTACTCATGAACTTTGCATTGTATTTTTCTCCCCTTGTCCTGTTGAGAAGGGGGAGTGACAGAGCAGCTTGGTGGGCACCTAGCAGCCAGCCAAGGTCAACCCACCACAATGTCAAACTGGCAGGGAACACTTCTGAATACATGGCATCAACTGTAGATGCTGAGCACCTTGAAATCAGTCTCTGAGCTATTCTGAAAATTTGGCTAGTATGCAATATGAAAAATGCAATAGCAACAGGAGTACAGCTCAGCAGTAGTTAGTTTATGAGAACCAATCAGTGATGATAGCTAACATTTTCAAATGTGGCACCTGAGGCTGATTTTTGAGGTGCAGGATATTTTCAGATATCTTTGAAGAAACTGCATGTCCTATGGTTTCCAAGAATTTTTATTTTCCACATTTTCAGGAAAGCACTGTTTGGGTCAGAGAGATGACATCCAGTGAGCCTGTGAAGGATGCAAGAGATCCAGGTTCATGTGCCTGGTTTCAGTTAGGTAATACAATTTGCTGCTGAATGTTCAGCTACTGAGCTATAATATGCCTCAGTCTTCACATAGAGACTGTCTATAAATCACTCAATTTGCAAGAAACATTAACAAAAAGAGAAACATTGATTCTTGGGGTTTGTCTACGTATCTGTATAGTGTATAGCCATACTATTCTTAGCACAGTCAAACTAGTAAAAGTTAAACACAGTGAAACTAGTAGGGCAGACTAATTTATGATGGAGAAAAATACATAGTTTTGTAGTTATTCTGGCCATTATGAGTGTTAGGTCATGGAATTTGGACTTTTATCATGTAAATGCTTTTGAAAATGTTAAAAACACTCCTAGATATTCCACTAGAAAGAATGCAGCTCATTTTGCAGAAATAATATGTTCCCAAACAGAACAAATTTAATCCCTCCAGCATGGGTAGATGAAAAATTCCAAAGGGATGGGGAGGAGGAATACAAAAAAAGATGACACTGAAAAATTCTGCCCAAAATTCCATTTACACCTTTATAAATCATTAGTAACTATATTTGAACTACAAACTGTAATTAGAAGCTCCCATTACAGCAATGGGGGCCCAATGGGTTCCACTGCATGCCACAGGAATCATAGACCCCCTATTTCCATCACAAGCAATAACCTTAATGTTTGCTATGATTACAAATAGGAAAGCAAAACAAAGGAAAGCAGAGTGTCTTTATACTGGCTTTGAAATTGAAGTTCATATTTAAAAGATGACTTATACAAGAAATCACACTGTGGTCTTGACAGAAGCTGAAATTATCCAAAGAGGCAATTATGAAGCAATGTGAGAAAGATGTAAGCAGTAAATCACCAGGACCTGATGGCATTCATCTGAAGCTTCTGAAAAAAAAAGGTTTAAAATGTGTAAACATGACCCTTTCAGGCAACTATCCATGAAGAATAGAAGCACACTAAAAGAGTGATTTTTTTTTTCTTTTCCTTTTAATCAGAAGAATCCAAGGAAAGTTTTGTTATTGACTGAGTGAACCTCACTTCAGTGAGAGTCAAGATGCAGATCAAGTCAGAGAAAGCATAGCAGAAGATAGAAGAGATTTTATATGAACAGTGTAATTCACATTAAGTCAGTTTCTGAACTGATCTATGCTCATGTGACTGAAATCATGTTTCAGTCTCATCATTTTCTACTCTCAGTGATACATGGGATATTGTGTTTATGTGCTAACCCACCAGTGTCCATGCAGGTGAATCCACTATTTCAATGGGCCTCCAGCTGTTGCAGAACATTCAGAAATGAACACTGATCATTTTTCAGGCACAGCAACAACACTGTTGAAAGTAAAGCTGACCCAAGTAGAATTCCTCTAACATTTTTTTAATGTTTACTCCCTACACTGATGCAGCAATGGCTGCTGGCACTAAGATGCTATAAAAGTGGCTCACTTGGAATGCCACACCCACTGGCACAGAGATGTTACATTTCAAGAAGTCACTCTATATTTATAAATCACAAAAATAACTTAGCAAATCATCTAAGACGTGCCTATTTTCAGAGAAGACTCAGCTGCACCTACTCTTTTTTTTGGGTTTTTTTTTTGGTCATAAGTTCATCTAAGCTGATTTTTAAAACCTACAGTGATGGAGATGTCAAAACTTCCCAAGGTAACCTACACAGAGCTTAGCTTACCATCAGTAAGGTTTTTTTGATGTCTGACCTAACTCTACTGTGCTGCAATGCAAGCCCATTATTTCTTACCTGATTCTCAACAGGGAATAGTTTGTTTCTTTCCTCTTCGCACCAGCATTTCACAAATGGAGAAATGATACCATATGTACCCACAGTTTTCCATCCCTCTTAGAGATCCCGCTTTATCATGGTTCACAGAGATGTGATAATTTTTGTTGCTGAGGAACTCACTCATTTTCTTGATGTGCAGTGTCTAAAATACTACACTATCTGAGATCTTGACAGTGATAAGAAAATGTTATGATACACATGTGAGGTAGTATGTATCCTCATTACCACTACTCAGTGTGAACTTTGGGGGATGGTGTCATTACTGACTGACATTCATTTTGTGGTTCGTTACAGTCCAGGTACCTCTGTTTCTAATACTAACCCTGCCCTCTTAAACCCTTTTAACCATTACTCACTTTACTGATATAAATTTAGTAAACAGGTTCTGCTTCATCAGTCAAGCCATTAACGAGTAGAAACAGACCCATTTCTGGAACTTGACTTTCAGATACATCCTTCCTACAGAACAGAGAAAGGCTGATAATTATTCTTTGTCTATAACATTCCAAACACCTGTGTTGGTATGCCTGTGCAGTTTTTTTCAGGGTTTATTATCCAATCTTGATTACCTAACTCTCATGTGAATGGCAAGAGTTTTACTAAAATGAATGGTTTCTGAGAACCTATGCTGACCAAAGTGTGAACATGATACCAACTAGCTAAAAAGAGAAAGATGTAAGGAGAAAAATCACAATGAATTTGACTCAAGAGTATAAACTGCTGTTGATATCAGGTATCTTCTAACACGCGTCCTTACCACACAAAGCTCCACAAGGAAAACTTACCGACAGCAGTTATAGTTACAGACATAACTGATGTGCAACAAAGTCACTATGTGGAAACAATGCTTTCTGTTGTACTACACAGTATAAGACATAAGACTACACATAAGATCATGTACATATAGCTGCTAACTTATATTGTGATATTTACCAGTCAGTGAGCTACAGTTTGGGGAGCTAGAGGAGAAAACAATATAGGAAGTATTTTCCACAGTAAGGATCAGATCAGTATCATTTAACACAATTTTCATTTGGGAGGGAAGTGGATAAGAAGATGGTGGAACATGCAGGTTACAGATGCTTTGATGAGATTCTAAAGGGATTTAAAGATATTTGAGGATGACAGCTCTGTCTGACGAAGAACATGAACAACATAGTGTAGATTAAGGTCCTTAGTCACTGAACTGTAGATCATCCTGCTAAGAACATTTATGAAAAATACATTCACCAGAGACCTGTCAGTCTAACGTTAAAAATCACAGGACGTTTTAGAAAAGTACTTCTTTCTTCTCCATAGATTATTCCTAAGAGATCCCTAATGCTAACTTGAAATTGTAGTTATGCCACTGCAAAATGCATCATCTTTGATTTCATGCGATGACCAATTGTAAAATGGAGGCAGACATGAGGCGAGGCTGGTGTCTGCGCTGGCCTCATGAGAGGGGAGACCCCATCACACTCCTCCATTCTCTGCTGCCTATTCGGTTCTCTGCAGAGGGTAAATTTGCTATTCAACAGGGTTGTAAAAAGGGGTCTGAAAGTTTTTCACTTTCCTCATTTGAACTTAGTCTTGATCATGTTTGGCTCTTTAAATCCACCCTTTTTAAGTTTTGAATGAGCTACTTTGGGAAAGGGTTTGCCTGTGATTCAGTTCCTTCATGTCATGCAGGCCTGCAGGTTCCTCTCAGTGGCTGATGATGTCAAGAAAAGGCTTGGCAAGTGTTGCATACACAGACTGGGTTTTGGGAAGGAATTCAGATTTAGTGTCAGTCTCCCAGGTGTACAATTAATCTATGACCCTTTTTCAGTAGAAGGAATCACAGACAACTCTACAGGTCTGTGGAACTGAACAGAAAAACATTTTTTCAATGAGACTTCATTGCTAATGTTTACATTATTTTCTTATACCTATTTCTATTCCTATCTGAGATATTTGCCAACTCTCAATGTGTCTTTAGTTACTTATGACATCAGCTTCTTACAGGAAAAATTTTTGCATTTGAACACAGTTAATACTGGTTTTCAAGTCAAGCATATAAATGAAGGAAACATTTAACATGCAACGTTAAATGAACTAATGTGTGCATTTAATTAGCATCCTGCATCATTTATTAGCTTGAGTTTGCTTATGTCCTGCATTCCTTGACTGAAGAGCATGAACTAGGTGTAGAGATTCAATTTACTTGAAGGAATTAATTTTTTTGAAATGCCCATTTCTTCTGAACACTTTGAAATTTATTACTTGTAAAAGTGAGTGCTTTACATATATATATATAAAATACTGCAACTTCTTTTTTTAACAGATCTTTGAAAAAGCAGCAGGCTGTCATACATTTAAATGTATGCTTATATCCTGTGCATACAACAGAACTGTACATGATTTTGCTTTCTGATCCTGAATACCTTTAAGATAATTTTTCATAACTACCAGTTTAAAAAAACCCCAAAACCAGAAATAAAAGAAATTAAAAGAAGTGAAAGGAAATGAAGAGAAAATAATACTTTATTGTTCTATACTTCAGTTCCACAGTATGTGAAGCCACAGTGAGGCTGCCTTCTCTAGGGACAGATTACCAGCTACTGTGTTAAACATCTGCACTATTATTCAGCAGCTTTCCTGTTTCCTACAAGTTTCCTGTATGACTGAACATCCATATGCTTAAAACACAACAGGCCAGTAACAGCTACATGTAGAAGTGAGGCTTGATTTATGGAAGTGATTGGATTTAGACCTAAGATTCTGAACATCACCTGTGAATTGCTGAACATTTTCAAGTCTCACTGAATTCACTGGAACCTGAGGCCACTGATGAGTAATATATAGGATTAGGCAAATAGTCTGCAATATTTGTTGGGGTTAAACTCTAGAACTGTCAGCAGTAATGGCAGTTTAGCAACTCCAAGCAAAAGAAGGCATGAATTTATTAATCTGTCTGATTGTGCATAGCAATCGGGACTGGGTGAAAGACCTGAATGGCTGATGTATTTCACATGGGCACCTTTGGACCAGCTATCTAAAGGCATTTAGACATTCGATTTCAATGTAAGTATGTGGCTGAGTATCTTTAAAGGTCTGTATATTTGTGCTTCATAGAGCCCAAATTCACCTCAACAGTTACTAAAACATAAAATATTTATGAGCCTATGTACAATAAAGCAAGCTTTATTTATTTAAAGCAACGGGGGACATTTATCTGGAGTGACTCTCTTGGTAAGAAAGGTTAAAATACCCTTTCTTTACAAAGAGGAGGGCACCACTATTACTGTTTACAATATTCCTAGGCCTTCTGTCAGTGACTTGCCCATCTGCTTTTTACAGGTCTTTTCCCTATCTCATTGCTGGTCTGCATGGAGCTTTACAGACAGAGAAGGGTACTTTCTACTCTTAAGAATTTAATAACATGCACTGCATTCTGAAATGCTGAGCACTTGCAATCCTGTCTGCAACCTACAGTATTCTGAGTACTTCTGAGAAATGCACAGAAACAAGACAGCAACCCAGGACAAACAGCACCACAAATAAATATAACTCCGCTAACTACTGGGAGAACATTGAGATGACTAAGCTGCTGTGGGGACTGGCTAACCTACAGGTGCTCATCCACAGAAAATGGCACATCCCCTAAGAGCTGCTCCTTCCAGATCTCACTGTGTGGAAAATGACTTGTTAGATAATAGACAGCAAAGGATTCAACTCACCAGTGCTCTTCACAGCCAAAATCAGAAGTAAAGCAACTGCTTGTAAGTTGAGGATCTGCTGCACAGACAGTGCTGGTTTTCAATCTTGTGTAGTTTTTACGAACAATATATCCCCTGAAAGCTAAAAAACATAGTTATGAACCAGAGAAAAAAAATCTGTGGAGCCCGAAACACAGACCCATATGTGGCTCTGCAGTGCAGAGCTTAATGCCCTCAACTTTTACTGAACCAGTGGACAGAAAGAACACTTAGCACCTCACAGGGGTGGCTCCCATGTTTGCAATCTTAACAACAGGTGGAAATTATACAGTACCTTACACTCACTGTTATAGTGACCACTTGGCACAGCCTAGACAAGGAAAATAGGCCTCAAAATGCGAACATGTCTAATTTAAATAGGGATCCAGCTTAGAATGTATTAAAATACACAGTAGAAAATCACTCCCAAAACACCTTCTTTAATCACAACTCCTATTGAGCTAGCCGGAATTTTACAGAATTACCTGCTTTTATTGTACGGTAGAAGGATGAGGAGCCAGGGACAGATATATTCAGTTAAAACTAGAAAAATTAATGATCTCTTTTACTATTTTTCAGTTAACTATAACCATAATAAAACACTTAAAATACCTGTCATACAAATAGGGAAAAAAAATCTACAGAGACTGGAATTTATATCATTCATAAGAAAAAGAGCAGAACAAATCAATCACTAAAAATACTAAATGAACTAGCAAGCATGTAGTGAAATGAAATGGCAAAGAAAATTGCAATGAGTAATATTTTAAAGATATCTACATCCTTTATTTCCATGGACCGTCTCTGGATTCGGGTACCTAAATAACTTAATTACTTCTGTAGTTTTATCTGACTTGAATTTGCTCGAATTCTTGACATCTGTGAGCAATTAGAAATAAAACTGCAGCACAAACCACAGATAGTGATACATACTTCACTTAGGACAAAAGACTAAAAAGTACTGCAATGTACACTTAAACCCACAAATTTTTAAATTTTACTTTTTGTAGGGTTTATTTCAACCATTATTGTAAGTAGAAACACCTTGATAAAAGGGGAGAATGGGTTGAATAATGAAGAAAGCACATTATCAATGCCATAGTTGAAACGTACAACAAGCAGTTGATGCCTAAGTCTGAGGGTTGCGATGGAAAGGAGCTGTTTATCAGTCTAGCAGGACTGCAACTTAAGCAGTGAGACAATATGTAAAAGAAAATAGAAGCTAAGATCAGGAAATATGATTTTGAGGAAAAAAAATCCCTGTCCAGGAAAAGCTTTTAGGCACACTAAACACATGCAAAAGCATAGTCAGTCTTGGGACTAATCACGCAAAGGAGGAGGAGAAAAGCCCTCTCAGTGGTGTTCCTAGAATGCAGGGTTAAATACTACAGTGGGGTGTAGGATAGGCATAGCAATGGTGTCTAGGGCAACCTCATGTAGCATCAATGTCAAGATAACATTGTAGATGATAGAGGGAAATCAGGAGGTAGAATAAATAGAATGAATTGAGAACAGAGAAGTTGATCAGAAGATTAACAAGTTTTCCCTGTATCTCACACATCTGACTTTACAAAACCACTAGAAGTAGACATTAAGTACACAATAGACAAAAAAGACCCTGTAGAATTTGCAATTATTACCAAATTATGAGATAATTGATTGATTTCCCTTTTCTTCCATTTAACTACTCTTACAAATTTAGCTCCCCATTCATGTGGGTTTTGGCATAATGAAAAGATGGTGGAGGAAACAAAATAGAGGTACTTCGATTGCATCTGATTTTTCCCTTAGGGAAGGGCTGTAATTATCCCTTCTTTCCTATTCCTGTATAGTGTTGATGGTCATCTTTTTAGCTACCTACCTCCACAAACACATGTGGTGATGCACTTATTCGTGAAATACAAGAAAATTAAAATCATCTGAACAGTTCAAGTTGTGGTATGCAATGCACCAAAGTCTAAGCATTTCAGTGCTACTGAGGTTTCCAGAATAAGAAGCAGCAAAAATTGCCTTTTAATGAGAGGTTACTAAAATAAATAACAATTTACTTTACAGAAGGCATGACAGAAGTTTTGCCTGCTGAGGTGTTGTATTGGATACAGAGCTCAGGTATCGTGAGGCTGAGAAACTTTCTGCCCTTAATCAGACTGGAAAAGTCTGCCTGTCTGGCAGAGATGAGGCAAGCATTCACTTGCCCCATGTGATCAGGCTTCCAATCCTTAACTATCCCCCACTGACCAGACAAGGAGCCTACTCCAATATTGGCAGCAGAGACAGCTGGCCAGCAGCCACCTCTCTGCAGCTGAAACATGCTGAGTATCAGTCAATGGACTACTATAAAGAAGCACTAAAATAACTGAACTAATAAGATAAACTCCAGTTTTATCCTTAGTAATTTCTCAACTTTTATTAGCTCTTTGCATGTGTGTGTGTGTGTGTGTGTATAAAATCAATCCTGATACCTACTGTGATTTTATTTTTTAAAATTCTTTTTCCCAGAGACTCATTAATGTCACTATAATAATTTTGTTCTTTCCCTCATTCACTACGGAAAACCTGCTACATCTGATTTAATAAACATAGTTTTTACCTTGTCTTTTGTTTTCATACATATTTTCAGAATCAACTCCTCTTCAACTTAACCTTTCCGCAAGCTAGTTTCTAACATTCTTCTAGAATACTAGAATCTGACAGGTAAATGGCTGTATTTTTCCTACTTTCTCTTTGACTCATGGATAACTGAAGTAGCAAGATAAACAAACTCGTTTCTCTCTCAAAAGCTTCATCGAGCAGTAGTAGGACTGCATCTTTTCAACATTTATTAACGGGATCTATAATGTTTCAAAAGAAATGCATATGCAGAGAATTCTACTGGGGGAGTCTGAGAGGTTGGGAAGCTGCTCCATCACAGCAATTTGCATTACTGACTGGTGCTGGTTTTGACACTAAGCACTTGGCTCAAAGAGTGTGAAATTAGCAGACTCATGTTGCTACTGCTCCATGAACAATCACTGCATCATTGAAGAAGAATGATTACCAGCTGTCACCTCATTTTCACCTTATCCAGTCTATATTCCAAACTTTCCAGCAACAGTATCTTTAACTCTGATCTTTACATACCCAAAGATGACAGGATCTGAAACTGAACATATGAACTGAACTTAATTTTAGCACTTCTATTACTAACTAGGTGCTAAATGTTTTATGTGCCACAATTTAGGACATGAGTTTTTACTTGTACTGATCAATTCTCACACAAAGCAAGTTTTCTGTCAGATCCAGCACCTAGCAAATCAAGAATATATTTACCTCAGGGAGTCTGAAATTTGGTGTCTTGCAGTTAAAAACCTTTATTTTAATGTCTAAGTACCAAAGCATATTCATTACACACAACGTTACACAATTCCACATAGGAAAAGTCCAGGCATTTTTCCTCTGATTCCCATAGGAAATATATAGTTACAGAGCAAATTGTGAAGCACAATGTAGAAAGATCAAAGCTAAACAATCATGGGTCTATGCAAGAAGGAT
This sequence comes from Athene cunicularia, assembly GCF_003259725.1. NCBI lineage: Eukaryota > Metazoa > Chordata > Aves > Strigiformes > Strigidae > Athene > Athene cunicularia. Next base: position 16,074,158 of record NW_020799107.1, read on the forward strand.
AAAGAAAGGAGATGAAGTAGTATTTTAAACACCAGAAGGATTCATTCTCAGTCATAAAAAAAATATGTTAAGCAGACATTTTCTGCACAGACATATTTTTAATCTACAATATCACCAAAAATAGCATATAACAGCAACTTGAAAATCAAAGTTCCTGCTTGCTGAAGAGATCATGGAAGTTTGTAATCAGAAATTAATGTGCTATCAACAGCACATCACTTTCTTAACTTGCCTAGTTAAAAGAGCGTTCAGCAGCTTAACTAACAACATCTGAGAGGATTTGGAATCCATGAATCTGATTCTTCACTTCATGCCAAATTAATGAACAGTAAAAGGGACAGAAAGTCACATCCTTTGCTGGGTCCCATGAATACCTCCCCTCTTTCACCTCTCATTCTGGATAGATATTGGGTGATGCCTTTCTTATAGCAGAACACAACCCTTGTCTTAAGTTGTCCAGCAGAAGCATTATGAGAAAGCAAGCCACAAGTTCTCACATACAAGCCGTAACTACCAGTAACAAGCAGTGACTTAGGAAGACTCACCAAGGCTGCCATTAGGACTGGTGTCACTGATGTACGTCACCACTTGGACATAGGGTTTTTAATTACCATGCATTATAGTCTCTGATCTTAAGACTAGGTCAAAGAAAAAAAAGTGAAGATGACTCTGAAACTCTTTGTCAATATGAGAAAGGAAAAGCAATAGGTTTTCCAATGTATTGTCAGACAATGTATATTGTTGTCCCTTCCTGATTTTAGCAAGGGCATGAAATCCGATAAGAATGGTCTTCTTTTCATCTCCCCAAAACCAGGAGAGAAAACAGAGTCACAGAATCATCTAGGTTGGAAAGGACATTGAAGATCATCTTAGTCCAACCATTCACCTAGCACTGACAGTTCCCAACTACACCATATCCCTCAGCGCTAAATCAACCCTACTCTTAAACACCTCCAGGGATGGGGACTCCACCACCTCCCTGCGCAGCCAAAAAAACCTAAAAGGAAATGCAAATGTATTCACATCGACAGAGCTTAGCTCTGAGATGGGCATAGAATATAGCACCTCATACTTCTTAAGGCCTTCTCCTTTTTCCTAACATGTTCCCTGCACATGACCAGCAGGCTTTTAACTGTTACTAGAAATAGATACTAAAAGTGAAGAATTACTGGATGCCCTAAGCTAGTACAGAACACAAAGAGATGGAAGACTAAAGTTAACCACAGTTCTGCAGCATGTACAAACCAGTTTGGTTTACCCTGAATGTGAAAACAAGGTGATACAATGAGTCTGTTCAGCCGCCATTAAGAGAAACATACATCTCTTCAACGGTTCTTAGACAAACAATATAGTTAAATGGAAGAAAATTAATGATATAAAAAAGTAAAACTGGATCTGCTACTTAGCAGTTGTTATTTTCAGGAAACTATAAATAAATAAATAAATAAAGGTATATTTATAAAGTGCTTAGAAGTTTTTGGAACATTTTACTCATGTAATTCTTAGATCTATACAACAGTGTTAGTCAAATACATGTACACATCCATGTACACAGTAATATAAATAGATGAATAAATACAGGGTTTTCAAGAAATACCCCTTGCCTTCTATTGAAGCCAACATTAAATCTTTGCCATTGAAAATCCCAAAGGTAACACTTTTATTAAAAGCTTACACTTATTATAAATATAAAATAGTAAATTACAGCTGTTCTCAGGCCCTCTTTTTTTTTATTATAATGGAGTAAATTTTGCCAAAAACACATGTTCAAGATATACAAATAGTGAGCAACACTGCATGGGCAGAAGTTACAGAAAGAAAGCAATTTACAAAGGGATGTTTCATCCGGTTTCCTTCTGAACATCCACCATTTTAAATTTTTTTTTTATAAAAGAGCCCAAATCTTGAGTTCTTGATAAAGAATTTTCCAACACAATGTGACATATGGTGAGTGTGTGAGCACGTGTTGGAGGAGGAGATGGTGGCTCAATGGATTAGTCACTTGCCTTTCACCTCTGGAAGCATAGTTAAACTCAGTCCTGACCAGAGCTGCACAGTATATTCCAGATGGCTAAAGTGAGCCTAATTAAAATGAATTCAGTGATGTCACCTCGGATCTAAGTGAATTGCATGCACCACTCATTCGGCATTTTGGCAATGTCAGATCACAAGTGAAATAACCAGATTAAAATCCTCCCTTAAGTCTTTTGGGACAACAGTCAGACTGGATGGAAATACATGCTATCATAACTAGAAAACATACTTTTATAATTGTATAATCTGTTGGTTTAAATTCTAATTAATGTATTATTCTAATACAAAGAAACATTAAATTAGACTTGCATGTGAGGTAAATCAGTGCAACAACATTTCAGTCAGATGAATCAGTGGATATACACTGATTTAAACCAGCTGTGAATCCGGCAACATAATTTAAAAAAAATCTTTATTTTAACAAAATATTTTTCCTTTCATGTAGATTTAAATCAAAACAATACAAATCCCAATTACAAAGAAATACTCAGAAGTGCAAAGTATTATTAACTCAAATACTTTACACAAAATCATTCTTTGCAATTTGTCTCTAAGTTAAAAATGAACATTTTCTAACCTTCACTGTTTGGGAAAGTGTGCCTGAAAGAAGTAGGAAAGACCTTGTGTACCCTGTGTATCATTTTAGCCATGAGTCCAATAACATCTGTGTATTCCGAGAACCTGTGATGTAGGTATGCTGAAGTAGGGTAGCTTTTTCTTTGCCACCTAACTTAAATTCACAAATATTTTGTTTCCTTGCAAGGGTGTTTTTCCCCACATATTTTTTTCATGTAATATAATACACTCAGGAATTGTATCCTCATGTATATTGTGAGGGTTGTTTTTTTCTAAGTTTGTTTTTTCTTCCAACATTTCTTCAATGGATAGTGAACTGCTGGGCCCACAGAGATCTCCAGACCACCAGCTCATGTATTTGAAAGGCATCTGTTTATTTTTAAAATGCAAATGCAGCCTACCTCAAAGACTGACTTGCAAGAAATGAACAATCTGAACAAGTCAAGAGGTTTCCAATCAGGAGCTGTGTTCCTCCTTTATATCAGGCTATGATCACTTGCTGTCAAAACCACTTAAACAATATCCTGGAATCTGAATGAAGTCCCCCCACAATTAAAATGAGCAAGATAATCCTGCAAGAATTATTCAGGCAAATCATTTTTCACACAGTTTAAAGTAATGATAAGGTCATTTACAAAAGAAATCAGCGCCTTTGAAATGCTGACTTGTAGACAGAGGACTGCCTGGAGGAGGGCCATAGATAACAGTGAAGACTGGCCTCCTAACACTACCCTCGCAGTCTTTGGAACTGATTCTGATGAAGAGAAGGCCCAATAAGGTTAATACCCCTACTTTGATCTCTGTCAAAGCGTACCAGCAAGAATTAATTTACATTTCAGATGAAAAAGGTTGACAGCATGAAAAGGCATCTTGTTTCTGGTATGTGAATGTGCTGTAATAGATCGGGAATTCTGAAAGGAAGTTCTGAGGAAGCTAAAGGGATAAGCCGAGCGGCTGCTTTTATTGGGAAAGAGATGAAAGGAAAACAAATTTCAATATGCGCTGTTCTGTAGAAACATGTAAGCCAAATGCTTCCTAAATTTCAAGGCCTGCTTGAGCCGGCAGGGGAGGGGAATAGAAAGGATAGGGAAGTACATATATTTTAATTATATGGTTTTGCTAATGTCTGGATGACAAATGCAAACAATCTATCTCACTGCCTGAAATGTCTTGTTTTTTTTTTTTAAAAAAAAAAAACAAACACAAAGGTGATCATACTCCATTTTACTGAAAAGCTGCCCTGAACCACATGCTCACATTATAAGATGTGCAGGAAAAGAAGAGATTTGGAGTTGCTTTTGTCTCCATGTCACTAGGCATTTGGACAGTGTAATGTAAACAACAGAAAGACTGTCACTGTATTTTAAAACCTGGAAAATGGCCACCATTAGCAAGCATGAGCTTTCATTTGAAACACAGAATAATTAGTATGTGGAAAAGAAAAAATGTGCACAAGAATAATTTTCAAATAAGAAGTCCTAGATATAGGTTTCCAAAGACACACAGAAATGTGTTGAGGATTTTTATTATTATACCCTTTTGAATGCAGCACCAAAGATAGGAGGAGCAGACAGCCTAATTAATACAAAGGTGCACTGTGTCACTCTTAGCCCTATAGTCCTAATGCTTATTCACCCAGACTGATCACTGAAACTGTCAAGTGCCAGGTTACAAAGGAAGACAGTCTGTATGTTAGTTGGAAGAGTGCTAACAGCACTCAGGTCCAGAGGGCTCAACAGAAGTGTCCAAATTCAGTGGTATGTGTACACTCCCACTACCTCTGCTCTGCCATATTCAACGCAGCATCTAAGAGACAGCAGGGAGGAACACAACTCTGAATCTCTCCCATGTGTGCAAACAACAGAATAGATAATACTCCATTTCTCTAAAGAGACAGTAATGAGCATGCATCTCATACACGCCTAAGAAATCTGGCTGGATAAAACTCTAAGGTAGAATATCCCCTACAGTCTCCAGGTGATACTGCTACACACCAGCTTCCTACAGAACCTGAGATAACTCTCATTTTAAGGAACTGGTGATAGTGGGACAGTGATGGGTCAACTGTTTCACTTTCCATTTTACAGCAAAAGGCTGTTCTAAGTCAGGAAATCAAAGTCCAGGTATGGCCAAGTGTAAATGTAGCATCTACTCCAGAATATAGTCGCAGTGGATACTTAAAGATCTAGTCTCTGTACTATCATGAAAACAACAGAAAATGACAACACAGAGGGGAGAAAGAAGGGGAGAGAGTGCTTATGCAGTCTTTCAGTGCTTGTTGTAGTGGGAGAAAAAAAAATTTCTCCACAACAGTTCTCCATTTCATAGAATATTTTGCATTTAACCCTAGAGCTACATAACAGTGTGCATGCAAAGCTATAAATTACTATTTTATCCTAATGATACTCTGTTCCTTTCTGTAACTAGACTGGTATTCTGTTTTCTACTGAAAGTCACAGTGATGCTTAATTTCAGAGTAGCAAACTTAAGACAAAAGAAAAACAATTTACTGGAAATGGCTTGAGAACAAAGTAAAAGAATATTTAGAATAAATCTTTTTCAGACTGACTTTGTACTATATGATACAGAATAGAGACAAAGCTTAAGGAATTATAGCACAGAAAGATGGTAGAATAAAGGTGGTACCTTGGTTTATCTGCAAACACATTTGCCACAACTCATTTTGAGTCTTTCAACCTGGGGTTGGACAGGAAAGGTGTATTACACTGCATCATATGGAGGTTGCTTCATATTGGCAATATTTGAAAACACCATTGAGTTCACGGCACTGGTTCCTAGATTTCTGTGCCATATGGTACCCTGCTCTCTACTAGAGACCTACACAGCCCTATGGGCCTGTTCCTCCAATAATCTCTTTAAAGTTTATTCAAATTCATATTGATATGGCTGCATAGGAGTCTGGCAGAGAGTCAAAAGATTGGCCAAAGCTGGCAAACCCAGCAAGCAGTCAAAACAAAAACCTGGCAACCTGTCAAGACCAGGGCTGGACACAAAGACAGAGAAATGCATGTCCAGTGCCTCCCAACCACACTTTTAGTCAAATCAATCCAGTGCTTCATACCAGCTCTACACATAGTTGAATCATACTGACTGTGTTCAGAAGCATCTTAAAGAATTAACATAACAGCTTTTAATCAGTATGTTTTGCTTCCAGAGAAGTACTTAGAAAAAGCCCCAAAGTGCGTGATACCTGTCACTGATGTCATTTGATACTGAAGAACAAATGATCAGAAGTAATGTTTTTGATAGCTTTTGTTTGGACTGTATGTATTTCTCTTGGCTATAAACACTGACACATAAAATCATCCACAGCAAAATAGGTGATGGCAATTGAAATAATGTTTTAATTACCTGCTTGAATATGTATAGCAGCATCAGTTCTTCTGTTCCTTATTTCCTTGTACTTCCTGCGAGCTTCATATCCTCTCCAGGCTAAAAATACAAAACCATGTGCTGGAAATTACATTTATTTAAGGAAGTGCTACAGAGTCTACAGAGTCAGAGATGTGCTCAAACTTTCATCCCTCCTGCCATAACCACTCCAACCCCCACCCCCAATACCTCTTTCCCACCCACCCACATGTTGAACTCTGGGTTCACAACTGCAGTATTCACATCCCCACAACTTCAAACACCGCTTCACTCATCCAAATTTTAATTGTCACCATGTGCTTGCTGATGTCCTAACCCAAAAGGCAAAGGTGCATGATTATGTCAGCACAGGAACTCCCCTCCTCATACCGCTCCCCAGATTCAGTATAAGGAAGCCTGCTGCATTACTGGTGATCAGCCTCTCAGACCCGCCCCACAACGTATGTTAGCTGGAATTCTCATATACATGGGGAGGGCATGCCACTGTATTTTGTTTATGTACTGCATGCTCTTATAGACATACCTAACAATATATTCATTTTGTGCACAGGCATCATATCCAAAATACTAAAATATTTAAATAGACATTACCAAATACTAAGATGACATTTTAGAAGTAAATCAATAATATTTGCATCAATTAGCTGGAGAGAAAAACGCCTCCAGTTATTTTGATTTCATAATAAACTATTATGAATTAATAAATAATGTACATGCAATTTAACAGCTTGAAATGCAAAGACACTCAGTGAAATAGGGAATGTGAATGTTTACCTGACTGTATGGTAACAGCACTTTTTTCTCTTTTCTCTTTGACTTTCTTGTACCTCCTTGCTCCAAGCCATCCCTTGATATAGGCTTGCATGACCACCACCCTCCCTATAACTTCTCGCAGGAACAAGTTTAACTGCTCTATATGATAATACTTTAGAAAAACCTGAATTGGAACAACAACAACAAAAAATCTGTATTACATGCAGGCAGTAACATAACCTCTTGTATACTGTCTTTTCATTAGTCTTACATCAGCCTATTTTAGGGCACCATTGTTGAGAAAACTGCTAAAATACTGGTTTCTGATACCACAGCAATCTTGTGAATCAAATATGTGCTCTCAGTGTGCTTGTGAAATTTAATTATTCCACTGATTATAATCACTCTATTGCAAAATAAATCATATATTTACCCCCTTTACAAAGTAAATTGGCCAGGGGCATATTTTCAGGTATCAACAATTTTGAAATATAGCCTTTCTTGACAGTGGGAAGATAAATCCTGAGTTGAATTTGGTTTTAGACATAATATTGTCTAAGAGCATTCTGCTTCAGGAAGCAAATCCTATGGGTGTTTACACATACTTTATCTGGGTGTTAAGCAGGAAAATTTTTGGTTTTCCTTTGTGCACTATACAACAACTCATGATACTGTATAACATCCTTTTTACAGAAGTCAATCCACTCCATTTTAAACCCTGAAAAAAGGCGCTTGACAGAGCCAGAAGGATCTCACCTGAAACTCCACAAATGGATAAGGTACTAACCAGGCTCACAGGATGGGCCACAGTATGGTGTTTCAGTCATGGCATGATTAAGAGCAAGAAGAACGTCAGGGAGGCACTACTACAGCAGGCACTGACAGATGTACTGTCCTTATCAAGGAAGCCATGTGCAGAATGAACTTTGGGGAGGTACCTAATGCACCCCTCCTCTTGCATCACCAAATGAGCTGGCTTGGGAGGGCACCTCCATCACCAAGGAGACTAACTGGAACAAATTTCTTGCTCTTTTGTTCATTCATGCAATACTTTTCAAAACACTATTAGACATTTGCTAAAAGGATACTACCCTTGAGAAAATGTTATCACCCTCTACCTTGGTTTTCCCAAGAATCCAGTTGTCTAGTTTAGATTTCTCCAAAATGGCAAGGCAATTTTCTCTGCTACCAAGGGGAGTCTCATGTGCCTTGAATGCAAGGTAATAATACCTGCAAACCAAATGACAAAGAAAGAATTGACTTGACAATAAATATGTACTTTCACTGCTCTTCTCTAGCTCAGAGCTAGAGTTCTACTTCCAGCTCTGTCTCTAGAACTCATAGGCTAAATTCTCCCTTATACTCATTTCTTTTCATAAATCATGACACAGCTGTCATGAACAGATATTTGACCATATATACAACATAGGAAAATTGTGGTACCATTTTGGTGACAAGAATCTACTGCATTCTAGAAATCCCCAGTTGGTGTAATCATCCATAAAGGTCTTTCACAAACCGCTGGAACTCAGGAAACACTCAAGGTTCCTCTGAATTTTTCAGGTGAACAAGTGAATGAATGACAGGGTAAAGGAGGAAAAGTGCTAGAAATCAGAGTAATAGGAAAGCAAAATAAAACTTTTTGCAAAATGTATAAAATAAGTACATCCATCTACAGAGCTACGTAACATACTTTGGCACAGCTACATCTCACTGCAAGTCTGCAAGTTCTGTTAAATAAGCAGGTGGTCCCTGAGGAGCAGTCAATGGACCTTTGCAGATTTCTGAGTGGGAGAAAAGACAAATACTAGCAACAAAGAAAGGAAAAAACGCTAAAAGTTACTCATGACCTGGTGCCTGTTCCTAATAAGAAATGCCAAAAAAGGCATTTCAGAATATTTAAATATTTTTGTTACTGGTATCAGTCATTTTTCACAAAGAAATATAAATGGCCTTGATATTCTTTGGGAAGCATAAACCCACATAAGAAGTCCAATGCTCTTGAGTTTACAGCAAGATCTTTCCCATCGGTGGAACTCAGGGGAGCTTCCCATTTTCAGTATGCCTAGGAGAAAGGGTTCTCAATCAGCGAAGATAAAGGCCAGCACTAAGAGGATTGGCAGTACAATGATACAGATTCTGACTAGTTATTGAAGCTGAAAGGCTGGCACCGTGTGAAGAATAAAGACTAGTTTACAGTAAAAACAACTCTCTTATCAATCTTGATTTACAGACAGCAAGTTGCTCAGACAGCATGAATACCAACCTGTGTTTCACATCTCCAGGAGGTCTTATATGTGCAAAATTAAAACAATTGGCATTGCTATCATATCAGCCAGGATTTTATAAATGCTCATAGTTAAACAGAACTAGCAGGTATTTTAAAGAAAAAACAAGTGAATTACTCCTCATATGAATTTAATAATTTTCTTTACTCACAGAAATTTCTGTGATTATGATTAGGTTTGTAAGTCATTAGTCATGATGACTTTTCTCTGTTTGATTGGGATAAACAATTAGTTAGAATGAATATGATCAATTTTAATGGCCTTCAGAGCAGGCCCATACTAAACAACAATGACCTTTCTTTTGTCCATGTTCCCTTGCAAAGAACAGCCCCTAAGAATTACGTGAAATAACATTATTGTGCAAATATTTTATGAAAAAGGAATGCAAACATGTTTGAATTGAATTAAGAATGAGTGGACCAATCCCCACCTGTTGAGCCAGAACGCATTAATGAAGAATGGGTTTATAGTCTTTAAAGTAACTTGCAAACAATTCTGTTAAGTAACAGCAAGATAGTGTGTCAGTTTACAAATTTAAGGTTATTTTAGCATAAGTATGCTGTTAGATGGTAGCAACTGCCACCTCAGCTCTCATTTATGAACCTCCATGTGTTGTCTTGATCTTTATTAACTTATACTTCTACAGATGCTACTCTATTTACATTGTGTTTGAGAGGAACTGGCAGGTTGAGCAAATGATTCTTCTAATTATTAGCATGGAAAGAGACATCAATTATTCTTTAAACATAAGGAGAAGAATGTGACCAGTGAACCTCAAAAACCAGATTTCTCTGTAGTCACATAGAGAAAATATTCCACCTCATACTGAAGAAAATATGGAGGAGCAATTAGAAAATATGGAATAACGCAAGACTTCTTTTTTTAATTGGGAGAATATGATTTTCAAATATTAGCTCCAGTTAATCTCCAGATATTCGCTCCAGTTGTCACAAGAAAGAAAAAAGAACCACTAAAATAGTCAATAAAGATCAAAGGGGAACAAAATAATGTTTGAAGGCAGAAGCATTGGAATGAGTCCTGGACCAGAGACATAGATATTCACCAGTTGGAGACATTGCCCACTCTGAATAACGATAGGAGATTATGTATTTCTGAGTTATTTTTAAGGCAGTGACTTTCTCAATAACATGATATTGATAATTCTTTAGCCAAGCCTTTCAAAATCCTAAGAATCGTGCCATTTCATAGGTATAGAGAAATATGGTGTATTTAGATGAAAAAAAGTGCATTTCTTCCATCTTATTACTGAACTTAGTGATGCCAGTTTTCACAAGAAAAACAGTATTATGAGTTGCACTAATAAAGCTCAGATTTAAAATATACATATCACAAACAATTTGTGATAGCATGCAATTTCAATAGATACTTGACAGATATACTGGGGAAGTTGCACTAATAGTAAACTGCTGTTTGCTTCAAAAGCTAGTTCAGATAGCCATGTTATTTACACATGCATGTAATTTAAGCAGTTTCTTTCCTTAGAAGGAAGGAAGGACTCAAGTGAGTGATAATATCAGTTTTCTGGTTGTTCATACATCTCTTAAGGCATGTTGTAGTTGGGAATTTTAAAATCAGACAACAGTTTTTAGATAGCACTAATGCAATAAAATTGTCAAGGGGGATATCATAATTTTTGAATCTTACTATCTTATCAATGACATTATAATTACTAAGAAACTGACTTGTGGCAAATGCCTCACTAAAACATATTTTTGACCTATGCAATTTACACACCTGATTACACCATTTTGTTAATGACAAACTTCAATATCTTTCAAATGTAGTACCCTCTCCATTAGCTCTCTTTCATGATGTAGAATGCAGTTGCTTTTGGTATCCAGAAAAAAATATAAATAAAACAATGACCATTTTTCTATGTTATTCTAGCAGAAAAGGCAGGAGTCTGGAATACTTCAGTGCTCCTCTATGTTAAGTCAATACTTTTATTTCTGTTTTTAAAAATAAAGTTTATGGTCCTTCATATGTTGTTTCATAAACATGTACATATATGTGTAAAAATACATTATTTTCTTCAGTTATAGTTCTTGCTTGAAAATTTCCTACACGTGACACATTCATCTACATGTTTCCTAAAAGTACTTGACTAATGACAGTCTCAGTAGCAGTAAGACTAAGTAAGGAAAAGTAAGTTCCCCTCAGAACTAGTTTCTCAGAGCTGATGAAGCTCTGGAATTATGTATTTCTTAACCAGTGGTTCCTGTATTACAAACTATCCTTCATGGGCATGAATAGTACTCCAGACAAAACACATTAAAATGGGCTTAACTGTATTTAGTAGTCATTATGCATAAACCAACATCTTTTAAAAGTTGAATTTATCCCCAAATAACCAACTAACTGCACTACAAGTGGTTCCTGCACTACAAACTATCCTTCATGGGCATGAATAGTATTCCAGACAAAACGCATTAAAATGGGCTTAACTGTATTTAGTAGTAATTAGGCATAAACCAACATCTTTTAAAAGTTGAATTTATCCCCAAATAACCAATTGCAAAGTTAGGACATGCAGAGTTAACGTTAAACGTTAAAGGCATACAAGTGTGCTAAGATACTGAAAACTTCAGAATGATGCTATGCATTAACTATCTGATTATGGCTAAGGCATTTTAGTGTTGGTGGTTTTAGATTAGATTAACTGATTGTAAACAAATGGTTCAATTTCTCTCCCCTCCTTAAAGGGTGAACTGTGGAGCTGTTCAATAAATAGCATTTAAACAGCACCATTAACTAACCAAGTGTGTCTTCACATTCCAGACTTAATGGCAGCATCAATTCTACAAAATTAACTCAAAAATGTAATGATTAGCCATTTTTCTCTTTAAAACAAATCTTTGTACTAAAATGTACTGGCCTGAGGTGGAGAATGGATAATGATATGTGAAAAGTATGAGGTGCAAGAGGGCAAAATCCCTTTCTACTCAGACCCCCAGCAATAGTAGGGAGATTCTCAACATTCCAACAGATGTTTGTTCCTTCTCAGTCCTGGAGTTGGAAAGTTGAAAAAACTCATGGTTTTAGCACTGAAAGAGCTGTTAAGTAACTTTCAAAAATTCCAAACTTGTATCGTTTTATCTCACCTCTTTCAGAAACTTTCACATGTGAATTCATACAACTAATTACATTTGACTCTATACTGAGAATATGAACGAAAAACTATAAATGAAAAATGAAAATATCTAAGATGCTCTTGAAATTCAGTAACACATAGTGAACACTTATGCTGTAGATCATGAGATAAACACGGAATCATAGAAATACTCTCAGAAAGGCATAATTTGGTCCATTCTTCATATACAATTCACATGAGGTTAGCAGGACTTTTCACTCCTGGTGGTTTGCTATCTTTGCCATCCTGCAACTGTTTACCAGTGTTCTGTTAATGACAAGAGTCTAGAAAGTATATGTGGAAGGTACAGTAGTTTACCAAATTAAAATGTACAGGAACTTTATACAGATCTGGTGACATCTTAAAGCCACTGAAACAAACAGCAAACATTTTCATGGATAATAGTAAAACCAAGATATGTGGGATGTTACAATTTCATTTCCAGAAATAACTTAGGGACTTTCATGCAGACTCAGTGTTAAAAGTAAGTTTGCATTAAAAATGCATAATTTTAAAATCAAGCATTTATCTTCTCTGTAGCAAACGTGTTGACTTCTAATTTAATTCAGTGCTTCCCTGCTTTTGAATAATAAACAAATCTATTACCACTGAATTTTGGGGGTTAGAAGAAAATATGTACTGAGGTAACACAGTTTACAGGATTTTGCAATATTTGACCAGTTTTTATTCCTAGTTGCACTCAACAGAGAATGGACTCATTAAGGTCAATTAGGCTCTATGCAGCCAAGAAAAGTAACACTGATGGTTTAGAGACTGTGTGTACCAGGTGTACCAACAGTGACCTTATGCAAATTTGCACTGTGAGATTGAAAAAGCAGAACCAACCTCACTGGGATCACTGTTAAATGAAAAACACTGGTGTTGCCATGAGTGTATGATCTGAGTAACATCATCTGGCTACTATGGAGTAGGTAGGACTTATAGGAAAAGTGTATCCTGCATCCCAGTGCAGTACAAAGAACTTAAATGGGCAGACAGTCCTTAAATGAAACTTGTACAAAACTTGCCAAACACATTCCTACGTGCTTGTGAGGCATTTCAAGCATGACAGCATTTAGCTTCATTAGACTCTCACGTCCCTTATCTTTCAACCCACACTATGGTCTATGCCACATTCCATAAAAGGTGTATTCAGCTGGGGGACATGTAGTGAGGTCACACCTGCATACCACATCATGTCATGTGAAGCTCCATGGGCCTGGGCACTCAGATATAGCAAGGAGTGTCCCATCCAGTGGGACTTTCAGTGTACACCTCCCTTGGCTGCTGTGCAGCACTTGGTCACTATGCGGCCCCACAAAGTCAGGCACACCTGGTTGCCTGATCAGGTTAATAATTTGTGCCTGAAATTTGGGATTCCAGCCTGAGAAAGAGGCCATGCTGCTTCACAGCAAACATGTAAGACAGACACATGATGGCAGGGGGTGCGAGACAAGGCCAACAGAGACCAAGTGCCTAAGACTTGACAGGTCTACAGTGTTTACAGGGGCTGCAGATTACATTTTCCTACTTTAAGTAAAAGAATATGTATATTTATATACATAAACCAGATGGTTGTATACTTGGCTGAAGAAACATTGTGTGAATGAGTTATAATTAAGTTCTCTCCTCACCATCTGTTTTTTAACCCAATAAACTACCTCCAGGTTTGCAACACTGAAATAATCTGTTCTATGTGAAAACAGAAGACAGTAAAGAGTAACATTAGACAGAGCTTTATCTTTTGTTTACCTCCTGCCTGATAAACCTGAATGGTTCTGTTCCCTGCCTTTGATTGTTTTGTCCTCATATTTCCTGCTAAGAGTTTACAAAACAGCATTATTGAACAGGCAGATAAGAAGCACACCTATTTGTTTAATAACATCAAGGGAGAAAAAGTGCTGGCTCATCCATTTTGTTGTTCAGTTGCTCAAAAGGATCAAAATACCAATTAACTTGCTGGCTTAGAAAATCTTTGATATCCTCACATTTAGTGACATTTTGAAACTCTTGTTCATACTTGCCTAATGTCTTTTTGATTATAAACAAAGAAGTGCCAATCTGTTTAGCATTTGACCTGTTTTCTCAAACATTTTTATGTATTCAACCACTTACTTCCTAAAAACACTTGACTAGTCATGGCTGTAAGTTGAAGAAAAATTTTTCTTGTTCCATTGATAGCTTTTTTAAGCATTGTGTTTTGTTTTTTTTTCAAGAGCAAAACAGAATCGAATTTGTTTAAAAATAAAGCATGAACTGAACAAAGGAGAAAGAACATCCCGTCTCCCACCCTTCATTTATATTCTGAACTCAGGAAGTCTTCTATGCTGTTAAGCAAATTGCTAAATTTCCCCATTTCCCCCTCACTTCCCTTGTTGTGTTGACTTTCTTTCCTGAAAGAGTTACATCAAGTTGGACTAAAAACTTGGGGAGTATCTGACATGATGTTAAACACAACTTGCTCTTATCTGCAGGAATGGAAAGCTACAGTCAGCGCTGGTTTTATTACCATTACTTTTCAAGGTTGTACTCAAATTCAATGCACTTTTCAATGAGAAGAATCTACTGATAAGAGGAGGCCTAATTTACTCTCAATTTAGACTAATTTCAGTGGAGTTAATCTTAGTTTACTTATGTGTAAATTGGATAAAAGTTAAAGTTAGTAATTCTGGCTTCAGCCTCTTCAGTATGTTGCAAAGATGTGTTCCTGATGACAGAAATTAATCTCTTTGTTAAACCTCCTTTAGAACGGTGTTACCTTACTAAATTTAGTCATGTAACACATAAAAAAGTTGGGGGAGATCATGTCTGAAAATTAAATTGCTTTTATGGACAAATGAACATGTTAGTTATGCCTCCTGGGATATATATCTCTAGTGTTTTCCTATTACATATTCATTTGGCATATTAAGATACTGTAAATCAGAAAAAAAAAAATTGATTTTTGAGAATGAACTGATTAAACTACGGTTTATCATTCAATATCTCTCAATGCAAGGATGACAGATTTCCAAGCCCAAATGACTAATTTACACATGTAAATCTACCCAATCTCTGGGTTTTAGAAAGGTCTGTGAAACTGTTTATGTCTTTTCTTTCTCAAAAGCATAATCAGCTCCTTCCCTCTAGCATCATATGAATTACTTGCTTTCAGTAGATTAATTAACTCTATATTGTCTGGATGAGCAATCTCCAGTTTAGAAAATATCACTAAATGCTTGTTTAGTCATTCACTACTTGTTCCTACTATTGACTGGTTGATTGCTTAACGATATTGCTTCTGTTCCATTATTGAATTATCAATCTTACAGACTGGAAAACAGTAAATACTGAACAAAAACATATTTTTAATATAGAGGAAACCATAATGATCATATAAACATATTGCCATCATAAAGACAATAGCAATTCCTGAATCAAATTTATAACTTTTTGAGATTTAAAATAGTGTTAAAGACAGTAATAGTAGACATGACAATGGTTCAGGTGTACAGAGATCTGGTTATAATTTATATCTCCAAAATAAATGATTGTGAGACTACGAAGCTATTAAGAGGAATATTACTAAATCTAAAGCTTTTATATCAGTTAATTCTTAAGCATGTGCACATTCTTCATATGATCACTGACCTTTCAAATCCTTGTATTATCTGAGCATGATGCATAATTTCCACTTGTTGCCTCTACAGAGGGAACCACAGGGACAGGCTTGCTACTGAACACAAAGTGCTCACTGATGGTCTCACATTGACTTTTCCCCATTAGAGCTTAGACATCTCTTGTAGTCTTTATCTCTGACAGTCACTGCTTTCATTAAAGAATCAGACCATACATGTACAAACCAATGTTTGTAGAATTTTCTGTACTTAAAACATAGAAGATATTTTATTGAAATGTTTTAAAACAACAGCCATGATACAGAATTCTTACCTTTTCACAAACTCTTCAAAGAGAATGCGATGAGAATACCCTTTTTGACGTATTTTGACAGTTTCCAGAATTCCAGTGTATTGTAGCTGCAGTAGAACTCTCTCATGAGAAAACATCAGTGCTTCTCGATCATCATTAGGTTTAATGCAGCGGATAAAGTGAGGCTGTCCAACAACCATTTTGGATAAAAGATCCATGAGGGAATACTAGTTGGGAAAATAAAAAAGATGCAAACACAGACAAAAAACCGCAATGTAACTACTTAAGCAGGGGATATGTATTTGTAAAAAGTATGAAATGCTTTATTATATTTTAATCTGTACTGTTAATCTCCATTGATGTTTTATTAATTTTTAAGCTTTTGGCTAAACCCCAGAACCTAATAAAAGTTTTCAACTGTAAAAAAAATTATTATTCTAGTTCTTATTTCTTACACCTTTCTTTTTGTCTCTCCTTATACCACATTTCTGTAATTAAAGAAGGTCCATATTAAAATAAAACAAAATAGCAAAATGTCCTAACTATAATTCTACTATAGAAATATTTGACCAAACATCCCCAACAGAAGAACAAGCTTTACTGTGAAACAATCACACAAATTCACAGAAAATCACAGGGAAATGGTTGCAAAAATTTCAGTCCTCTGCCCAAAATGAACACTAGATGTATCCATACCATTTCAGGCACATCTCTGTTTAATGTATTTTTCAAAATCACGAGGATGTAGACTGCACAATTTCCCTGGACAACCTACTGAAGTGCTACATTATCATGACTATCCATAATGTTTTTAACATCTAACCTAAATATTCCTGCTGAAACAGGCTCATTATTTCTTTTCCTGTCCACCCTGAACATGGAAAACAATTTGTTCCATTGCATTTTATACCACGATTAAAAAAGTGTGATCAGATCATATATATCTGCTTTTCTAATGACTCTGCTGAATACTGGTACTTCTGGTCCATCCTCACCTCATTAACCCACTGTATGATAAGTATTTGTTGCAAATACACTCAATTTTAGAATCATGTATAGTTCCAAGCTGACTGTGACCTCTTTGCTGTAGGCTGCATTCACACTCACTCCCCCCCACTCCACTTTTTTTTTTTTTTTTTTTTTTTTACAGTTTCTATACAACTGACATCTGTATAGTTCTTTGCAAGAGCACTCTAAATCCACACTTGCATTACTAGACAAGTCTGAAAGTACTCGACAAGTCCTTGTACCCTCCACACTGGGGCAACACGGCAACATCTCAGTATACATCAGCTTCCTCTATGCATTTCCATACACTATTTTGCATGACAAAGCAAACAGGTACTCCTACATAGCATGAAGCTTTGACCCATGCTGACTAGCACAGCACTGTGAACTTCCCTGCTCTGCATGGTACAAGTACAGCCCAAAGACCTACTGCTTAAAACTATTCCATTCTGCAATGATCACAAATAAAAAACCATTAACCAACAGCCTTGGATTGGTATGTGGGTTTCCTGACTCCTAACCTTCCCATTCCAATGTTCTCAATGCTTTTTCCTTACCTTTTGGATTTAAACACACATGCAGAACATACATAACCCCAGACAGAAGTACTACTGATGAGATGGCAATCCATATGATTTATAACAGTACTTCCAAAAGATGGGTTGTTTTTACTTATTAGCACAAATGACAAACCTTAATCTTTAAAGGTATGTATGCCTGAGCCTGTGAAAAAATATGAAGGGTTTAGTAATGAAAGCTACTTTATTTGCACAAAATCCGTTTTCTGTTTATAAAGAGGCCTGTTCTAGACCTTCAGCATTTTAGATGGAAATAGTCTATAGACTCTAGATTCTGTTACCAATGTAGTTGGTGAAATTATAAAAGTACAAGTGTGAGGAAGCAAAAAGAAAAAGAACAAAAGAAAATTTTAGTCTATAAAGGCCTTACAACAGAATTTAAAAAAAAATAATCTTATTATTCTTGTTGATCTCCAAATCCCACAAATATTTTAGCTATATCTATTGTTCTTATCACCAAAATGTTTGTTTACAATTTAACTTTTGTACCCTAAAATAGGAAGCCATAGTTTGCCGCTTCATGTTAGTAGTTTCCTCAGGGTGTCGCATAACTTCCATTGTGTCAACCTGGAAGACAAAACTCAGATGTTAGAGCTCTTCCAGAAACACTGCAGATCCACCCCACCTCACCCATGAAAGCTGGGTTCAGTTTTTGTTATGGTCATTCCTTCAGGTGTGAGTACTTTATCAGAGGTAGGAAGGCCAGCTTCTAACAGACACAGGACACACAATGATTTCAGAGCAAGCTGTAAGTGTTCTGGATGATTTCACACTTTTGTTATGGTAGTGTAACACTCCACCAAGCAGCTGTCAAGATGCAATACTTTATGAACGGATTCCTAAAAAGCATTCCTCTTATCACCACTACTATGAACTCCATCAAGTCTTATATTTTATATAAGAAGAGTTATCGTTTTTGTAATGACCAAGAAGTAAATTGAGCTGCCTCATTTTGCTCACATGCAGAAAAAATGCTGTTGTCAGATAACACGTGCCAAACAAAGTAGGTAATGTGAGAATGTATAAGTCTTCTCCTTTTTGTTGTTGTGGTTACTATTAATTACTTTAATTTGCAATTTTAATGCCAAGAATTTCAGCAGTCTTACTCTGCTGAACTGCCATAGCTTCAAATAAGCGCTTTTTCAGCATTTCAGAAGAGTTATTTTTAGAGGGTATACATGGACAGCAAACATATTGCTCCTTGTATATTTTAGTTATATTGTCAGTACAGCTGTTCTGATCAAAATGAAACCAGAATTTATGAATGAGTATAACCATGGTTACCAATCACAAGCAGATTGTGTTGCTGTATTACAGCTCAACAAAATTAAAGAAAATCAACCAGCATCCTGTTTGCATGGAGCATTAACAACATTTTAGCATTCACTTGCTTTGTGGCAGTTTACCATCTGCTCTGACCAGGTGGCATTTGTATAAACCAGATAATGCTGTTGTCAGCACCTGTGCTACACTTCCTGGACTTTGCTCCATACGATCATTTCCAACACTCACTGACTTAAGACCACACTTCTGAACACTAAAAGTAATTGCTGAAAGACTACAGTTCTCAATAAAGTAACCGTGTCTCTTACCTTCAGGAGATTTTTAGGAGACTGCATGCAAAATATAAAGGAAATGAAGCACTAAGTAGTAATAGATCAAGAAAATGGATTTTGTGTTGGGGAGGAAATCAAAAGAAAACTTGTGAAGACAAGATTCAGAATACAGATGGTGCAAAGGGAGACAGATTTCCATAAGGGTGACCATAAAAATTTCAGTATGTTTTTGTAATTTGTGATGTTCTTAGCTCAGAGTGGTGTAGATGCATTAGTACGCATCTCAAAATAACATGAGGGAAAAAAAAAGAAAAAGATGCAGTTTGATTTCAGTTTTGAGAATGTTAGTTAACAGAAAACTAAAATACATCCCAGGAAAAATGCCTTACTAGCACAGATAAAATCAAACATCTTCAGAGATCACCTGAAAAAGTAAACATCAATGACCTAATCAGAACAGCAGGCATATCCATGGGAAAGGATGGGGGAATGTTTCAAAACTATCTTGGCAAAACCCCCTGCTTTTTGAGAATTGATATCTAAATCTTTAGTAAAGGTTGGGTGGAAGACAAAAGCCATAACAATAAGTTCAGAATAAGTGGCAACATTTAATATTAAAATATTAAAAGACAGCAAATAGTTTGAGGACTGCATTGAAGTTCAAATGCCCATTAATTTGAGCTTCTAAATGTTATTCTTGTCTGTCTAGAAAAACGGAGACTCTTAGTGATATTGCTGTTGGAGGTTCAGCACTCATGATCTCTCAGTCGTATCTGGAATATTTGCTGGACAATAAAGGGTGAGCTTATGCTCTATCTTTTGGGCAGTAGGACACTGTAAGCATCTCCTTTTCACAGCTGTTTATTTTCACCAAACCTGTAGAATCTTACAATCTTTGAGACTGCCACTCTGTCAAATATGGTTTACTGCAGCCTGCTGGGTTCAAAAGGGTTTTGGTTTGGTTTGGGTTTTTTGGGAGGGAAGGGCGTGAACACACAGACAGATGGTCAGAAACACTCACAGAGAAGATGTAATACACTTTTTCTCAGAACATCAGGGTAAAACGCCTATTGTGAGATTCCTTTTTCTATGGATGGAGTTATAAATTCAGAACCGTGCAATCTGTAAGGACTAGGATCAATTTCCAACTCTTTTTTGACAAGAAACATTTGAAGTTTCCGTTAGAAAAATTGTGATAGACCCTGAAGCTAGGGAGATTTTCCTGTAAGAATTTTTAGAAGTTCTGTCTCTGGTTAATTTATAACACCGTGTGTCTATGAAGCCATGCAGTTTTATGGTTGGGCAATAATCACATGTATAACTGACAATAGGCTTTATCACAACTAGCCTGGTAGAAAAATGATAGAACACAATAAGAATGTCACAATATAATCTTGTGTTTTAAATCACTAGCTACTCTTTTTAAGCAAAAACGAAGAATATTTCAACTGTTAAGTCACATTTTTACATGACAGTAGTAGTGACGTACAGTATACATTTATATGATTACAGCTGAAATAGAAAACAGCTTGACCTATAAAAGACAAACTGTTCCATCACACACACAAAAATGCTTATAATAATTTTGAAACAATATGAAAAAGAATGATTTATGACATCAGGTCACCTTATGAAGTCGCTGGAAATTATTACTTTCACATATTGACCACACCTGCTGCTGGCATGGTATGAAATACTGTAAACCAAAAAAATACGTTATGCAAAAAAGCTCATAAATTAAATAATAAATGAGATTTTCCAAACTTCCAAACAAAATTATTGTTTGGATTTTTTTAAATAAAATGTAAAATAGAAATCTAAAATCTCTTTCCTGAAGTGGCTTAAATTAGAAGTTTTATGAAATCATACAAGCTTTTTTTTTACAGATAAAATTATTTCAATTAATATATTCTGAATAGTGCTGCACTTATGCATGTCTTTTAGCTCATTCTTTAAAAATCTGAAGAGTGAGTAAAAACCATTTAAACTCTCTAACTGATTGTGTTTATTAATACTGTATTCCATTCCAGCTGTATCAATAAAATGCATACTTAGAAAGTTTATGCTGAATATAGCTGGATGTGGAAGACAATGTGTGTATAATACAAGAAAACTGGAAAGGCCATTATCTGTCCTTCAGCACTGGAAGTGTTTATACCAGAAAGGAAATAAATCTCTGAAATCCACATCTGTATTTGCAGGTACAGTGAAGGATGTAAGTGTGGGTGACATGAATTACTCTATCAGCATTTGATCATGAGCTCCTAATAACAGGAGAGAAAGAAAAGAAATAGAAAACCCAGAACATAAAATTCTGCAGACTTCTGAACAGTTGCTGTTATGACATTTGTTTTTAAAAATTATTATTGTTTGCTTTGGAGCTCCCTCCCCCCCCCTCCCCCCCAAAGTCTTAACTAAGCTAACTCTAATAGTAATACTTAGGAAGCAGGGAGGGGTGTACATGCTGTCAGCCTGAGGCACAAGTTTTCCTAACAAATTAAGTGTATTCAGTTGGCAACACATTCTATTAACTGCCATAAAAATTATCTCATCCTTTTGCAATTATGCCACATACTTTCATGGTAAAATTCAGCAGCGTTTAAATTCTACAGTTCTTCTTCTTAAAGACTAGTGGGTTTGCTGATTTGTTCTTTCTTGGTCATCTCTCAGTCACAAATGTCCCCTGGTGTTTCACTTGCAAGTCGAATAAGAAATGAACAGATAATTTTTTTATTTTGCCTTTCATACTGTTAAATACACTATTCAAATTTTACCTAATTAAATCTCTTTCTAGGCCAAAACTGCCAGAGGAAAACACTGACCCCATTGAAATAAAGAGGGATATTGCTATCAGTATCAATGTAACTGAGATAACACCCCAAAAGTTTAATCAGTAGCAAATTGATTCTTCACTGGATTCTACAATAGGGTTCTCACTAAAACTGGAAACAGCACTCCCAGCCGAGGTGCATGTTTTCTGATATTAAGGCAGACTCTCATTTGAGAAGAACTTCACTATACACCTATGCCAGCTAAGCGTCGTGTCCATAGTCTTGCTGTAATATTTTATGAACAATTGCCTGTCATCAAAGGGAACACTACTAACCTTGATACGCCCAGCACTAAGCTGTGGAGGTAAAGACCTAGATGCTGCTGTCACTCTGGCTCTTGCTTGTGCCAAGTTACCTGTTCAAAAAGAAAGAAATATATACTGCAAAAACTGTTCAAGAAGCTTAGCAGGTAAACATTTGTACGGTGGAAAATCAGTTTGTACAAAGTACTAAAAATAGCAGACACCACCACACTTGTTCCACACCCTACTCATTACCAATTGTACCTGCAGAGCATTCAGCTCGGGCATGACAGAGTGCAGTGTTGATTTAAAAGAGAGGAAAAAGTCAGTGATAAGGTGGTATGTCACTGACCTTAGCTACTGAGCTGATGAAAACAACGACAGGACAAAGGCATACAGCTCAATCACTAGTAATCAATTTCTCTGTGACTCACTGAGAGATTTAAAAGAGAAAAAGCCAGCAGAAACAATCTTGTTTCTATGAAATCATGTGGATCCTGAAGTGTTTAGACAACATCTTAAGGTCACAAACAAATGAAAGAGATGAGACAATGATAGGACGGTATCTTTTTTTGACCTTTTGACATATAGGCCTGCTTAATCCCCAATCTTATTGTCCCTTGTGGTTTTTAAAGATTGACTCAATTCCTCAGGCAAAAACATATTGTGGTGTCAGCTGAAAGACAAGTGCCTTTTTTAAAATGTACAGTATGACGTGTCCTAAACTTTTTCCTCTCTACTTGTAGAAAGCCAAAGTCATCATAAAATAGCTTTTCAAAATAAAGGCTCAGAGTAGAGAGAGGAAGTGATATGGGACTGTGCATATGCAAGACACTCTGTATATTTCAAAGTTTTAGCAAGTCTAGCACAAGATGTCCAAATGTTTTCTCTGGCTATATCTTCAGAGGCTAAACTGTGATTAATAGCATTGAAAGAACCCTTTGAAGCAGGATTGGTGACATCAAAGCCCTAATCCATGGGTGGCAGGATTTTTATAATGAGTGGGAAGCATTTTAACACATTTCAAAGGATTTACAGCATGAATAAACAATAGGCCTCTGCAGATGTACCACACACCTTTCAGAACCAGAACACATAAATAAGTGTCCATTTTAATTTAAATGTAAATAAAGTGTTAACACTTCTTTCAGATGCTAAGTGCCTTGTTTGCATCAACTCCAAGTGTTTAGCTGTTTGCTTTCCAGAAAGCCAGTAACTCTAAACAGAGTTTTGCTAAACTATGCATTACATAACTAGTAAGGAGGCAGGATGGGAAAAAGGAAAACCAAGAACACTTAATCGCTAGTAATTGTTCCATAAGGGAGCAGAGCAAACCCACTGTCCATATAACACTGAAATGAACTTTTGCTCTTACTTTCCTCTGAACAAGAAAAATACCAATTCCCTGAAAATAATCTGGGGGCCAGCACTCAAACACAGCAATGACATTCTTTGGAGGGATTCAAACATTCTGTATTCATTTTTAAAAGTATTTCTCTTTTAAGCTGCTGGCATAGGGATTGACACAATGCTGCAAAACTGGCACATCATTTCCAGATCTATAGCCTATGTTACCTGACAATCTAAATCACAGTGGAGAACACAAGGTATGCCCGCGGTTTTGGAAACTGCTTCAGGCTATACTGTGTAGGTTAATAAGAACTGCAACTCGGTTTTGAAAATCTTGTGTATCTATATGCACACATTGCACATATGGTATATATATGTATATCTCTAAGGTTAAAATGAGAACTTTAATGAGTAAGTAGCTAGTGAATTAACTTTTCTTAGCTGTAATGTTGATATTTTTGTACATTAGAAATTATACTTTTATGCCCTTTTTGGCTAAAGCACACAACCTGGAAAGGTTGGTTTTTGGCTAGGCTTCAGATTAGCAAGTCTAAAGTTTGAAAGCCTTTCACTGGAGAACTGATGATACAACATGGGATGAAAGAGGGGAGTTAAGAGTAGAAGCAAATTTGAATCTGATGGTATAAAATGAATAAAAAATGTTGCATTTTATAACAAGTTACAAAACTCTACTAAGCAAATAAAATTTAGAATGATAATATAGTTGCTCAAGGTTCACCACACTCACTGCCAGCATTAGGTTTCTAAGGGTTCATAATTAATATCCCTGAGCTCTCCCTTAGTTCCTCATGTAAAACTAAGACTAAACTTAACATTTCTGATCTCAGAAACCGAGCAAATAAATGAACCTTTTTATTAAACAAAAACCTTTAATGACTTCACAAGTAAAATTACCTCCCAAAGTGGTACATTCCTACTTAAAAAAATAAAATCTTTACATATCATTAATTTGTTCATTAGTTACTTTCTTCTAGGAACAGATTCTTATCACTGCTTATTTCACGTGTCAAATGAATTCCTATGTAATTACTAACTACTGAATTGTTGCATCTGATGAAATATATAGAAAATATATTATTAGGATTTTCTTTTCCAGATTAAACACAAAATGATGCTTCAATAAAAGTTAGTGAATTAGTTATTTCAAGTAGTTCATGTTCAGGAACTATCGTTCTATCTTTAACATGACTAATCCATTAAAACTAATGAACATAACAAATGTGGTTTGAAAATCAGTCCACATAACAAGAAATGTTTTACCCAGGGTTTGCATGGTGTTTACAGTCAGCAAACATTTGGTACCTGTCCCTGCATTCGATTTTCATTTACAAGGTCATTTATTACTTTACACATCAAAAATAATTAAATGTTATTCCACTGTGTGAAGAACATCAATATTTGAAGAACAAATGTTTTTAGATAATAACATAGCCAGTTAAAACTGCCATGGGTTCCTTGAAAGGTTAGACCGGTTAAAGGTTAGAAGACTACACTATGCCTTTCAGAAGCCTAGCTTCACACCAATTATATGGTCAACACTTTAGAGAAAATACAAGTGACATCCATGTAGACTTAAGTAAAATACTGGCTATATTACATACAACTCCATAAAATGGACCAATAAGCAATTTAAAACCCTCTCAAAATGTTCTTCTTTTTTTTTAAATGGCATTCATGGGGAAGGGGAGAGAAGTTAATGGTTAAAATCAGGATTAATCTTTTAAACAATTACATGTTGTGTTTTATTCACATACATTTCCTTTTCAGTTCAACAGGACTGCTCATCTGAAAAATTAAGGCTCCTTCCTACCTATGTGTCTGCCAGATCAGAAACTAAGGTCTCTGGGATTCATTTGTGTCAGTGCGGGAGTCAGTCAGCCCCAGTGTTTCTCTTTTTCCCTCTGTTCAATAAAGTTAGGAATGTCGTTAATGCTTTGAGAAGCTTCAGTCATTAAAGTTTGTGAAATGGTCTAGAGCTTCCAACAGGAAGAGAAGTAGCAGCACAAAAATCTATGCACTCACTGGCTAAGCTCACTGTGACAATGTTCAGCAAAACTCCTTTAGTCTTGAAGCTGTATAGAAGATCTCACATTTCTGCAAACATATTCTTCACTGATGCCCCATTTCAGCTAGGTGAGAAAGACCATACTGTCAAGGTACTGTATCTCTTCTATCGTGCAAAACCAAGCAGAAGTTTTGAAAGTATTTCAAGTATTTACATATCACAGAAAGAAGAAAAGGATTTTCTTTTTTCAGGTTGGACTTTGGAAGTGCTCTTCAGATCCTCAGAAAGGACTAGTCAGCATTCCTGGCTTCTTACTTGCATCCCTGGCACTTACTCACTGTGTGATCTGGCTGAATTAATGATTTGTCTGGCCATTGACTTTCCATACTAATTAAGAAAAGTACACTCTCTGGCTGGATGTTCTGATGTTACAGTTTGTCAGTGCTTCATTATTCTTAGATAATGGGTTCTGAAAGTAGTATCAAGCAAATATTAGTAATATTAGCACTGTATTTATAACCTCATTTTGGTTATGTCTGCAATAGATCACTCCTCCCAAAGTAAGAGCATGCCAGGTAAGAATTACATTAAGCTTTGATACAACATCTAGTTTGTGAAGTGCAAATGACTTACAGAGAAAAAGTGTAATGACAATGTCACCTTACTGTACGAGCTGTACTAGGGATATTACTATTATATAGAGGGCACAGTACAAGCTCTTTTCTTATCCTCATATATTTTATTAATTTCTTTCATGCTTCTGGTTCAGATAAAGAGGGGCTACTTGAAACATCATGTAGATACAGTAATATGGTCAGAAGTGCTACAATGCATTCATATTTCTTTGACAATACTTCTAATCACAGCTAAGCACTTGCACTCCAGAAGAGGTACAGAGTCAGACAATGTCTTTGACATACACAAATTCTCTGTCTTTCCTTTCAGTACATTTTCTCTAGCCTAAGGAAGTCGACTGCTTATCTCCATAATGCATTTTCATCTTCTGCTACTGGTAAGAATAAGCTTTTCTTAGCTCGACTATAAATGAATACATGTACTTTTTTATTGGGTACTAATTTGATCTGGTCACTGACTATCAAAACTCTATTCTTTTGAGTCACTGAAGTCATTTAAGCTAATCTTGTGCAATAAAAGCTAAGAATCCAATTTTCTCATATACTACACATTTTACACAAGAATGTTTTTATAAAAATACTGCCTGTAGAATACGACTATCAATAAAGATACACTTTCACTGCTACTTATACTGAAAAAAGAATCACAGAATCATTCAGGTTGGAAAAGACCCTTGGGATCATCGAGTCCAACCATCAGCCCTGCTCTACAAAGTTCTCCCCTATACTATATCCCCCAACATCTCATCTAAATGACCCTTAAACACATCCAGGGATGGTGACTCCACCACCTCCCTGGGCAGCCTATTCCACTGCCTGACCACTCTTTCTGTGAAATTTTTTTTCCTAATGTCCAGTCTGAACCTCCCCTCTTGGAGTGTAAAGCCTCTTGATCTGTCACTAATTACCTGTGCGATGAGACCAGCACTAACCTCTCTACAACGTTCTTTCAGGTAGTTGTAGAGAGTGATGAGGTCTCCCCTCAGCCTTCTCTTCCTCAAGTTAAACAGTCCCAGCTCCTTCAATCCCTCCTCACAGGATTTATTCTCCAGGCCCTTCACCAGCTTCGTTGCCCTCCTCTGCACTCACTCCAGCACCTCAATATCTCTCTTGTATTGAGGTGCCCAAAACCAGACACAATACTCCAGGTGTGGCCTCACCCAGTGCAGAGACAGGGGGACTGTCACCTCCCTACTTTTGCTGGTCACACTATTTCTAATACAAGCCAGGATGCCGTTGGCTTTCTTGGCCACCCGGGCACACTGCTGGCTCATGTTCAGCTGCTTGTTAATTAGAGCCCCCACTTTCTATTCAGAATAAGTAAATAAAAAATGAGTAAATGAGAAATAGTATTTCCAAAATCAGATCCATATTACAAAAGAGAATCTGACAAGCATTAGAACTTAGTAATAGTGAGGCCCACCTGGGAATAACCAAATTATGAGTAGTTGCTTCAGAAGCAAAGATGATGCACATTTTGGCCTAGATTTTTTGACATGAAAAATCCATGCCATAGTGAGCTGACAAATTCTGATCTTGATTCTCAATTAGACTAAAGGTTTCTTTAGTCTTATTAGCATGAAGTAGACACAGATCATATTTATGGGTACTTAAAAGCTTTACATTGCTAGAATGGGACTGGAGAACCCAAGTGTAAATTCAGTGCTGCTATGCTTTCTACTGTATACATTGCAGACAGGTCAATAGTCACTTCCCACGTTAGTAAGGCACACACTGCCAAACACACAGCATGATGTTTACAGCAACAAATAAAACTCTGCTTGTAAGCATCACTGCTGCTATGTTTAATACTGTTTTAACACAGTAGGTTAGTAGGCTTCTTGTAGAATGCAAGGGAAAAAAGACACTGTCAGCAGCTGAGATGAAATGAAAGTCAAACTGCCTACTATGTTCCAAGATATGTAAATGTATGATCTCAGTAAGAAAGATCTTGACTTTTGCCCTTACCTAGTAAAGAAGAGCAGATTATGGTATATAATTACTTAGTGGTAGTGCCCAAGATATGTTTAAAACACAACCTTGGGTATTAAGAGCTACTTTAAGCAATTTTCCAGCTAAATTGAATTATATGTGTAGCCATCTACTTGATTGGGAGTGTGTTTACTGAAATGCAGATATTTCCTCAAATATCACAGGCACATATGTGATCATAGGATACACAAACAAACCTTATGTGATTCTCAGAACATCATAGTCCCATTACGTGACCAACTTTACAGACAGCAGGCAAAGCGCATATGCTATATCCTGATCACATGACAGACAATTTCCCAGGCACAGGACAAGGGAGGGTCACATGGTTCTTGAAAAGAGGGTAGCACAGGGGGAGTGAATTACCTGCTGGAAAAACTCTTTATCTGGCCACAGCCAGGTTGGCATAGACACAGGACTAATGACTGGAGTGGCACTCTAAAGTACAGCTGAGAGCTAACTATAGGAAGCTGCATAGATAGCTACATTGTAGACAACAATGAAAAAAATGAAAAAAATGTTTGGAAAAAACAATTAGAAGTTGTAGTGTAAACAATACTAGAGTTTTCTACTGCTTGATGCCCAGCATTTTCTTTAGTCAGGCCTGCAGCCTGACTATCTGGAGACCCGACTGACTGACAGGCTGGCCACGGCCTGATCTGTGCAGTCTTCCAGATGCTGCATTACAGAACAGTGTCTCAGGTTTTTATGTCAGAAGACAAGGGCTATTTCTTTCAGATGTGGTCCTTAGCAACTTCCATCCACATCTTTGGTAGCGTACAATTTGATGCTGTTGTATGTAATCAACTCAGGACAGCAAACCTTGAAATCTCTGGGGAGTTGCAGGCAGTACAGAATGCTGCAGTGTGTGTCATCAGCAAAGTACGTCACCATCAACAAGAGGCTTTCTGTTGCCCCAGCAGATTGCCCTGCTTCCTGTACCACATCCGTAACTGAGATTAGAAGAAAACTACAGAGGTGTAATTGATGTGATATTTTCACTGTTGAGGAATTCTCCATTAATTTTCAGCATTAGCCATACCCCCTTTTTTCTAATTACCTCTATCCAGGACAGACAACAAGTTTATTTCTCCTTCCAAAGATATGTGGATGAATACTTCTGAAAACATAAAGGGGTTGAAAATATGGTTACTATACATGCTGATTCATCTCTGGTCTCCCTCAATGTTTTATGTATTTGAAATTATTTCTCTTGCATGTTATGTAAGATTTTTTTTTCCCCAAAATCATATATGCTTCATCTAGAAAAGTGAAAGCTTGATTATGAAGAACATGGTAGTTAACTCAATATTTTATCTATGCTCCCTCACCAACATGAACCAACAACAAGTATTCTGTTGGCTCACACCTTAGCATCTTGTCTCTGATGATCTCAGGACTGATGATCTCAGGACTGTCCTCAAACACTAATTAAGCTTCACAATACTCCATTTAACCTGAGGCCAAAATAATTTTCTACAAGAACAATGAATAAACAGGAAATCCAGGAGAAGTAAAGAACTGTGATTTCCAGCCCAATGTTTCTATTTTTAGAGTCTGATCAAAATCCTACTAAAGCCAGTGAAGATTCCAAATGAATTTGGTGGTAAAAATTCAGGTATAAAGATGTCACTGAAAGTACATGGAATAAAATGAAGGAACATTTTCTCTGACCTCACTATGACTATCATCTTCTCAGTGGTTAAGACCCTAAGCTAGATGGGATAAAAATGGTGTTAAAACCAGGTTTTGAAACTTCAAGAGAAAAGCCATCTTTTAAAAGTCTTAATTTAGGATGAAACATGGTTACAGAAATTTATGAAAGTCCCAGGCCTCCCCAGTTTTGAAATCTAGGCATTAATAA
Source organism: Athene cunicularia (assembly GCF_003259725.1). NCBI lineage: Eukaryota > Metazoa > Chordata > Aves > Strigiformes > Strigidae > Athene > Athene cunicularia. The sequence continues at coordinate 16,104,344 of NW_020799107.1, forward strand.
TGTTGAATACTAATTTAATCGTCTCAAAGGTTTCTCAGCTGAAAGTTTGCTCCTCTGAATCTCAGCACTTCCATATATTATCACAGAGACCACAAAATCAGTTATTTTTGTGGCAATTCAAAACATTATTCTGATATATATTTGTATCTCTCCACACTTAATTAAACAAATACCCATTCATACAAACACCCACAAATGTATTTTCTGTCTCTGACACACACTATGACCTGCTGTTCAGACAGTTCAGTTACAAGCTCTCTTATGTCAAGTCAAGTCAGGTTGGAATAAGCAAGACAAAGTCAAATAATAAGATAAAAGATAATGATGCGTTGGTAAAGTGCTGACCTTTACAGTTTGTTGTAGGGTGAAGGAATAAAGAAAATGAATCAAAGTATAAAATCATAGTAAGACAGCACACTTGGGAATATGAAATACACCAAAAACAAATACACAAAATCCAGCACAGACTCAAGTTTGTTTTCCACCAATTACATTAACCTCTTAGATACATTAACCCCTAATTCAATTATTTTGAAAGAGTGGGAAATATAAGCACATCCTTTGTAAACGACACACCAAAAACCGTTATGGATATTCAAAACAACAAGGTTATCTGAATATTCAACAAATTTATCTGCTCTACAAACTCACTAGCAAATTTAAAAGTAACTACTCTTCTAGGATTAGATCCTGAGAGCTACTGAATGCTTCCAATGACATACTGAGCATCTTTAACACAGGCTGACCTTACAGCACATAGTGCCTGTAGAAACTGCCTAGTAAACTGCTCATTAAAACAACTATTGCATAATGTTCTCTGAATATTTTTCTATTTAAATTCTGTATATGCTGCACAGTGAGATTCCATAATATACTAGTTAATATTAAAAACAGTAACATCTTCTATGCAATACATATTTTGCTTCCTCAATATCAACACATTTTTAATTTAATTAGTATACAATGAACTGTTAATTATTCTTCACTACTGTGAGATAATGTTCACTATAGAATTGAAAAGTTAGGCTAGAAACATGAAAATTGAAAAGATATCTCCTCTCTTTTGAGAAAAAAGATAAAGAAAAATTATTTTCAAGATTTGTTCTACAGAGAATGGCCTGTTATGAATCAAATCAGTAAGCTCATCAAGATCTGTTCATAAACTTGCCCACCTGTACCTTTTTTAGGCTTCAATTTACAAGCACTTGGAGACAAAAAAAACTATGCCCTTTGCCCATTTTCACTACAATGTAATCTCTGAAATCTCATATTAAAAGCAGTGGACTTCTGCTTGGGCAATACCCTTTACCAAACATAAACGTGATAAATCTAACTTGACCCTTCTCAGCTGTTGTGCTTACTACCATGTGCAATTCCAGAGATTCACTGACACTCTTTATTTACAGGGAGTTATTCTCAACAGTAAATAATTGTTATGTCTTATATAAAGCTTTAGCAGGCTGAGACCTTAACTTTGATCTGATAGATGGTTCTGTTTCTAGATGAGTTCCATTTTTAGGGCCATTTTAGGGAATGTTTTGGATCCTACTGCTAGCAAGTCTTCGGAGTATCTGTGTTCTGCATTTGTCCTATGACACAAAACCTTAGGATGTGAAGAAAAAGAAACACTGAACTGTAAAATGCTCAACTAAATAAATAAAAAGTAATCCAACCCTCTACCTCTCAAACTCAGTTAAATTACATTGAATTTCTTTTACTGATATCCCACATCTGCAACACAGTAAAGTTCACAATTGTTACGTCGCACAGCTGTGGTTTAAAGCTTCTCTTTGCACACGACGCACTGGCAGCAAAGAGCAAAGTTAAAACGATTAACTTTTATATGCTTTTAACAAATGGACCAGTTAGATGTAGGACAGCCTCTGTGTCCAGAGTGAAAATATACAGCTTCCATTAACTTGACCCAATTTCTTAGAAAAATATAAATTCTGATTCAAGTAGAGAGATTATAATTAAAATGGCTTTGTTTCCAATTCATTTGACTTAGAGTGCCTGCAGTTATCTCTTAGAGGTGAAAATACCAACACAAAAGTACCATTATAAAAAGATTTTATTGTAGGATAAATTAGTAAAATTAAGACGTATTTGAGTCTTTTGCTCTATTGTCATGTGTGGAATTAACAGAAAAAATCCGCTAAGCCCAAATGGAAACATGCTATATTTCAGTGCATAAATATGACACACAGCAAGCCACGAGACCTGCCACTACTTATCACTGGAGGAAGGGCTTGTACTCAATAGAAGTGCACAGTGACAAACACGACAGGACAAATCATGGCTCCACTGAAAACAATGGCAAAGCATCTACAATTTCAACTGGCCATGATTTCACTCTCTGCCTAGTAATACATGTTCATGGGACTGAAATACAAGAAAATTAATTTCTTTCCCTCAGTTTCTGACTCTTCATGAAGAATCATCTGTTATCAAAATTACAGACAAATTAATATTGAGATAGTATTCTTGTCACCAACGAGTGGTGAAAAGCAGTTTATTAAAGTGATTTTGCAAAAGGCCCTAGATCTTGTGTCCTTTAGTGGGCATAAAGAAAGCCTGAAACATTTTCTTCACATTCTCTCTCAGCACATGGTCTGTTAATTATTTGTTGGTGGTTTTTTTTATACCAGACATACATTGTTTATAATTACTTTTTGTCTAAGGGCCATAAGCAGGGCTGGACACTCAAAGGCAAAAAGAACACAGACTAAAAATCAATACTGAGGAAAGGAAATTACCTCTAGGCTGGCTAATTATAATGAATTTGTGTTTGAAAAAAATCTATTTTCCTCCTATTTTGGACAAAAAAGTTTCCTTGTTAAAACATCACTATCCTAACTCTTCAGCGAAGGTTATGAAAACTTTCATCCCAGTTCTCTTTGACAGATTATGCTCAAATATCTAGGCACCATGAACAAGGAGTGTTTATTAGCAATGGATGATAACTGATAGTCACTTTGAATGTGTGAGCAATAGCCAGTGTTACCAAAATTATTAGACATGATGTTGCTGTAACATTAATGGCACTCCATTCTGTACTTATTCTATGCAGTCAAGCACAGCCCTACAGATCCTCAGAGCTAGGACAGGGACATTTCCCAGCATCTCCATTCTGGTGGTGGGAAGGCTGGAAGATTTCCCCTTTCCTCCCTCCAGGTGGCAACTCTCTCCTCTCTCCAGCAAGGACCTAAAGCAGACCAGAGCAAACCTTGACAAAAGCTCTAAAGGTCTGTGAATCATAGAAGGGGAAAATATCTGCAGAGATTGCGTTTCAAGAATAGAGAATAATGTGTTGCAGCTTTCCTAAAAAGATTAAGTCTCTCTGGCACACCTCCCTACTCTGCCAGCATGATCTGGTTTGCTGGGGAATATAACGTAAGAGAGAGGAAAAGTGGAAGAGGGAGCTGCAGTCTCCAAAAGCTCTAGTGGTGCTTTGCCCAAGCAGTCCAGTGGCACCACCACTTAAAGGTGATGCTGCAAGAATTCTTGAGTATCAGGACAGTGAGTCAAATGGTCTGACTCTTCACTGATACCACAAGTGAATGTACCAAGGTTCTCCTTAATTTTTCCAATTAAAGCCCTCTTCTCTTACAAGGGGACTCTATTTTTTAGATCACATGATTCCTTTAGTCTCTGATGCTTTAGTTTTAACAGTGGTAAACTAAAACTAGAGACAAACAGGAATGCATTATGTCTGAATGGGAACATGTATATTCAACCGGAATAGTGGCATTTTTTTTTAAATGCTCTACTTCTCTCTTGTATTTAGAGAAAATTCTATTTTAATTTCAGAATATACGTAACTCTCAGCACATGAAGCTGTGTCTGTAGAAAAAAAGTGTTAAGTATGGAAGCAATTGGGAGAATTGGTAGGTTAAACCAGAATATGTTCATTCAGTTTTGAGGTTAAAGGTCCCTAGAAAATGCAAACAGATTCCAGAATGTGCCTAAGTTTCCACTGAAAGATGACAAAACATGCTGTACACACTACAAAATTAGTGCCAGAATGTTTAAATTCTGGTGTCTCGTGTCAGTAATTGTGCACTCTCCTAACCATAAATTACAAGCGTATACTTAATGTCCTGCTGTTAATTTCTGGCCCTTTAAACTACACAGTCTGCCACTGTGAAATGGAAGCATTTGTTAAGAGAGGATAAGTATATTTGATAAATTACAGGGATTAATATGATCTTAAATTAGTAAAAGAATTTAGTCTTTTTAATATTTATTTTCTTGCTGCTGCTCAGTTTTTGACAGCACAAGACATGATAGTTATATAAATATACTTCAAACAGAAGATCTTCTCAGGGTGGGAAAGGCATCTTTTTGTTCTTAGTGGTATTTAAGAACTACATTTTCAGTAATTGTCAGACCCATGCTACCAGTCTGAAATTCCCTCTTGCTTCTGGGATAGCACCACCTAGTGACTATTACGCATATTGGAGATTGCTGCTTGGCAAAACCACCTACACTGCAAATTCCAGAGCTAGTTGCAAGCAGATGTGAGAATGTGCTGTCACTCATCTTCAAAGAAAACATCAGAGATACTGGCAGAAGGCTCATTTCAAGTCAGAGTTACCTGGAAAGATGCAGTATGGCTTCCATGTAAATTATTAACTTTCACATCAGTCAGTAATCTACAAAAAACTGGAGAAAATTGTATCAAGATTATTAATCTGTTTTTTTTCTGGTTTGTTTCAGGAATGAAGGACGTGTTGAGTGGAGGGAAGAGGGCTACAAGGCAAGGACAGAGTATGGTGAGACATTGACACAGTCACTATTCTTTTGTTTAAAAAAGCCTCTTTGTAAGAAAGTTAAGAGAATAGCATAATCTTTCTTCACTGAGCAGAGATGAAGCAGCATTGCCAGCAATACCTTCTGTTCTCAGCCAAACCTTTCATTTATCTTGCAAGCTGCCAAAACTAAACCTGGCAACAATCTGATTTTAGAACACAGAGGCCCCAACACAGGATGTGAGTGCCAATTATATTAGACAGCTGGAAAAAATAGAGCTTTAAAATAGACTTTTAAAAAATAAAAATGACATAAGGTTTTTAAGCTATTCTTGTAACACCATGTACAGGAGCATATGCACAATAATTTTTTTAACAGGATGTTCTGTACCAACTTGACAAATACAAACAACACTCAACTTGCTGTGTGCTCTTCATGGAAAGGTAAATGTTCTATATGGGGAGGCAGAAAGCATGTGATTCATGTAAATAGGAAACAAGGAAGGAATGTAAGAAAAAAACAGAAAAGTGGAAATACACCAACATGGTAACTATACATTATTACAATGAGAAGTATCTTCTTACTGAACCTTTTATGCATCTTGGGCAAAATACCCAAGTTCAGTCCTGCTGCCACTGAAAGTATCTCTAAAAAGCCAGAGGAAGATGAGTTTGCTGAAAGCATCTGCATTCTGATTTTAAAATAGGAATAAAATCAAAAGTATAATATTTGCAATAATTGGGACTGGCAACAGGGACAAAGCACCTAATCAGTTTCATTCTGACAATAGCTCCAAGGTATAAAACAGCTAGTGAAGAGGGGTGTGGAGTCACATTTGACCAGATGTGAGCTTTCTTTTTTGTTCTGTTTAATCTGTGAGTAAAAGAATCTCTTTTACCAGTTTAACATGGACTCAAATGTCAGCAGTAGACATAGATTCTTTGTTCCCCACTTGGGCACAAACCAATCCTACTCTACCTTAAACTATATCCCCCTCCATCTAAGTTTGTCATAGCTAAAAGGAAGGCAGATTCCTCATTGGGTTCTCACCTCTGAGGGACCTCTAAAAGCATAATTTGAAGAGGGTAATCCAGAGAATTCTAATTACAGCAAAAGAACAGAGTCATTATAACAGGAATCTGTCCTATGTAAAATATAAACAGATATTTTGCTATCAGTGCTACACGTGCAAAGAAGGCCCCAATATATGTTTTTCTCCAGATGTTCTTTTTCCTACCTAGAAATCTCAAGCAAGGTTAAAGGCATCACCAGAGGCTATGACTGGTCTACTGAGGGTCCAGAAATTCCAGACAGAGCTGCTGCACAGGCACAGAAGAGCATCTGCAGCCCATGTACAATAAGCCTACACAGCACTATCTAATGCATGTACATTTATTTCTACCTAAAAATACAACCAACTCATTTGCATATCATATATCATAAGAATTTTGTAATCTAATATAATCTATCATATTTAGATTATTCCTTAGTATTGCATAATTTTCTTACCTACTATGAAAAAGATACTATAAAAATGTAGAACATATTGAGGGATGTGTACATTTATTGGCTTGTTTGCATGTGTACTGCAGAACTGTCATTTGTATAGGTTACTTACTGGTATTCTGGCATTTATTCATGGAGTAATCAAACTGCATCTTGCTGTTTTATTTAGCTATAGATCTGTGCATTTTCATGTGAAACAGTGTTAATAAGCTTTAAATCAACTGAATAATTCTAGCAGATTAGTATGTGGTTTTTATAATTCGTAAGAAACTTTATATATTGGATCAATGCACAGTACACAAGAATTTATCAACTGAGAACTGTTCTTAGTAAAGGACTAAGAACCAAGAGACTCCCATATTCTCATCCTGCTCTGAGAGTTCTTGACCTACACATCAGATAAACTCCCTTTCTCCGGAGCGAGGGATGAATCTGGCTGCCTGGGTTTTTTTGAATAAGAATGAATGCTCACATATTTTTAAAAAATATGATCATAACATTTTAGATATCTAGGAAACTTTAAGCAGCAGAGCTGAAAAAGAATTGTTTAAAATTGCAAAGAAACAATTAGAGTTTTAGAGGAATAGGTAGCTGAAGAGGTTGCCATGTTAGCAAAGCTGTGCAGAAAATACCTGTTTTTGTTAATGGACTAGAGAACAGCTGCTGAAGAAGTTTGTTCTCTGAGGTTCGCAACACCACTACTACATCAGCAGGAAGAGTATCTCTGTTCTTCTCAAGGAACGCACAGGCATCATATAAAACCTAGCATGGGCAACAGAATCAGAAAAGTTGTCAAAAAGGGTTACTCTAAAACTACTATGTTCTTTAAAATGTGAACAGTCAAGATGACCAAGTAGACCAGTTAGTTTGGCTCTGAGAAGCCAATGAATTATCTGCAAAGGACTTAAAAGTGTAGCGCAACAGTTGTGTCTTCAGAATGTGAACTGGCTATAAACAGCACCTATATTCACAGCCTGTCACTTTGCCATGCCAAACTATTGCATGCATGATACAATATAACATAGATACCTCATTAAAGTTTCAGTTGATGGTTTACGTATGAAATAAGAAATGGTTCTCAGGTGATCATCATCTATTTGTTGTCTGCACTAAATGTGATCTATAACTAGACCAGTTGGAGGAACAGGAGTAGGTTGCATAGGCTTTTCGCTGCTTTGAAAATGATAGTAGGAAAACAAAACATTCATTTATTTCAATTATTTTAATTGTTTTTATTGGAAATTAATGACTATTTATATTCATACAAGAATCAGTTTTGTTTAACTTTTTTATTTTTTTTAAGTGCAGTAATTTTTTAGACTAGACCTGTTTTATTATCACTAGCAATATTCCTCTCTAGTATAATTCCACTGGAGTCCAGTAGTTTCTACAGAAACTGAATGTTCTCCTGCAACATAGAACTGGCCAGTAGCATTTTTATGACTTGGCCATTTGGGTACAAAGAATTTACAAAACCAGTGTGACATTTTACAGTTATTCTTAACAAGCCAGAAAGCTGGATGAAGTTTATTAGAACATATCTTAAAATTTTGGAGTCTTATAATGAGCCAGAGAGAAGACTTTACTCATAACTATATAAAACACTGCTATTTAATTTTGATTTTGTTTAAACAAAGATTTGGACCTGAAATCACAACCAAAGTTCATGTTATGTGAAACAACTGGACCGTTATTTCCCATAAAAAATAATATGTGAACTGCTGAGAAGAAGTTTGGTGTTACAGAGTACAAGAAAACATCTGTGTGAGCTAGCTCCAGCCTTTCCAGTGCTCTGTAGAGGATTTTAAGTTCTATTACAGACACTGGTTTACATTGCATTTTATCCATATACTTATATACACTCTCACAAAGAACTACTGTGGCATTCACAGGATGTTAACAATCACATAAGCCTGTCCTGACTCCACTGAGTTGCTCCTTTGAAATAGTGGTAGTGTTTCTGGTGCCAGATTTCTTTCAGAATAAAAGGTGGTTACTGCCTATACAATTTGTGAAACAGCCATAAGGATAGATTCTAAAATGGACTACTACACATGAAAATTTTATTGTAGGTTTATGTAAACTTTATCATTTTGTCTCTTAAAATGAGGAAAAAAAATCATAAAGCAGAAACTTTGGATAGAACAAATAATTACTATACCACTGTTATCTGAACTAAATAAAAATCACATGACCTTACCTTTCCAGCATAGTGCTGAATACCAAACGACAGTTCTACTCCTTTTGGTCTCCAAAAGTATTTGCATCGTAAGTTATCTTCAAATTTATCTAGACATTGAGAAGAGACATTGATATAAGTGACTTAGAGTAACTAAATAAAATCTTCATCCTAATTAGGGACAGTTTGCTGCTCAAGAAGCCAGAACTACTATAAACACACATATTATCAGATTGCTCAGAAACAGCTGTATTCCAGCTTCTCTGTGCTTTCTTCCAAGCTGCCACTTCTGAATGGAACAGCTCATTCCAAACTAGACCAGTAAGACTTTCTTTCAAATCCCACTGTTCGTGGATAGTTTTGTGCATGAAAAACTATCTAATAAAAGGGGCCAATGAGGAGGTGTGATGACTTTCAATATTTTGCTGTACATTTTCTTGTATGTACATATAGGGTTTGGCATGGGTTTATTTCAACTATGCACATTCAAAGCTGTACATATATTTCACGGTTTAAATGTGTATTATTTATATTTCCCCTATCTTCCTTTCCCCATTCATTTAGCTTTGTTTTAAGTATATGTTAATGTCTTTAGGCTGGGACCATCTCTCATTTATCTTTAGACTTTTACAGAAAAAGAAGCTTCTATCTGAAACCTCTACTAAAGAAGCTTTCTGTTTCCTGTGACTACCTCTGAAGAGCTGACAGAAAAAGAAACATGACTTTCTACGAAAAATGTCTTTTATGTCCTGTGATATTTTGTATGCTCTTTAATATTTTGTAATTAAATTAGTGCTGATACTGTAAAACTTGCTATTATATTTCTTTATCTGATCAAGCAACTAAAGACCTGAGGTAGGAATCAACTGATAAAATTTTCTGTTATGTTGTGTACATCAGAAAATATCAAAATGTTTTTTCTAATGTTAGAATCCATTAATAATTTGTGTTAGGTTTTCCTTTCTATTAATGTTTAATCAAGCTTGTATTTAAAGCAAAAAGAATGAAGCTTGGAATTTAGGGGGGCGTGGGGGGAGGTGGTGAAATAAATTATTGTCTGGCACATCTGGAGAGGGCAAAATATCCCACTTTGCTGTCTCCTTGAGGGATCCTGCTGTATATTGTGTACAGATCAGCAGTAAGACTGATTGGCACTGGACCAAGGAAAGTGCCTCTGTGAAAGTGTAAGTTCAATATTCAGTATTAACTGATTTATAGGACCCACAGGGAGGCACAAAGCTTTAGTACACATATGAGGACTGAAATGAAACCATAGCATTCATTCTACTGGTGACCTAAATTCAAGTTTCAACTCAATCTAGCAGAAGTGAAAAATCTTGTACATATATTGTGCAATTTAACAGGCAGCTGTTACTTTTCTCTGACTATGTTTGAGTCTCTGCCACACATTCCATTGAAGGAACTGGAACTTTCATAGAGCAGGGAAAAATGCAGCTCTAGTAAATAAAAGTGAGACAACAGTTTTAAACATGGCATGTGCTGTACATTTTAAAGTTGGCACCAAGATTTGTTAAAATATACGTAAAATATGTATGAAGGAAGGCAAATATTCAGACAGATGGCCCACCAGAAATAACACACACTTTCTATTTATGATGAGATAATCTGCAGTGAAGCAGTATTTTCTAATTGGATAAACATGGGCCTAGGAGCCTAGGAGATCTAAATTTTACTCTCAACACTAATGCTGCTCACAGGGTGGTCCTAGAGACAGGATTCTACTATGTCCCAGCCTTCCCTTCAGCAAATGGGAATAAATGCTGCTTGAAGTACCTTGCGTATAGGGATAAGACACAGGTTATTTCCTTGTAACGCTGTAAACTCAATAAGCCCTTGACACCTGATACATAAGATAATTTTTGCAATATAAAAAGAACAGAAAACACATAAGCAGAGAAAAACAATCAAGCATAATGAAAAAATACACTTAAAATGTCAAATGAAATGGTGCAGCCTCAGCAGGACAACTAGGCTAGTAAAACTAGAGTAAAGATGTCATTCCACCCTCTCAAAATATATTTGTTATTTCCCAGAACTTTTGTTTGCACATACCAACTAAAGTTAGGTCTGTTGCTTGAGGAAATCGACTTTCTTCATCTAGTAGAGACAGAAGACCCATGGGTTTCTGCAGGAACATATCTAGAAGTGGACGGTTGTCCTCATACTCCACTTTAGCAGCATCAATTCCCTCACTCTGATATTCCATCTACAAAGTCACCAGCACAGTTTTAATACTGAACCAGTAAAAGTAACATCATCATTTCTGATGCACATCAATACTCTGTAGGCCCCAACAACATTATTTTCAAATCTTCAAATGAAAGAAGTCATTGTCTTGCATTTAAATCACATACACATTTTACAGTTTATAATGTATTCCTGAATATAATCTGTAGTTCAGCACAGCTGATTCAACTAGACCTCATCAGAGCTGAATTTACCTGCTCAAGTGCAAAGATATGTTGATTGAAATAAAACTGAATCTGTTCATTAGCAATATTTATGCACAGCTGTTCAAAGGAATTTCTTGTGAAGTTCTCAAATCCAAATATGTCTAGTATTCCAACATTCATTCCATTTCCAGCATTGCTGCATATGAAAATATAAACAAAATTCATCATGGGCAACAATAAGTTAAAATCAAAATAAACATGGTAATTCAGATTGCATAATTGATTCAATCTGCTGCAAAAAGAGAGGAGAAAAAGTATGTTTGAACCCAAGATGACTTGTTAATTTGTTCAGCATGTTTAACAGTTGTTTTCCACTTATTTCTTACAAATTTTCATGAAAAAGGCAGGAGAATTGTAGGTACATCATAACAGACACTTTGTAGCCATATTAAAACAATTGGTTTCAATAGGCAGAACCCAAATAAAATCTTCTGTCTGCTCCTCCAGGTAGACAAAAGGTGTCACTTTAACAGTATGTTTTTGCTATACTTAGTCAGAAGAGTAATTGACAAGTCTGCTGCTGATACAAGCTGGACTGTTAAGAGCCCATGTGCTAGCTCAAATATACTGATACCACAGTCAACATCAGAACTACAAGTATGGATGAGGACACATCTATATGACCTAGTGCAGTGCAAAGTAGAGATCTCAGACCACAGGCATTTACTTACTTGAGGGGTTCTCCTGTTTTAAAAATCTCTACAGCTGCTTGAGAAGACCAAAGCAGCTAGATCAGTACCTGGCAACAAAAGTGTAAGGATGCACAATGGGAACTTTTCTGTAATTATGAAAAAATAAAAAATCTTCACCTACATCTCAAGCAGCAGCACAATAATAATCCAGGTTCTGTATTTATTACTAGCTTACAAAAGCAGAAGTATTGTAAGGACTGTGAATACATAAAAGTTTTTCAGTGAACCCAAATTATTTACCAGCCTTTGGTATGATTTTTAATGTTAAATACATAGGAAGCATATTTTTAAAGAAATTTACAGCAATAACCACCCAATTTCCATTGACTTCAGTAGCTAAAATCCACTGAGCTTTTTGAAAATGTTGGGGCTAATGTCCTGGAAACAGAATTCAGTATCACAGCATGAAAGACATTTTGAAGCCTTAGCCAAAATAAACACAGCACCCTTTCTGCAAAAGCAAAAATATACAAATGGATGAACCCATCAAAGACACATGCACAGTAAATACACATGATTCAGTGATGTGTAACTTGCCATATATTTTTATCTGGCTGAAGCAACGTATTAATACGATTTACGATCCAGCTGAAGAGCCGGCCATAAAGTGCTTTAGACATGGCATCTCGCACGTCAGCTGCTTTGTCCACTGTGTTTGTTCGGATAATAGTCTCCCCTCGTGTTACAACACAATGGGAGGTTAGGGCCTCTTGAAGTTCTTCTGACCCAATACTTAGTAGTGCAGCAGCTAAAAGATAGTAGAAAAAAGACACATGACTGATTATGCGGTGGAAGTCACCAGCCTTGACCAACTGCTACCACAAGTTAGAGTTTCTTACAAATACAATCAAATTGTATTTACAGAACTGACAATGCTAAAATGTATTTACCATTATCTAAGGCTTCTGGGTTGGGAACCTCACTTTTATCTGTTTGGTGTTGTGAAGAAATGGCAGCAAACTCAATATTTCCAGTATTTAAGATTCCAGTCAGAATTCTGTACACTGAGTACACTTCCTGCAAAAGATGACAAGCAGCATTTTAAGGAATCCAATTAGATATATTGATCATATTTAGGCTATAAAAGAAAAAGCTAGGCACTGGAAATTGCTATTAAAGCTTGTAGCTTGCTCTGAGAAAAATTCTACAAATTCAAGTGAGGTCCTATTGACACAGAATACAGTGTGATACAGAATTGTGAATGGACTTGCCTGAATATCAACCGACACCTTATACTGGTCTTGGATTCCAAGTGTGTGGTTAAGCTTTCACAGTTCAATTTTGTCATAAGAGAGATTCTGCGGCATGGGTGTGTATCCACAAAGCCAAACAGTAGCCTGTGCACAGGCAGGACTGGAGATGGTTTTTATAAAAAAGGTCAATAATGGTTTAGCAACTGGATCTTACCTCGTCAGTGAATCCTATAATTCTAAAACAATGCTGAATTGCTTCAAACTGTCTTCCATAGGAATCTTTAGTAACAATATCATGCATGACTCTTCCAGTTTCATTATCAATATATCTAAATAGAGTAGGAGAAAGAAAACACCATACAGAAGATATGCCAGTACAATCCCCTGTGTCTTCAGTGCAAGTACCTCAGTAACTGGAAAGAACATTTATTTCAATATTTTCCAATTATATACTTTGGACCTAATTCATACAAAATTTTTGTTTCTGTTGCACTAACTTTTGCTTATTCTTTATTAGTATCTACTAGAGTGTTACCAATATTTTACACACATCCCCTCACCCAATCCAGATCAGATGCACTGAAAGTAAAAATAACGATGAAAAAACACAACTGCAAAGCATATTCTGGGTTCTTACTGAAGCATTACAGTAAGAAATCATAAGGTGCTTGTCCTGATTTGAAAGTACAACAGAATATCTACGTAATAAGAAGCTTGATTCTTTCTTCTCCTCCTCTTTAAATAGTTCAAGTTCTCAAATACAAATAATGTAATGCCCTATTGTCCATCCTCTTCTTTGCTTGGGAGGATTAAAAAAGATCCTTAAGGGATGGAGAAAGATTAAGAGAGATTTTAAGGCATCATACTGAAAGCAAGAGCTGATCAATAGCTAATTATAACAGGCAGTTAAAACAAGTGAGTTATAGTTACCTAGGAGGCTTTTTATCAGGAAGTCTATATTCAGAAAGCTTCTTCTGATGATAAAGGCCAGCATAAATATAATAAAATATATGGAAATTTTTCTCTCCCCTGAAAAAAAAAGTATCCTTTTAAAGCACATGTGTTTATTCTTGTGGCATCTTGTACAATATAAAAGAAGTTCTTATCATGAGCTCACTAAGTAGGTAGCAGATCTCTCACTTGTTTTAATGGTGTAGGATCAGCAACTGTGAAACACAGAAAACCCAGCTAACTACAATATTTCTCCAAAGAATGGAGCAGCTCTGGCTTCCACTCCAAAAAACCCTGACTCTTCTCGCCATCACAGCACTGTACAAACGGTCACTGCTTTAGCAGAAGGCACAAAAGCATTTAAAAGAAAGAATTTTTGAGAATTAAACAGAATCCAAACATTATATAAATGTGAAAGGACAGACAATTAATATACCTACACAGCCTGTTTTATGACCCTTGATTTTTCAAGTAGATATTCAGAAATCTTTGCCCCCATTACAGCTCCTGTAGGTGTAAACATCATTTCCAGGTATTTTCCAAAGCGACTTGAGTTGTCATTGATGGCAGTGCAGGCATTCCCAAATGCTTCAACCAGAGGATTCACCTGAAGAATTTTCTCACGCAAAGCACGGTTATTGGCCTTGACAGAACATATTCAGATCAGAAGAATCATTAAAAAATACATTGCTTACTCACAATTCAATTCTTGTTTCAGAAGCATAGTATCCCTTTCTCATGCTTGCATTTATACAATAACAGGGCCAACAAATTGATGAGGAAGTTGACCACAAGTAGGAAAAAACAGATTCTTCTTTCTCTGCAATTGTTCTGCCTCAGGTGTCATATAATTAGTTAGAGCACCAAACCCATCAAAAACTAAACATATCTACTTAAGGTTAACATTAAACACTTGATTTTAATATAATTGTGCATTATTGTGCATTAATAGCTTTATTCATAACATTTAAATGTGTAAGAGCTCCTAAGATTAGACCCATAGCAAGATCTGTCATTCTTTATTGTATAAATATGTGATAAACACTGTAGATAAGTACAGGCACTGAACACTCAGGATCTGCCACCTTCTCTTTAAATATGGAATGGTTTGGTGTGGGACATACTCTAGTATCTTAATTTAATACTCTCATATGCATGATTACTCCATCCCTAACTCAAGTGGGACAATTTACATGAACAAGTATTAAAGACTAAATAATGTGGAAATTGGGGGTGAGGTTAGGAGGAGTTGCACATAGTTTTACATGATTGGCTAAGAAATACCTTTCCCAAGAAGGTTAAATGTTGGACGATCAGATGGGCACTTTCTGTCTTTCCAGCACCACTTTCTCCACTGATGATAATGCACTGAACACACAAAACAAAACAGAAAAGTGCACAGCTCACCACATAGTCGCTTTCAGCTGTTACTGCTCCTATCTGTTATTTAATGTTTAGTACCAAGACTAGAAAAATATTTTAAGGGTCTATTCCCTCAACTCCCTTCTGAAAGGAAAGATCAGCAAAGGCTCAGTGAAATAATTTGTTCCCTAGATTACTAAAGTGCATCTCACAATGCCTGATAGCAATGTGCATATGTGTGAAGCAGTGATTGAATTTCTATGGGCTATGAAACATAAATGAGTGACCATGTCTATAGGCTAACACATGCTATGCACATATGCAGCTTGTTTCAAATGATGAAAACTCAGAAAATTTCCACAGCTCAATTGATGTGACATAATTCAACACTGCATCGACTTCATATGAATTAACATGAAGCACAGGGTAAAGCTGTATTTAATACACTGACCAAAAGTCTCCTCCTGGATTTAAAAATAATATTAAATAATTGCTGCTATATACAGAGATTATTCTGTAATATTCAAGCTAGAACAACAAAGTAGCATCTAAATATTTCTGAAAAATATGCATGTGTTCACTGCATGACTCTAGGAGAACATATCCATCTTCTTCCTGAGTCAGCAGTCTTTAACACATGGTATCCAAATAGCTTCCAGACTCGGGGATTAGCTAGAATGGTCTAAATCACTTGGTATCATCCTCTCTGCTGTTATGCTTCACAGACAAGATGGAAGTAGGTGGCCAGTACACCCTGAAGGCCAGCTCACATCTGAACACTGAAGAGTGAACACTTCAGGTCACAGCAAGTAAGAATTCTAATAGCATGTATTATTTTCCCATTTTTTTCATGTGTTCTGCAAATCACCCATACAAATATTAGTCTACTTAAGGTACAGTATCATCTGACATATAACTAAAATGTTAACACCGAGCAGTTGCACAGATTCATGCAAATACCTGAAAATTATTTCCACCACACTGTGAACATATAGGATTCTTGGCTGGGAGTGGGTACAAGGTCCTAAAATACTTGGTGCAATGACACTTCACACAGAACTGAGCTTTGTGAAAACATTTGAAATATGTAGCAGTTCTCTGGTGGTGTCTTGTGGTGTTTGACAGCAGGTGCAGTGATTGACTCTAAACAATGTGTGCAATATGAGATTTGCAGCTCATTTATTTGCTTCTTGTTGGGTATTTTTGTTCTTCTTGAAAATGAGTAACCCAATGATGGATTTACAGGGTTAAGGTACTGTGTTGTGTTTGTTCGTGGCAAGATTTTGGTAGAAGAGGAGGGGGCTACAGTGGCGGCCCCCTGTGAGAAACTTCTTGAAGCTCCCCTGGCTTCAAGTTGTACCTGCCTCTGGCCAAGGCAAAACCAATTACCGATGGTGGCCGTGCCTCTGCAATAACATATTTAAGAAGGGGAACTTGAGAGGAGGGGGAGTTGTGAGGGAAATACCTATGCAAACACTGAGGTCAGTGGAAAAAAAGGAGGATGGGGGGAAGGTGTACCGGAGCAGAGACCCCCCCTGCAGACCGTGGTGAGAGGACAGACTGTGCCCCTGCAGCCCATGGAGGTCACCAGTAGAGCAGGTGGCCACCTGTAGCCTGTGGAGTACCCCACACTGGAGCAGATGGGTGTGCCTGAAGAAGGCCAGGACTCAGAGAAGCACCATGCTGGAGCAGTCCACCATCGCTGGAAGGACTGCAACATGAGGGACCTACACTGGAGCAGATCATGAAGAGCTGCAGCCCACAGGAAAGACACATCAGAGGAAGTTTGCGGAGGACCATCTCCTGTGAGAGGGACCCCATGCTGGAGCAGGGGAGGAGCATGAGGAGTCTTCCCTGAGGAGGAAAGAGTGGCAGAAACAATGGGTGATAACTGACCACGACCCCCATGCCCTGTCCCACAGCACCATGGGGGAGGAGGAGATAGAGAAATCAGGAACAAAGTTGAGCTGAGGAAAAAGGGAGGGTGGGGGGTGGGGGAAAGGTGTTTTTAAGATGTGGTTATATTTCTCACTGTCCTACCCTGATTGGAAAATAAGTGTTTAAATTAAATTGTTATACTCTTTCTTCCCCTAATGAATCTGTCTTATGCCCGTGATCATAATGGGTGAGCCATCTCTCCCCTAATTCTCATCTTGACTCCCAAGCCTTTCGTTCTATTTTTTTCTCCCCATCACTGAAAGGGAAGGAGTGATCAAGTGGCTTCATGGTGCTCAGCTGCCCTCTGGGCTCAAACCATGACAGATACCTAACTTAATTTTCTTTGTGTGACTAGACAACAGTTTATACAGTTAAAGCCCATGAGTTCTTGTAGAACTATGAAGTTCAACAAGGCCAAGGGCAAGGTCCTGCACATGGGTTGAGGCAATCCCAAGCACAAATACAGGCTGGCCGATGAATGGATTTAGAGCAGCCCTGCAGAGCAGGACTTGGAGGTATTAATGGATGGAAAACTGACTATGAGCCAGCAATGTGTGCTCGCAGCCCAGAAAGCCAACCATGTCCTGGGCTGCATCAAGAGATGTGTGGCCAGCAGGTGGACCTGCTCAAGCGGGTCCAGAGGAGGCCACAAAGATCATCACCAGGCTGGAGCATCTCCCTGTGAGAATAGGCTGAGAGAGTTGGAGTTCAGCCTGGAGAAGAAAAGGCTCTGGGGAGACATTAGAGTGGCCTCCCAGTACTTAAAGGGGGCTACAGGAAAGATGAGGAGAGACTCTTTATCAGGGGGTGTAGGGATAGGACCAGGGGTAACGGTCTTACACTGAAAGAGGGAAGACTGGATACACCAAATAGAATCAATACATTTCTGATTTGGCTACAGTGTTTATCTAATGCACCTTTACCTGAAGAACCAACATAACATTGGCCAGGTAACGGAGATAAACATGCTTCTGTAATCTTCTGCAAACAGGAAATAGGAAACCAATTTAGATCTAAATGCAAATTACTTCTTAAATGGGTATGAAACATATAATATTAACAATGCACAAAGTTAGCCTGACAGGGTATGTCAAAACCATTTTTTTTTCCCCAGATAACAAGTTCTTACATAACTTGTTCTACATGAGTACTTGTTTTCTTTAATGCCCCCATCAAAGCGCATTGCCCTGGTTTCAGCTGGGATAGAGTTAATTTTCTTCCTAGTATCTGGTATAGTGTTGAGTTTTGGATTTATTATGAGTATAATGTTAATAACACACATATGCTTTTAGTTGTTGCTAAGTAGTGTTTATACTGTCAAGGATTTTTCAGCTTCTCATGCCCTGCAGTAAAACGGCTGGAGGGGCACAAGAAGTTGGGAGGGGACACATCCAGGACAACTGACCCCAGCTGGCCAAAGAAAAATTCCATACCATATGACATCATGGCCAGTTTATAAACTGGGAGGAGGTGGCTGAATCACTGCTTAGGGGCTGGATGGGCATTGGTCAGTGGGTGGCGAACACCTGCACTGTGCATCACTTGTCTTTTCTTGGGTTTTATTTCTCTCTCTTTTTGTTCTCTTCATTATAATTATTACAATTATTATTATTATTAATTTCAATTATTAAACTGTTCTTATCACAACCCAGGAGTTGTTTCAATTCTCCTCTCCATTCCATCAGTGGGGAGGGCTAAGAGAGAGTGAAGGTCTGCATGGTGCTTAGCTGCTGCTGGGGTTAAACCATGACAAGCACGCAAGTTATTAAAGAAGTAGTAACCATCTCTCATGCCAATGTACTTCCACATACTCAGTAGAACTCCTTTTTTCTTCATCTTCAATGTCCCTTTTATTTGTCTTCTTTCTTTGGTATTTTCTAATTACACATTTTCTTATTTTATTCTGCTTTTGTGATTTTAAAAAAGCATTTTCTGTGGATTATTGTGTGATGTGGGTAAAATCATGATGATTGTGTGCAGGGTAAAGTCAGGAGGATTTTATAAATAATTATTAGCCCTCAATATTCATGTAAAACAGCACATCAAATTAGAAAGAGTACAAAATTACAATCTTAAGAACGGAATAAAAAAGAAATCTAGCTTCTACAGCATGGCATTCCATTCTCATTAAAATCATTGCTATATAACTGGATTTGTGTCCCTATTGCATTTATATTAGACCTATCCTTAATATCTTTTACTAAAAAAATTAGTTAATGGTCCCTATGTTTTGTGACTTGTAGTTAAAGGAATTGATTATCCATTGCTTGATGGTGTCTTTATGCAATAGAAAAGTGGTTCAAACTCTGTTAATCTGCTATGACCTTGAGACCCTCCTATTTTACACAAGTGTAAATTATTACAATAATTTACAGAGTGTGAAGCAACACTCTGCAGCTGGTGTCAACTGCCAGGACTTCACAGATATCCAGGAAACTATACTGGTCAGGTAACCCTATCATCTTATTTGATGTTTTAGTCTCTTTTATGCCACTGTGTCCTCTTCAGAATTCCCAAACCTCACTAGATTTCTACTCCATTTTTCCTGATGTAGGTTTAAAGGATTAAAGAAAACATTTCCTAAAGTATAACAGAACATCAGCCGTAGCCATGTAGCATAGTTGCAGTATGATTAACATGAAATCTAAACCAAAATGAAGAGATTCTTACCTGATCTTTGCTGAAGGTAACCATACTTTGGTAGGCAGCATCTGCAGAGGCAAATATGTGGGGGGGATTTGATGAACGCTTCACACCATGGTAAAGCTTGGAGAACTGAATTTAAAACACACAATAGTAAAAATACACAATTAGCTACATAATTAACAGAAAAGAGGATAGTGACTATCTTCTGCCTGTTAAACAGAAGGTTTACCACAAAATTTCCACTGAATCACCAGGAAGAAAAGTGGTAATTCTTGGCATTACCCAACTTCCGGAATACAAATTACCACACCTAAATTGGACTCTGATGTTTCCCACACAAGACAGTGGACAGAACTGTATCACAAGAAATAGAATTTCAAATACAAGCAGTCAACCACAGAAATACCCAACCTATAGGAAAAAACCCCAAAACTTTAAAGATAACAGCGAATCTGAAATCTAGCTGATGTACCAGCAACCCTGATTTAGGCAGCCATGGAGACAAAGATTTATGGCTCCACCTCTCCTCACATTTGTAGGGAATTAAGCTGCCACTATCTTTACAACATTTGATTCACTTGTTTCTTTTAAGCAGCAGCTGATGGCACAGGACATGTAATAACCCAATAGGCAGAGCAATTCTTCAGGAAGCAACAGCCTCAGCGTGAGAAGGTTCATATAACATCTTGTGTTTCCCAGAGAAAAGCCCTAAATGTCAGACAAGAGGCACAGCTGTGGTTGGGTTAAGCTTCATTCCTCCTGTGGAATTTATGCCACCAAGCAGAAAGGAATGAAGTCAAATGAGACCGAATTTAAAAAAAAAATAAAATATTTGAGGCCACACTTTTCTGGAAAAAGAAAACGCTGGGGTTTAGTCTGTGCTCCTAGCTTCCAACATCACTTAAGTATTTTTACCAGTGGTGTTAATATAAAATGTAAAATGAGTACTGTCCACAGCTTGAAATCTCTCTTACCTGGGGAGAATAAATGCTGAGATTCTGGAAGGGGTTTAAGGCTATTAAAATGTCTCCAACATAAGTATAAATTTGTAAGTCAGCATAGCGTTTCTGCAGCTGATGGATAATTGTGTCCTAAGAAGATTACAAAAAGTTTGATAGTTAAACAGTATTTTCCCAGTTAGGAAGATTTTTGTAAATATACTGAGAACACTGATTAAGAAATACTTATTATAGTGTTACTAATTATTTTTCAAATGCCAACACCATAAACCAAACAAATATTTTCAAAATTCTTGCTAATTCCATAAAATTAAGTTAAATGGCAACTCCTATTTCCAGATGAGTACATATTTTGTTACACCAGCCTGAGAAGCAAACCTTCTGAACAGAAAATGGCCATGCATGTTATTGCTGCACTTCATGGTACACTTCCATTTAATTTTTTATTTGACCATGAAATAAGGATAATAATTTTTCAAAGATTACATTTTAAAGTGGTATCAAGAGACTGTTTTAAACAGGATACTAGCACAATTTAGTATTTTATCTTTTTCTTGTTACAGTTTAATTTAAGGATCATGAAACCAAAAATTTACAGATACTTTGAATATAGGTGATATAGTGAAATACACAGCTGATAATGGTTTATCACCTTTTATCCAGAAGTTGTAAATCCAATATTACTCTAAATAAATTCATCAATTTTAGGAAAATCACTTAAATACAGATCTTTATGGCTAAACTTCACATTGTGGAAAACTCAAAAAATAATTTAAACCAGCATCACTCATAATCAGATTCTTCTACATATTAGGATTCACCGCTATTGCTTTTATGTCACTATAAAGAATATTAACGAATTGATGATATCAGTCACATCGCAATTCCTTTGCCATGGTGAGACAAAACTTTGCAAGAAGGAACTCTTCTCATTCTGTTAAAAGAAGCCTAAAAAGCAGAAACAGACAAAATGTGTGACACAATTGTCAGAAACTGGTACTCAAACAGTACAGTACCTCATCTAGAACTTCCAGATTTACCAGATCGTCATCTAGAGAGTACCTGTCAGCTCCATCCACATGGTAAGGTCTTCTAGTATGTATTCGTTCATGCCTGGAAGTTTGTTAGTAGAGCACCAGTGTTATAAAACTGTATCTAAGACAGCAAATATGAAGAGGCAATGGCAAGTCATGGGTGAATGTTTCTGTCATGTGGAAAACACCAACACACTCTTTGTAATACATATTTTTGCTTGAAATACATATTGCTTGCAATATTGCAAATATGTCAGTTTGTTGTCCAGTGTAGTATCTGTTTTCTCTTTCACAATATATAACCGTATCTATTTATCAATGCTCAGAGATGAAGATTTATCTGTAGGTTTACTACACCCCACTCACACAGTAAAGTACAAAAAAATTTTCCCTCTTTTCTCACTCTAAGTTAATAAGCTACCACTTCGTTTAATTAAGTCTTCCTCCACAAGTACCCAGTCTATAGTACTGTCATCTAATGAAGTTATAAGAAGCAATAAACAGTATAAAATCCGTTACCTTGGTGTATGCCAAAGTGCCTCCTCAGATGACCCTAGATCTGGCCCAAAAAACCATTTTTGAGCCACAGCTGCCATCAGACTCTGAACTGTATGTATGTTCAGTCAGCTTGTCCTCAGAGGTTTAAGCCACAGAATAAGCAGCAGAGACAAACTGTCACATAACCCTCCTTTATAATCAGATTATACTGAAGGAATCTTTGAAAACGCTGTGTATATGTTTTTAAACAACACATCTTGTTGAAACAGGGACAAATCAATAGGCTGTAATATGTCTTCCACAGAGGGGGAAAAATATGAATGCTGTAAGCACAACTAGACTTTTCTTTACAACAAACATAATCAAAGCATAGTAGGAGGACACCCACTGAGATACAGTCTGCATCCTGCTGAGTAACATTTAGCATTGATCCTCAATGACAGTCCCTGACAGATTGTTTCTGCATTGGTTGCCATGTAGAAAGTAGGAATCACATGATCACACATACCAAAACAACATTTAGTATTGTATCAGGCACTAACAGAATGGTACTATGACTTGGCAAGGAAACACTGTTCATCTATAATGTTGCAAGTTCATATGAAGATGTAGCAGGTCTTTTTTTTCTTTAATCATATCTCCATATACTCATGGAATCGTGTTTCCAAAATGAGCATTGAGGCTTTTGCTTTTTTCCCCTTTACCTAGAATTCTACATTTGAAGCTAGTCAGCTTTCATTCAGTAAAGAGAATGTTTTCATATCCAAAACCTTTTATATCATCAGAAGAATTATTGTATGGAAAGTCTCTCACAAAGAGGAAGGAGGAGAAGTGTTAGCTATTAGTACAGCTTCACTGATAACTGCAAATCACATTTAAAGATCCTATTTTTTTTTTTTTTTTTTTTTTTTCTTATTTACTTTTGGCTACTCAATGAGCTCTGGAAAACTATGCTGTAATGGTTTACTTGAACTGTAACTAAATAAAACTGTGCAAACTGTTTTGTCAGCTAGGAAATAAAATAGTGGGAACACAGGCTTTACTGACAGTCTCACTTACATTTTACATCCTACATTCCCAGAGATGGTAGTTTGCTTGATGTTGTACATATGAAGAAATGAAAGAACACAAATAAGAAGCTATGAAAGAAAAATTGTTACAGCTGATATTATTTCTAGTGGTCAGAATGGATATATAATAAATTTGTTCAAAGTTCCATTCAATTAAATTTTCTGTTTTCAGATCTTTGATTAGGTGGTGGGTTGTGGGTACCTTTTGGCTCTTTTTTAAGCAGTCGCTATATTGAAGAACACTACATTTTGCTGACAAGCCAGATGCTCAAAGGAGTAGGAATACATGTAAGTAGCCTAATGTACTACTGCTTTTTCTAATTGTTTCTGTTTCAAACCGGAATTCAACCTCCTACTTCACTGCAGAGAAAAATGCTACTGTAAATAATGCAAATCATTTAGGGATGGAAGCACCCATCAGTCTACAAATGATGCAAATATTTTAACCGTTGCTTAACCTCATGGAGATGTAACCAACAAAGCGATGGCTAGACATTATAGCTAACAACTCATCTATGAAGATTTTTGTTTCTGGAGCAAACCATCATGGCCACGATACTAAATTACAACAAGCTGCAAGTATGGATGTATCCATCAGAGCTGCAGAGAGGAGGGGGAAGAGGGCATTCAAACCCAAGCAGAATGGCTTTGTAAACTAACCTGTTATCTGATTGTGTATTAAACTCCCACTGTTTGTTCTCCTTAAGTGATAAAGGAATCAAATTTTAATTATTTAAATAACTAAGGAAACTGGCCTTGGTCAAATATAAGTAAAATATATACCTTTGTGCATATATTTTCTTATGGTTAACTCATTTTCCTAAGTACATGATTAGGAAGAGGATATTAGGAGCATAACATCACATTAGCTTCAAATCTCCTGCAGACCTTATCAGTTTTCTACTGATCCTATGTCCTACTGATACATTGGCAGAGTGGGAAGAAAGAATACAGACAGTAACTTCTAATAATTTCCACAATTTCACATCAGAAAGACCATCTCATTTTAAAATAACTATTTTTTTTAAAAAAAATCTTAAAAAGCAGAAGGAAACAATCTTAATTGGGAAAATAAATACCAGTAATTTTTTTGCATAAAAAGTACAATATTAAGCCATTTTTTCAATTACCTTTCCTTTCTCATGACATACAAAATGTACAAATTCTAAGCAAAAGGAATATCAAAGGTGTTAGGTTATCGGCCTTAAGGTTCCAGCAATGTTCTGAATCATCCCCTGGAGGATGTAGTCTTTTCACTGACAAAAGAAGTGGCATAAAGGGCTCGTCACTCAAGGTACCTAATCTTATCAAACCTCTAGAGCAGCATTAGATTTATTCCAGAACTCTAGTGACGAGCACTGTCTGTTGAAAAAGCTTCTATCCTTCCAAGCACCTTTCCTTTGCCGTTTTATCAGGCAGGAATAGCTGGAAGGGAAAGAGTTTTCTTGGATTTTGGAGGCGGAGCAAAGGCAAGAAGCATTTCTCCCTTGGGAGGGCATGAAACATTAATTTGTTCTACTTGTGGGGAAGAGATAGTTTGAAAGAAAATAACCTCTTTTTGTACTAGACACCAGCCATAGTAACAGAAGTGCAAATAGCTATATGCTCCTTTGACCCCGCTAAAAGCTGAGGACAAGGAAGGAAAAGCTAGATGGACCACACAGACTTCTAGATTGAAAAGTCATCTTGCTCACAGGTCCAACCTGATGAAGAAAGCAGCATAGGCCAAGAATTTTTATGTTCATTGGGAAGTCTCCTCTCTGATCTCTCCCCTCCAGCCCTAACATTCTTTTATGAATGCCTTTACTTTGGCCTCTTGGTGCAGTTAAGCATTAACATTTACTGCTGTGGGGTTTTTTTCTAGGACTGACATAGGAAATACCGTTTCTGTACTTGCTCTTCTTTATGTTATTGCCAATTTTAAAATGAATTGCACCCAAACTGAAATTTACAAGAAAAATACTCAACACAATGATAAAGAAAAAAGAGTGGAGAGTGTGCTACTGCCACACAAAGAGACATAGCCTATTTTCTGTGCACTGCAAAGAGTGACTTTTGCTCCTATACATCAAGGTTCATTCTGGAGTAATTTATTGAAGCAAGGTCATAATAGAAACACTGACACAGCCTTAATTAAAATATAAATGCTGGAGCTATAATGAAAGTCTGTGCAACCTCCAAGTAAAAACACACAGGCCAAGGATAACTTTTGGGGGCCACAGTAGCTTTATGATTTAAAAAAAAAAAAAAAAAAAAAGTTTTAAACTAATTTGCCTAATATTCATATAGATGAACGCTAGAAGAATTGCATTAAATTACACTGTGTATAGCATCAGAGGACTATTTCTGGTTTTGTTTCTGTTATTATCTGTGAGTCCAAAGTAAATTACTGGCTGGACGCAATCAAGTTTCTTGCAGTTAATTGCTTTCAAAACTAAATGTGAACTGGCAGACAACTTAGATATTTGGTTGTAAGAATTACTTCCTTGGATGGACTGCTGCTGTAATCCAGCTGGCTAATAAGAAGGAAGAAGCTGCCAAGCCACTGTAGTCTCATCCTAACATCTGACAATGTAAGTTGAACATACCTGCCCTTCTCAAACTATTAGATGCTTAATTTTCTTTTTGCTCTCTTTTCATTTCTTCCTTTTTTTTCCAGACTTCTTAAATTTTTATTCTTCCTGATATACAGATTTGCATTTTATCCTTCAAAATGCAAGGTATCATAACTTCTAAATGATGACCAGTAGTAGCTCACTGACCCAGCGTGACCCAAAGAGTAATCTCTGAACTCTTTACTGTCCTCAGAAAACTTGTTTAAAACCTTATCCATGTAAACGCTGAAGTTTTTTTGTTGTTTTAAAAACTGAAACCAGAACTTGGTAGAAGACCTTTTCTGGTTGATTCCTATGAAGAACTTATTTACAGATAGGAACATAAGCTACCTAGTCTTTAGGAAAACATCCAAGAGAGAACGAGCCATGTTTGCCTCTTCAAAGCTGCTGACAACTGTGAAACTGCCACTTTGAACCATATAACTAAGTCATTTGATCAACATTAACTCTCAAACATCATATCCATTATATAATTTTCAGTCCAGGAGTTATTAATCACTTGAGGAAATACAGAAGACTATGGTTTTGCTCAACTTCAGCTACTGTGACATTTGATAGGGCTAACAAAATAAACATAGATGGCAACTGGTGATTATTAAATATTTTTGTTACCTTAAAATTATTACAGACTTATCTACTGCATTTCATATAGCTTTCCCATATTAACTCCCCCTAAAAAACCAACCAAATGCCACGCAGGGTCCCACAGTATCTAAAATTCTGAAAGATGGCTTATAAGAATATTACCAAGGGCAAAATTTTTAGAATGCGTTCTGTGAAGACTCTTCCCTGTTTCCAATTCTAAGCTTTTAATCATGTATTTTCCTCCCTGATGTTCTGCTATCAAAAGGCACTTACTAGATCTGCTACTACACTTTAATTTCTCCATATCAAATGCTGTTGTGACTTTGCTTTTTTAGATTTTCTCCTGCATGCTCAACTGGATAGAGCAACCTGTTCTTTCAGAATTGTTCATAAATAGATAACTTAATTGTACTTTCAAAGGGGAGGAAAAACCCCAGAAAATTTTCATATCATTCACTTTTGCTGATTTTCAGTACCCTTCAAACCTTCAGTTAAAAATCCTCCAGTTTTGCACTACTTCTACTCACAAGCCACTAAAGATGGAAAGTTTACTTTTTTGAGAAAGTCTTCCTAAAGGATGCAAGATTTGATCATGAGAATTTATTCAAGGAAGGGCTGGGACAACAGACAGAATATTGGGGTTCCAAATTTGAGTTTCTCTTTTAAATGTCTCCATGACATGCTCTGTGATATTTTTAAACGTTATTTATGGAACTCGAGATACTGCCTAGCTTAAAGGACTCTGGAAGTTTTGATGTATGTTTTTCGACTTTTTCAACACTGAACCAGCTGCCAGCTTTGCCAGGTTTAGATTAAGTCATGACAGGGACAAAAAACCCAGGGATAATATTTGATGTTTATAAACAAACTCCAGAGAACATGCCCACTTTTTGCAGTACATTTTGCCTATGTAGACAGCACAAAGAGTCATTTAACATTTAGGAATATTAGGAAACAGACTAAATCCCTTCTGATTTATTCCTTCAGCAGGCTGGCAACCAGCCTGGATGTTGGAATCTCTTCTACTATGACTCAAAAAAGCAACTGACCACACGAATGAGTTCAAGATATCAAAAGGCATATTTAGAAAGTGAGCAGCTCTCTCTTATAATCTCCCCTAATGTATTATCAAACACACCCAAACACTGTTTAACAAAAATATAATCTACACAGAGCAAATGTTTACTGTTGAGAATTAACATTATCCATAATCTGTAACATGTCTTTGCCTAGTCTTCCCAGACTCTAGGGCAGAAAGAATGAAAGAAAAAATGGCTCACGCTTCAGGCATTATGCATGTTTCTCTTCATTAACAGCTTTCCAGTGACCATAGTTATAGCATGGCTTTACAGAATAAGTAAAAGACAAAGTTCTTGGCTCAGACAAACTTCTATCTATTTTTTTCAGGTATAATGTATTAAGTAAAGCTATTAATAGGCATTTCATAAGTGGAGGAACAGAGAAATATTGAAGGCAAGTGATATAACAGAGGTTACACAGTAACTCAGAGAGAGAATGAAACACAAACCTCTACCATGTTTTTGTATTATAATTCAGAGGGTGCCTAAACATTATTGGTATTTTACCTACATGCAGTTGCATGAATCTCTATCTTGAAGAATTTATGCCTGAAATACAGCAAGATTACTATCAATTTGACTTGTGTACCTTTCTTTACTTGGAGATTATGGAATTAGCCACAAAGTCTTCATCGACACTCAGTTCTTATTACTGTACTAAAAATATTTTTATAATTCTGCTTATCATTCCATTCATTTGCATGTTCTGCTGTCCACACCTTACTGTGACTTAGATTCCTACTTTTTTACAGTTCTGCAATTAAATGCTACATGAGGTACAAGTCTTCAGGAATTAATTACATTTCTTGTTCTCACAATGTTTTTATGCACAAGGACACTGAGTAACCTAAATGCATTTCACAGTTTTTGTGTGAGTACAGGACTGATAAAAGTAAAAACCAAAACCAAACCAAAGCAAACCCAAAAAAACAAGTGAGAGCCTGTGACACCATCCTCTTTGATTTTAAGAAATGCTTCCTGCCTAGAGGCAGCTACATATTGATGGGATTAAGAATGTTCTGGCTCCCAAAATGAACTCAAATCAGTATGCATGTGTTAAAAAATAATGATGTATTTGACTTCAGAATAGATGGCAAAGAAAAATTCAGCATTGCTGGAACTAATATATGTGAAACAATGTTCTGATGTACTAACCTCTGTTTTTTAAGGATTAAAGAACTTTAATAAAAATAGAACTACTGGACTATTTACCACTGAATAGAATTCTTAAAATTAAACTTCATGTAACTGCTTCTGTGGCAAAGCTGTTAATTGAATGTATATTGTTAATTAGCATTTATGCCCTGATATTATTAGACGAAACATACACAGTTAACTGGTAGCTTATAAACTATCAGTTGGAGAGATATATGGAGAAGAGATAAAGATAGTACCCAGAACTCATCCTTATGCAGCCGTGACACTGGACTCTCCCACAAAGTTTTTCCCCATGAGAGTATAAGAAACAGGCAATGCAGGACTGGAGAGCTGATGCTGAAATTTCAGTTTCACTCAGGACCATGGCAAAACTCAGTGATTTCAAGCTAAAACATGCCAACAGATGAAAAAAAGAATATTCTCATTACAGGTGTGGAAAGAGGGGTATCCTGGCTGAATTTACTAAAATTGAAACCACCTGTTTGCATAAGGATAGGAATCACAGAATCATCTAGGTTGGAAAAGACCTTGCAAATCATCTAGTCCAACCATTAACCTAACACTGACCATTCTCAACTACACCACATCCATAAGCACTATGTCAGGAGATATCTGCATCTCACTGATGAAAATAATTTAGGGAATAATAAAGCTGGTGGAAAAGTTTCAAAGAGCAACTTTTTCAGTAAAAGAAGCAGGAGCAATGGCAGGAGCCATTTTTCATTTTAAAAGTAATTTTTCACTAGCATAAGCCTTTTCTTTTTATTATTATTTTCTAACCTAAAGGAAATAATAGAGTAGAAAGCTCTCTAGTAACTTATCTCATGGCAAAGTGACAATAGTATGTTTGTCAGAAACAAAGTGATGATAGCAACAAATGTGTCTTAGTAGGGTCCTTTGAGCTCAGCAAGGTCAATGAAGTGCCCCAATCAAGAGCTGTGCTGACGTTAAGCCTAGCTATACTGCACACAAAGTTTATAAATGAAGAATGAAAGAATCTGAATTAAGGAGATGTTTCAGTCTGCAGCTCCAGAATTCGACCCTGATGACCCTGCCAAAAGGGAATAACTTGCTTCTTTCTACCCCTCTCCCCCTTATTCCTGGTCATGTGAAGTAGTCCCTCCTTTACTTCAGCTGTATCAGTTAAGGCACCCCTCTGCAATCACTAAGAGAGAAGAAAAATTATCTGTGTGTTTCTGCTAGCTTAGTTTTTTTCTCTTATTTTAGAAGTTCTAGTTCAGAGGTTTTGACAATCACTGGAGCTGTGACAAAAACATTATCATAAGCTTTTTCCTGGGAGCTGTGGGAAAATGAAAGAAGCCTGTTCTTGCCTTTTCAGTAGCAGTGAACTGCTAGATCAGCTCTCCACATCTCTCCATCATACCTTCTAAATGAGTAATACTTTCTAGTCTGCAGGCTTGCTCTCAGGTACAACAACCTTAAGTGATTCCCAAAACAGGCAAAACTGGCATGGCTCAACTGGTAAGAGAAGCCTACTAAAAAACCCACAGGTGCTGAGTCAGTAAAGAATCAAAAGATGCAAATACAAAACACTGAAACTGGGAGACTTTCAAATGAGACAAACCCCAGATACCTCCTGATCAGTTGTCATCATCAGTGACTCCCTGGGTTCCCTCACAGTAGAAGTGCTATTAACACCAGCATCCTGGTGATTTTCCAGTTTCTGGAAATTTTCAGCCTGTGCTCTGAAAACTCTTTTACTTACCTTTCAAATGATTCATCATGTAGTGTTGCTGTACTCCTAAAAAAGGCCATCTACTTTTCTTTCTCTCTGAACACCAGGGAATTAATGTACATTTCATTGTGCCACTCATGGGCACATCAATAAACAGAAAAAGCATGCACATATATCCAATGGTATAATAGAAAGGTTTTTGGACGTGGTGACTATACATACAGATGACTTCCATAGATCACCACAAATGAAAGCCAGTAAATTGTTTTACAGTACCATCTGGTCATGTGTTCTTTTGTGGTCAGATACTGTACTGAAATTTTTTTTATAAATTCATTGCAGAGCTTTTAAAGGCTCTTAATTGATACCAATTTTCCTAGGGGTACCATCTTCCTACTGAAGAGCCAAGCTCTTTACTCTTATGAGACTATGTCTATTCTCTGGGGAAAATTATAATTAGATGTTCCTGGTGGTTGGTTCTCTTGTAATAATGTTATGTTTGTAGCCCAGTATTAACACAAACTTGATATTTTACAGGGATATGCTTTTGCAATCTCATTAAAGTTTGTACCAATTTGACCGAGTTTCTTTGGAAAAATAGCACTTCATCATTCTGGACAGTATGTTGGTAGATTTCAATAGTAAATGATCACTGAATTTTTGTCCTCACTGAGCATGCTCTCAGCCCTGATCAAAGTGGGCTGGTGCTTCAAAGAACAAGTATGGATCATAAAATCACAGAATGGTTTGGGTTGGAAGGGACCTTCAAGATCATCTAATTCAAACCCCCTGCCATGGGCAGGGACACCTTCCACTAGCCCAGGTTGCTCAAAGCCCTGTCCAACCTGGCCTTGAACACTGCCAGGGAGGGGGCAGCCACAGCTGCTCTGGGCAACCTGGGCCAGGGCCTCACCACCACCACAGTGAAGAATTTCTTCCTTATATCTCATCTAAATCTACCCTCTTTTAGTTTAAAACCATTACCCTTCATCCCATCACTACACTTCCTGATAGAGAGTCCCTCCCCATCTTTCCTGTAGCCCCCTTTAAGTACTAGAAGGATGCTCCAAGGTCTCCCCAGAGCCTTCTCTTCTCCAGGCTGAACAACCCCAACTCTCTCAGCCTGTCCTCACAGGGGAGATGTTCCAGCCCCCCTGATCATCTTTGCAGCCTTCCTCTGGACTGGCTGAAGCAGGTCTATGTCCTTCTTACTTTGGGTGCCTCAGAGCTCAACACAGTACTCCAGGTGGTGTCCTTGTATTGGGTTTGCATGACAAGGTTTTGGTAGCAGGGGGGCTACAGGGGTGGCTTCTGTGAGAAGCTGCTAGAAACTTCTCCTATGTCCAAATGAATCGATGCCAGCCAGCTCCAAGATGGACCCACTGCTGGCCAAGGCCAAGCCAACCAATGGTGGTGGTAACACCTCTGTGATAACATATTTAAGAAAGGGAAAAAAAAAAAACCAAACAACTATGGGAGAGCAATTGCAGTCAGAGAAAAGAGTGAAAATATGTGAGAGAAACAACTTTGCAGACACCAAGGTCAGTAAAGAAGGAAGGGGAGAAGGTGCTCCAGGTGCTGGAGGAGAGATTCCCCCACAGCCCGTGGTGCAGACCATGGGGAGGCAGCTGTGCCCCTGCAGCACATGGAGCTCCACTGTGGAGCAGATCTCCACCTGCGGCCTGTGGAGCACCCCACACTGGCACAGGTGGATGTGCCTGAAGAAGGCTGTGACCCTGGGGGAAGCCTGTGCTGGAGCAGGCTCCTGGCAGGACCTGTGGACCAGTGGAGAGAGGAGCCCACGCTGGAGCAGGTTTGCTGGCAGGACTTGTGATCCTGCGGGGGGCCCATGCTGGAGCAGTTTGTGAAGAACTGCAGTCTATGGGAAGCACTCATGTTGGAGAAGTTTGCGGAGAACTGTCTCCTGTGGGAGGGACCCCCATGCTGGAGCAGAGAAGACTGTGAGGAGTTCTCCCCCTGCAGAGGAAGGAGCAGCAAGAACAATGTATGATGAACTGACTACAAGCCCCATCCCCCTGCACTGCTGGAGGAGAGGACGTAGAGAACACAGGAGTGAAGTTGAGCCCAGGAAGAAGAGAAGGGTGGGAGGAAGGTGTTTTAATATTTATTTCTCATTACTCTGATTTGATTGGCAATAAATTAATTTACCCAAGTTGAGTCTGTTTTGCCCATAACATTAGTTGGTGAATGATCTTTCCCTGTCCTTTATTTCCACCCACAAGCCTTTCATTATAGTTTCTCTCCCGTGCCCAATTGAGGAGGGGGAGTGATAGAGCAGCTTTAGTTGGTACCTGGCACCCTGCCAAGGTCAACCCCACCACAGGTCTCATGAAAGCAGAGTAGAGGAAGAGAAGCCCC
This sequence comes from Athene cunicularia, assembly GCF_003259725.1. Taxonomy (NCBI): domain Eukaryota; kingdom Metazoa; phylum Chordata; class Aves; order Strigiformes; family Strigidae; genus Athene; species Athene cunicularia. The sequence goes on from NW_020799107.1 coordinate 16,137,110, forward strand.
TCCCTTGACCTGCTGGCCACACTTCTCTTGATGCAGCCCAGGATACAGTTGGCTTTCTGGGCTGCAAGCACATACTGCTGGCTCATATTCAGCTTTACATCCACTAATACTCCCGAAGTCCTTCTCTGCAGAGCTGCTCTCAGTCCACTGACTGCCCAGCCTGTGTTTGTGCATGGGATTGCCTCAACCCATGTTCAGGACCTTGCACTTGGCCTTGTTGAACTTCAGGAGGTTTGCACAGACCCACCTCTCAAATCTGTCAAGGTCCCTCTGGATGGCACATCCCTTCCAGCATGTTGACTACACTACACAGGATACCATTATATAATGCTACAACAATCAGAAACACATTCTTTAATGGCAGTTAGGCCCACTGGCTTCAAAGTGAAGGTAAAGATGACTATTTCTCCAGCAACCTGATCATGTCTCTCCTCCTATCGTTCACTAGCAGAGGAAGAAGCTACCTTGTTCAGAGGCATGATGGCCAAAGGCAAACCGAGAGTCCAGGAAATAACAAGATGGATGCAAAGAGTCTGCTAAGAGTAGAGCTTTAAGAGTAGAAGAGAAACTATAACAGAACTGGGAAAGGTGAATTCAGTGATGAGAAAGCACAAGAGGGCTGTGAGCTACATTATCAGGTGAGGAGGAACACCAAGAACAGAGAAATGGCTGGAAAAATAGAACCAGGAATAGGACTTGCTGAAGAAGGTGAAGATTAGAAACAGAAGCTAATAGAGGGGTAGAGGAAGAAAACACAAGAAGCTGACTAACAGAGGAACAAAGCCTTAAAGACAAACAGAGAACAGTGAATGAAGACTGATGGGAAAGATGGGTCAGATAACGACCTGGGACAGGGAACCTGGGACTAGCTGGCCAAGTAAATTTGAGAGCATCAGGGACAATAATAGAATTTAGAGTGGTAGGGAGGATAAGATTAGGACTAAACCCCTTGCGATAGAGTCCACTTCACCCCTGCAATTTGCAAGTGATACTGCACACAATTTGCCTATAATCACCCTTGGCAAACAAAATATTTAAGATGGGTTAGGTGGTGACAGGATTGACAAGGAGTTAAACTCCCTTAGGTGAGCACTGATTCATAATGGCAGTGCTGGGAAGCAAAATCCTTCCTACATTCCATTCATGCATAAGTATAAGGTGCAGAAGCTTGTCTGTCACAGCACTCCTGGTTAATATATGTAAGGGCTTGAGGAAAGAAATGCTGTCTTGGTCTTGATTCCTTCTCACTCCACATTATAGGGATAGATCCCAAAAGAATGTATTGGGATACCATGAGGAATCCATTTCAGAGCTCCTTTCAGCACAGGGATCATTTCACTCTGTCTCTATCTCCTATTTGGTCAACAGCTGGGAAAACTTTGATACCTTTCAGGCCAGACAACCCATAGCTGTAGGCAATCTGATCTGTGAGGTGTTATATGGGAGAGGTCTGCTTAGGAGGCTAGACAAAGCAGAAACTTCTACTGTAACACTGGCATAGCTCCCTCACTCACAGGAAGCAGTTCCTAGTATATTTCTAAAAAAAAAAAAAAGAAAGAAAAAAAAAGCCCCACAGAAGTCAAGATCACCTTGAAACTGTACTTACAGCTATTCTTTTACTTTAACATGCACATTTTTGTTGGGCTTTTAGATTTTAGGTACGGTTTTATGGCATGTAAGTATATACATGTTAATGACTTATGAATCATGACATTTCATTTTCTTCATCAAAATTAGTAGGTGTTTGTTTATAACAATGGGACAGAGCTGATATCACTCTAGGCAAATTTCATATTACAGAATGATTGCTGATCTTGGGAAGGTGTGTTCATTTGCATTTAATTCTCTTTTGAAAAGTGAAATTCTGCCACCCTCTGGACAACAACTAAACTAAGACATATTTACAATCAGCCTCAAAAGTAAAAAATTCCACTGCTGCTGATAATTCATTGCTTTTTAAAACACATTTTAAAATTAATTACTAGGCTGAATGAAAAATAGCAGATACTATTAAACAAACAAAACAATTACTTTAAGTACTGAATAGCTATCTTACTAATAGCATCTAATCAAACAGCAAACTTTAAAGTGTTCTGTTCTTAACCTTTTCTAGCAGTCACTTCATTGTTCACAGTTGTATTTGTAAAGATCTGTTACCAAAATATGACATAATTTTTCATCATGCCAATATGTATTTCCACAAACCAGGACATTCTGGAATAATTAGCATCTCTGAGTCGATCGTGAATATATATAGAATTCAGTAGGAGAAAGAGGGCTAAGGAGAAGGTTGCATTATGGCTGATCAAATCAGCTTTAAAAACTGTCAATGGGAAAACATATCTCTTGCATTCACATGGCATGCAGCACATTGCTAATAATACTGCTAGTCAATGCATTTAATATGAACATTTGAAACAGTACATGTCTGTGAATTCAAAGTTTCAACTTGTGCTTCCACGATTAGGGTGGGGAAGGAGAGCTGCAGCATATATGTTGTACCTTGTTTTGGTTATGGAGCCTAGTTGCTGCTGTTCTTGGATTAGCTCAGCCAGCTGCTTTTGCAGAGACATATCTTTACCATGTACTTGTTTAATAAATGGATGTTCCAAAAGATGGGTGACTGAAGGACGCTTTTCAAAATCCTTGATAAGACACCTGTGACAGAGAAATAGTGGTCTCAGGCAATGAGATTTCATTACAGTATGATTTGAGTTGGTTTACTGTGTGACTGTTATTATGCAGTAGTTTCTTTTTCCACAAATTTGAGTTCCTCAGTATGCAACAAGTCTCTTCTACATAGGAATAAATCTGGCATAAAATACTTGACTAAATGAATTAATCTTAAAAGTATACTAGCATAAAAACTATAAATTTGAATTTATTTAATCTCTTTGTAACTGTAACTAGCTTACTATGAAAAAATGGCATCGCATCCTGTAAGTGCTGTACAGTTAATATGCATTAAACATAACCTAAGATGAATAGAAAATAATTAATTCACTTTAATTTTCTACCTATTCACTAATGAGAGTTTGACTAAGAAGTATAGGATACAGCCTATTAAAAACCACATGTGAAACCTGTGGTACAACACCAGTCAGAATGATTTGATACAGAGCTTTGCTTTGTTCTTAAAATGAATGCTTAGGTAGATCTTCTGTGTTGCAATGATGTTAGCATAAGAATCAGAAAATTCTGCAAACCTAGGTAATTCAGACTGGAAGAGAAACAAATGAGTCAGAATTAAATACTAGCCAGGGTACCAAAGTTCTGTCTGTGATAGGAACAGGTGATCTAGTAATGAGTAAAGAGATACATCCTATTAAATTAACATAAAGTATCATGCTAATTTATATAACCGAGGTTTAAAATTGAGGAAGCCATCACTACAGTTGAATTATTTTCTGTACATAAAGCTGAAATAATACAGTCCAAACAGAAGAATGATCTAACAGGATTAGACTGCTTTAAAGTACTCTCTGTCTTCATATTAAAGTATTCTGTAAAGTATTCTGCTCAAATAATATTGACATTAATTGAGAATGTGAAAAAGAAATACTGCAGTACAGTATATACCTCCCTTCTAGTACCTATCATTTCAGCAAATTACAGCCCAAGATGAGTTTATTTGATGAGATGCATGCTTTACAATTACATCGCATATTTGCTGATATTGTGATACACCTAAAGTACTTCCTTAGCAGGGCCAAATATCACAAAGTTTATCTTTTTAGCCAAATTTCAATGAAACTTTAACACCTTTTAGAATAATTTATATTCTAGCAGTATCAATAGCAATTTGCAAAATTTAAACTTAAAAAATCATACACATTGATTTCAAATAGTACTAAACACATTAGCAAATGATTAAAGTTTAGCCTCACCTCAAAGACTTTACTGAAGCCTAAAGTCTGGTCTTAAAATAATCCTGAAATATCTTTGAACATAACTTTAATACTTCAGGTTCCTGAAAACCATTTTCCGAACTTCTTGGTACATCTAGTCCAAAAAAGACAGTCTGTAAAATGTGCTTCCAGTTTTATAACTATTTTGGTGAGTTTTGCTACAGGCTAGAATTGTAGGCTCCTGATAGAAAGACTGAAGTAACAGATCCTGCCTTATCTTCATCCCTCTGAGTGCAAGACTATAAATACTGGTCATTCCCCCCCATGAAGAGATCCATCATTGCCTTCAACAGGTTCTGACAACACCCCCCCCCCTCCAAGCTTTTCCTTTGTGATCCTTGGTTTTTAAACGTCAATACACCCACGCAGACAATATGGTCCATGCCAATTCTGGTTAAATTTATATGTTTCCTGGGAAAAAAGAAAAAAGCATTTGAAAAGAAAGATAATATTTATCAGGAAGGAAGAGGAAAAAAACCCCAAAACAACAAAAGCTATGCACTATACAAACCCACAGATTAATGGCAAATATCTGAAGGGTAGATTTCAGCTGAAAAGCTCATGCACTCATGTGATTTTTACCATTCTAACAATAATTACACATTTATAATATTTATGCCATAGTGTTAATATATACGTTTTCTTGTTAAATTTGACTACATCAGGAATTTTTCAGTAATATAACTGAATCCAAGTGAAGCTATGTTATAGAATAATAGAATAAGAATAGTTTGGGTTGGAAGGGACCTCTAAAGGTCACCTAGTCCACACCCCCTACAACGAGCAGAGACATCTTCCACTAGACCAGGTTGCTCAGAGCCCTGTCCAACCTTGTCTTGAACATTTCCAGGGATGGGGCATCTACTACCTCTCTGGGCAACCTGTGCCAGTGTTTCATCACCCTTATTATAAAGATTTCTTCCTTATATCTAGTCTGAATCTATCCTCTTTCAGTTTAAAACCATTACCCCATCCTATAGCAACAGGCCCTAATGTCATGGCAGTTACTTTTCAGATAATAACAATGTTAGAGTTTAAATGGATTCTTTTCAAGAAATGACACAGTTCCATACAGAATATCTCATGTTTACCAAAAGTGTGAAGAACATAGAAATCTTTTACATGTTGGTAAGTAGTTGTTGATATGAATTCTACTCCGAGCTCTGGAACAATACACTCCAAGGACACTCTGTGAACAAGATTCAGAAGTTGCAAGAGAAATTTTTCAATATAGAAGGCCCCTAGGTGAAACATTCAAATGTCCAAGAGACAGAAGAAACACATCTTAGGGAAAAAAGTTCTTAACTGCTCTATTATGTGCCCCAAATGCTAGCCATTTAGGTCAGGCAGGTGTGTTTTAATAAGCATAGGTAAGTTCTGTCAGGGAGATGGTCTTGAAGACCACTTTAGGATAAACTTTGCTTCTGTTGTATACTCCTGCCAATCCCCTGCTGACTATTCACTTTGCATGCATGCTACTCTTCTGTTATGCAACTGTTAAAGTTTATATATAGTTTCATCTACATGCAGCCTTCATTCTCTAATGAATTTGTTAATGACACAAGACATATCCACATGATTCTATGAACAAAGTCTCTGTTCCAAGCTCAGACAGAGCACGCCTACTATTGTGCCAAGTTTGTGCCTATATCGGAAGAACAGAGCCCTTTCAGATGGTTAATGAGATGCCACAACAAAGCAGAGCTAGTAACTAACAACTGTGTAAGAGTGAGGGACAGAGGCTTAAATCCACATCTGTAACTTCTTGTGTGAGCACTTCTACTCCAGTTCAGGGAAGAAACTGACAGGAGAATGTACATATCCACTGAAGCTGGTTTAATCCATCAAGTTAAATGGTAAATTCCTAGCACATTAGAAACACAATAGCGGAAAGACCAGGCAGGCCATAGAGAATTGCAGTGTGATGGCATATACACTCTCCTTCTGCTCTGAAACAGCAGAATTGTTGACATAACCACTTCTAGAAATTACTCCTTATTATGTTTCAAGTGCCAGTAACCATCTTGCAGCTTAGTCACAGTAGGTACCGTGGGCTCAGTGCATACTCAGATATTCAGTACTAATTTGGTGCATCCGCAGGCCTGCTGTGATGGAGTGCAGGATGGAGAGCTGTCATGTGACACTGAAAAGACAGTCCTTATGTTTCTCCCCTTGGTGCATATTCCTTTGTCCTAATTCCTCTCTATGCAGACAAGACCTGTTAATATTCCAAGGTATATTTACATGTTTTGCTTCTACACACTGTTGTTTCAGCTGTGTTGCTTTTAGTGCCACATTAAATGAGTGCTGCTACTATTCTTAGTCAACACTACCTGTAAAATAACAATTCCTGAGCCACCATCTATGTGCTAGTGAAAATGGATGCATCAGACTGCCAGTGTCACTATAGGTGTTCAGTAAGTTATCATCTACACTGGAAGCAGTACTGACACTATACTGCTCTTCAGAAAAAAATAATTTAATATGGAATATCAACTCTTACTATGCTAAAGCCTGCATGAAGGTAAACATTATCACAGTGTTTTCTACTGACCTGTACCCTGAAATAGAACAATAATATATGAAAAAGTTAATTATATGGGTGCCTGGGTCCAAAGTTGCCAGTACATTCAGCCAGGAGATGTGAAGGCCAGAAAAAAAGAAATCAGGAAGTAATACACAAAAATCCAGCAAGAATAACATTTTAAAGAGGAAGAGTACAGTAACAAAACTGCTTTTATAAAGTCACTTAGCAGAAAATATTCAATGCAGCCAACAGAAACCAGTGTGTGCGTTGTGCAAGTAAAAAACCAATATTAAGAAGTCATATCACTGAAAGGAGAAACCTAAAATATCTTCAGGTGCTCATCTGAGCATTCATTTAAGACCAATTTGGACAGTTAGCTTAGGCACAGTCAAACATCAACCATGCTGCAATTACATACAAAACCAATAAATGTGCTGCACCTTCAAATTAAGCCAATTTGTTTGGCCCATGGAAAATATTTTTTTTTTAAAGTGGTGAGACTGCTTTGCATTGAGCAAATTGACTAGCAAATCTACTACAAGATGGGTTCCATGTAAGGTATGATGAAAATATGCTATTTGGTCTGTTATTTTTTTGATCTAAAATAATAGGAACACTAAGTAAGAAATTGAAAAGGAAACAAACGTTGTACATGTTTGCCTTGATAAAAGTCAATCCATTACCTTATTTGAAATTCTAGTATCTTCCATCATGCTTTCTTAGCTGAAAATTAATTCTCAGAATTCATTAGTGTCACTACATTAAACATAGGTTGCAGCCATTTGCTGCAATCTCACAGCCAGGCTCCTAAGCACCATTTCCATTCTGCCACAATTACAGGCAAAGATAAAGCATTTATTAGCAAGGGATAAGAGCAGACTCCCATACACACAGGCCTGTCTGAGGCAGCCTCTAAAAATTCACTGGCTGCTTGCACTTGGATGATAGCATTGTTGGAACTGCTATATCAACAATGTAAGCTGCCATTTTGCACATAGCAAATCAGATGACTGAAAAGCAGGATATTTATCAGCATTCAAGAGCTAATATTTACTAATGAATAAATGGAAAGAAATAGATTTCACAAGAACTGCAAGGGCGGTCTAAGTCTCCTGTGTGTTCAGAAATAGAAAACAATTACTAATGTTATTCACTACTGCAGCCAAGCCTAAGTAGAGCAGCAGCAGTAATTTTTTTCAGAAATTCTCTTTCATCAGATCTATTATGATCTATTTGTCCACAAGTACTTTCTTTAAAAATAAAGAAACCAAGCAGCTCCAACTCTTATAGCTTGGTTACATTATGATTTATCTCTATTTTGTTTTCTCAATTATTACATTTTATTAATGCTGCAATTTCTGATGAGTTCTCATCTGCTGGCAGTGAATTGCTGGAACTTATTTTGACTCATAAACCAAATATCCAACCAGATATCTAGTCATTGTTAATCATCTACATGCACAGAAGAAGCATAGGTTATTATTTGGAAGAAATGATGACTGTATATCAAACTCTAATAGAGTTGGGGAATCCACACCACAGCCTCTGGGCAAGAGAGATATAAAGTCTCCATTCTGTTCAACAAAAGTCCTCCTTGCCTCTCCTCTGGTCCCTCTCTGCCACTCCCTGGCCTATTAGGGTGATCTCCCCATTATTTCCTTATGCAGCTCTACACTGCTCTCCCCTGCCCTCCAAATACTTCACTGCTTGCACAAGTACCCTCTGCCTAGCAGTGAGGAATCTTGCTAGGACTTTTCTAATGGGACAGAAGAGCTTTCCGGGGTCTTGAACAGGACTTCAGGTCATCCTGAGGTGCTGAGATCCTCTTCTCCCAAACCCAGAAAAAAGCAGTTACCAGGTTGCCCCCAAAGGTAGAGACGACTCAGCTAGGGATCTAGAATGGAGATTTCCCAGAGGGAGAGGAGAAAGAATAAGGTCATATTCTCTTGATGCTCTCCGTAAGCAGGGAGAAGAAGGTCTCTAGCTTCTGAGATTATTTTTTCTTCTTCATACTTTCCCAACTACTTTCATCAGAAAGTTGGCTCACGGTGGAAGATTTATGAAATCAAGAGCACGACCCCAACTGGGCTGACTCCTCTGCTTAGAGAAATGTAATGACAGACACTGACAATCAAGATCACCTAGGCCAGGTACTTTAGGTCAGAAAATTTCCAGTCAAGGAAGGAAAAATAACAATCTCTGAGATTGTTTTTAACGGTTAAAATGCTCTGTTCCTATCCCTCACTCTGACCTTCCTACCTTTGTAGCACATGTTGTTGTGTCAAGACACTGGTCAGTCACATGCAGCAGAGAGGTGGAGAAGAAAAGACATTTCATGAATTATATTTGAAATAATGATGCAGGGATGGGTCTGCTTCCTTGAAGCTTCTCTGCTTTCTATTCCCAGACGTGCCCATCCCCCACTGCTACAGATCACTTGTTTGCAAAAATGAACTAAAAACCTGTGACAGCTTTGCCAAGAGCATTTCTGTTTTCAGTCCTAATTCAACAGGACATACAGGATACAAATAACCTTATCTTCAAACTATATATAGTTGCCTCTTTGGAAAAGCCAATGTTGAGCACTAAGGGTATGTATATAGGTTAAACAGGTCTCCTGTCTTGAATCAGCATCCCATGATAAATAACAAGGGCTTTACTGTTCCTTCTGCTACAATCAGATATCAGGATGAAAGACTGAATTTATGACAAAGTACTTAATCATCACGTGCCTAACAAATTCTCACAGTCAGAACATATTTATATCTTTATTGATCTGCCTTTTGTTAGCAAATGCCGTAAATTACTGATCTTCCCTAACAATAAGAGAAATATTCTAACACTGAAATGTCACCAGCACCCGTTTTCTTAATAAATCTTCTTTAAGTTTAATTTTTAACATCAGGCACCACATAGTGCAATTTACGGCATACATCTGAAACCTAACAAAGGTTCACTCACACTGAAATTATAAAATTAGGTGTAGTAAATAGCTTTACCTCTTATAAAACTCCAAAAATTACAAGTTTCCCAGCCTGCTTTGGGCTCAGTAGATAAAACAATTTATTCTAGCTCATATACATGGTTCAGAGAACAATGGAAACTCTATGGGGTGGCGCCTCTTGCAGCTCTTAGAATGGGTCTGACTTTGCTCATGTTAAACCCTTGGAATTTTACCATAGAAAAGAGAAATTCAGTGAGAACAATTCCAGGGAGCATCTCAAAATACATACTGAACACATGTAGTTTTTTGAAAATGGGGGGTTTCTAGCCTTTTACAGGAATGGGTCTGCTCTATTTCTTTGGCCTGTCCTTGAAGACTTAGGAACACAAAGAGCCTTCAGAACCTTTTACAACTGAAGCATTTTATTAGAAACATTATGTTTTGCATTTGTACAAAACATTCTCCCTTAGGTATCCATCCCCCTTTGACACTACAGCATGCAGCTGATTTGAGGCAGTTGGAGCATAGAGAATGTAGGAGATAAGGAAACCATAGTCTGATACTGACAGTTTATTTCTTATATATCTTATGTCATAGCTGGAAAGGTAGTTAAGGACATAATTATTTTTCTCTCCTTTGGAGTTTAGTGTGTTCTTTTCTATATTCCAGAAAATAATGACTGCCACTAAAAAGGCAACTGTAGATCCATTGTGCCATAATCACAGAGCAGCTGGGAAAAGTTTCTCACTTATACACCATTAAGCGGACTGCCTGATGCCCCAGCCATGATATGATGTCTTGATTTGAACTAATTCACAGACACCTGGGCAGATGAGATCATTAGTTCTATTAGTTGGGAGTCCACAGGTAGTTACAACATTCTTCCCATTATGGTGTGCCAGACCTGATCTGTACACCACAGCCTATAAGAGGACAGCAAGCACACCAGCGCTTGTGGAACTTTCCTTTATCTAAAAGTATGCTGGACTGCTTCGTTCCCAGCTCTGAGTGACTTTGGGCAAGATGCCCTTCATCTCAAGTTTCTTGTAAAAGAAGGAATTGAACTCTGGTCTCTATTCTACAAATACAGATGACTTAAAAATCTGCTGACAGGAATATGGCATTGCTATTCTACTGTTGCTTCACCAGTCCAATGCAAAGGTACTATTATCAGGCAGAAGTGGTGGATCACTATTTATTTTATATTTTTTGCAACCCCAATTTTTACTGCTTTCCTATTTCCATACTTCTGCCTTTCATACAATTGAAAATGTATTCCAAACAAACTTGGATCATCTAGAACACATCCTTTCTTTGAGAACTAGAATAATTTAATTGGAAAGAATAAGTACACACCTAAAAACAAACTACTACATGATCAGCACAGACATATTTCACTTCTCTTTACTCCTGCTGTCTTCCTTCCTCCACACCCTGCGTCTTAGTGTTCATGTCTACCACTTCTCTCTTACCATCCTCAGTCTTCTGCCATGCTTAGTCTTTACTTTTACTAAATATTATGGAAGTGAAAACCATGTAGTAACAGGTGGTAACATCCTGCCTTTACATTTCCTTTCAAGTAAAGCTGAGACATGGCAAACATTAGCTATTATAATAGGCTTTCCTTCCAATAAATTGTAATAACCTTAGAGCTCCAGAAGAATCTAAACTTCAAATTAAGCTTTAAAAGTATCCCAGAGAAAGAGGCAGAGACTACTTGAGAAATTGAAATACTAGCACTTAGTGACAATAGGAGCTTGAAGAATGGAGTAAGGAAACACTCATCAGACAATGATGCTCACACATTCTCTCTGATACTATAATCTTCTATGCAGCATACTATTCCTAGAATTGCCAAAGCTTGTCATATAGACTTGTCAATCCATCATGGATACATATCTTTCTCACTACACTATACTTACTAATGTTATTGTTTACAATTGAGAACAGCAAGCCAGTAAACCCACAAATCATGTGAACCAAGGGAAGAATGAGTGCTTATTACTAATGGTGAAGAACTCAACAGCATGCTTTACTGAGTGAAAGATCTTGATACTATGACATTTGTAAAATCTATCATGATTCTTTATGGGGTCAGAACTTCAAACCTGCATGGGAATTTCCCAGCTCTACCTAAAACTGTAGTTTTTTATCACTGCTCATTAGAAACCTGAAGATAACTTTATCCATTATAAATGACCATTCATCTGTATAAAAACATGTCATGAAATACTCAAAAGTGGTGGAGATCTTTTGTCAGGTACTACAATTCAGTATTTCAAGTTCATCTGTAGACAGATTCTCAGAGTCTACATCAATGAATAAAATATGAAAACGTACAGATTTGGTGGTAACCTTACACATTGCAATCTGTATCTTTTTGACATTTGCAAACCTCTTTGTCTTCTTAGACACTGTGAAATTAATGAGTTATGTCAAACGCATATCATGTTCTCAGTGACAGAAACAATAAAATATTCTTTATGTAATATGCATACAATGTCACTAAACAATTGCTTAGATTGTGAAAAAAATGGATCTGCATTCACAAAAGTTAAACTTAAATGGAGCATTAATCTAAATGATCTATTAATTGAATAACTCTGAATGTAGACGTCAATGTGAAATTCAGCTTGCAAGTCTGTGTTTGAGTACCAAAAATTGAGTTTATCAAGACTTAAAATTGTATTTGTATTGTATTTGTAATGTCACTGCTAAAATAGAAGTTACATTCTGATGATAAATGTGACCACAAATTCTGTAACTTCAGATTTTGACTTTAGTACTTCCTGAATTTCTTAATTCTTTAATTCCCTCCAGTGCAAGAATGACTAATTAATTCAAAGAACCATAATAGCTAATCATTGGTTAAATAAATTTAAAAGGAGAACGTCTGTCCCTGGAGATACCACTGCTCATTTTAATTAAAATTACCATTTTGTGATGTAATGTAAATAAAGGTTATTGTATCCTTTTGCTCCAAGAACATATTAACTCTTCTATCTACCCCTAGAGATCAGTCAAGGTTTAAACTGCCAAGAAAATTATTTGCAGCATGTGAGATAATTTTAGTGATGAGGGTTTTTTAATTCATTTTAACATATATCCTCTATTATTTCATGAACAAATTCTGAAGCACTGTATGTCTAAAATGGTGGTGGGCACAAATTGCTATCTTGAGAGCAATGTCATCTATGCTGTAGCTATCAAAATATTCACAAACATTCATGGTTAATGAATAGACTGAACTATTTAAAACTGGTACTTTATTTCAACATAGAAATAAACACAGAAAAAAGTATATTATTTTTAGGAGCCAATCCTCCAACAACTGATGTGGTGGTTTATATGGCTTTATAGGAATGGTAAACCCTATTAATATGCAGATAAAATAAACAGATAATTAATTATTTCTCACATTATGAGTGGAGCAGCCAAGTTCTTCATGGACAATTACAGTAGTACAGATAAACGTGGCATACATAAAATTTTACTGACCTTTTCAAACAATGTATGTGGTGCGTGTATCTCAGTAGATACCAAATACAAAATTAGACTGCTGCTAGAGATGACTTCGCTGAAACTGTATTTTGTCCATAATTTTTTAAAACCAAATATCTAACTCAGATTACCTATCTCATTGTAAAAATCCTTATGAGGACAACAGATTATAGTCTTTATCTCAAATCAAGGCCAACAATGCTGAGAATAGAAACATAAATTCACCAAGCTAAGAACTATCTTGACCTTCTTTCCATTCAGATTGTGTAATTAATGCATCTGACTTTAAAACGCTGCTTCAAAATCATATCTCTTGGGGCAGCAGAATCATAGTTAAAAATGAAGACCTCATTTCTGAAAAATATATGATTACTATTTTAACAGTTCAAAGAGTTACCTACAAAAGCACACTGAAATTTCCAGCTCAAGCACATTGTGAATCACTATAATTCAGGAGAGAATGCTTAAAACAAAAATGCTTCTTGAGCCAGTGGCATTTCAAGGGATGAGAATGTGGGGTGGAAAAAGCTATAATGACCAGTTTTGGCAATCTTGGCATAAATAGAATTATTGTGTCAACAGAACCGAACTAAAAAGTATGCTTAGCCAAAGCCGCACGCTTGGTTTCTATCAGTACACAGGTCTGGCCCACAACTTGAACCAGATAAGCTTGTTATGCAAATGATGTTAGCCATCAGGAAGGAGGTAGATAATCAAATTATTCAAAAGCTAACCACTCATCACAATGGTGACAGAAACATCAGGCAAGGTCCTAACATATGGATAAAAGGCAGTATGGAATTTATAAAATCACTGCTTTTAATTTATCATAACTAAGCTGTCACAAGGTGGGCATCAACAAAGGCATAACTAACATATATAAATGAGCCAATTATCAGTAACAGCCAAAAGGGTTTCAGTTCTATGATACAGTGTTACATTATTTATTTTTTTTTCTAGAAAATTTACTAATGTAAATCCAAGCCTCCATAAAAACTGCTTGTAACTTCTGCATCGTAACAGCTTTACTAACACATGCCCGAGAATGAAGGAACATCACAGAGAACTCCATTTCAGTGTTCTCTTGAAGGTAGCTATAGAACCAGCATATTTATTACAATTGTTGCATCTCTCCATGTTGAGACTGCACGTAAGCATACTTGTTTACTTCATTGTGCATAATACTGTAGAAATGAAAAGCAAGGTTTGAGAACCTGCAGATGTTGCTGGTCAGAGGAAGTAATTAAAAATCAATGTGATTAAAAATATACAATTTGAAGATATCAAAAACCCAAAGGACAAGATTAAAAACTAGTATAGCCATAAAGTACTAACAACTGACTTTTTATGAAGAGTGCATGTTGAACTAAAGGACTGAACAAATGTTAAGAAAGAAACTTAGGTTTTTGTATTGTTATCAAGCTCAGCAGGGGCTTCTAAACAGGAAGATACCAAACACACACACACACACACACACACACACACAAATCTGTATAACAATGCTGAAGGTTAATGTACAATGTTTCTGAGAAAGGAGTGTAATCTTATTTACCAGATGCACTGACTCTCAAAAGCACAAGTGGAATATAACCCACCAGTGCTAGAGTCCCCCAGAACATAGGCTACAGTCCATAAATACTGTAAAAGCAATGTTTCTCAATAACAGAACTGAATTAATCCACCACTCAGTGACAGTTGTAATAACACAGATTCCACCACAGATCACAATGTACACTGCTGTGTAAACAAGAACATGCATTATGGAGAAACAGAACTTGGGTCAATATGCTCTAGAGGAATGTACTCTACTATCTACACTGGAAGAGATTCTGAGTTACACTGCAGTAATGACAGTAATGACCTTCCCTCTGTAGGCCAACCATTAGAGTGTACCTCACCTTCCTGTCTGATCAGCATAGTAAATAAGAATATTTTTCAGGGATTATTAATAAAATTTGCATTAGTCTATTTTTAACTTCTCCTAAAAGTGGGAAGACACTACTACATAACTGACTGAAAAAGGTATCAGGTAAGGATACCATACTCCTCCACAAGTAACTAGATACAGAACAGATTCAAAATGCAGTTGTGCGTATTTTCAAACCTATCTTGAAATGTCAATCTGAGGAGTAGTGTTCGAAATATTTGGTTATTTGATCAGTGTAAACTTCCCAAGGGTTTGATAATATTATTCCCCATATTACACAGTTTAGGCTGTAATAGGTCACAATGAAATCCTGAGGAACCCTACAATTCACTCATAAAAGTTGCTGTAAGATTTTTGAATATAATGCTAGCAACTACTAAATTGTGATTTCTTAGCTTCACTGTAAAAAGCAGTAAGTAAAGCAAAAACATATTTTAGTTCAGTCACAGCTGCATCCAGAAAGTTGGTACAGTCTAGGTAACATATTACACTCTTGGTACAACT
This sequence comes from Athene cunicularia, assembly GCF_003259725.1. Lineage (NCBI taxonomy): Eukaryota > Metazoa > Chordata > Aves > Strigiformes > Strigidae > Athene > Athene cunicularia. The sequence goes on from NW_020799107.1 coordinate 16,152,421, forward strand.
GGTGCTCAATTACATATATTGGGTATACAACCTACTGAATATTAGTAGAGTGGAAAAATGCCACTATTTCCTTCCTTGTCTTTCCAGTTCTTAATTTAAATTGACCAGTAGTCATTTTCACTAACCCTTTTTTCTCCTTGACACAAAATTTCACTGCAAAACCATCAAAGAAATCAGGCATATTTATAAACCTGTCCCAGGTCCATTCAGAGAGGCTGTAAAGTAAATTACATGAGAAGATCAAACTGTGCTTTATAGCTTTTTAAAAGTTAAGCATGGTCTAGAGTCTATGAAAAGAAAACTGAAATTAAAGACCTGCAAAAGCAATAACTCCATCAACAAATCCTGCTTTTAGATTGACACACGTAGTCCTTGCTGAATAGGCCGTTTTTTTTTTTTAAATAAAACTCACTGTGAAATGAAATGGTTGAATCCTCTGCACCATTTTTCAGGATGTAGCAAAGTAGGAGGAGGATTCCTGAAAAAATACAAAGTTTGGGGGTTTAAAATGTTAATGTTTACTGGAATTGTCTCACAGATAGTCAACAAAGATGTTACTGGTTCCACTAGGGAGACAGTGATGATCAAGACAGTAATGCTCAAATTGTCTATGCGTCCTCTTCAGATGCCTGTTGGGCTTTTCTTGCTGCTGCTTGTTCACTGACAGTTTTCTTTTCATGTCCTTCTCCTTTTATGTCAATACCTTTGAAGCTGGTAGTCAGCATAGCTCACAGTGTGCTTCCCAACATTTCCCTTTCAGTTCAGCCTGACTCAGAAAGGATCAACTGGAACTGGAATATTAACCTAGCCATCACACCACTTAAGCCCCTTACCCCAGACCACTGCCAGCAATCTGTAGGATTTTCAGTCTCGATTTCAATCTGTATTCAGTTTGGATGACACTGTAAACTCTAAAACTATTACAAATAGATCTTATTGTTAAAGTGTCATTTAGCAGACTATTTTATATTACATAGTAAGATAGCTTTTCATAAGAATAATCTTTTAAATTCTGATGGGTTCCATGTTAATTAGCATACAATTACTTTCCTTTCTGATTGTTACTGTTACAGTTAAATTACATAAACATATAGAGCAAGGCCTATACGTCCTATTAAGTGGACCAATTTTTAAATGGCTCAAATTTAAGTGTACAAACTTACATCAAGAAGTGTTCACAAATCACATATTGTATTATATACTATGTTACCTTCCAGAGGTTTCTTCTGCAACTTAAGATTTGATAGGTACTGAAGTCTATTTAACTTTTTAAGATTAAACTTGTATTTTATGAAGACTTAATAATTTGTCTCTTACTGCATTTGAGGACTTAATGCAAAGGGTCACATATTACTGAGCTGGAAGAAAAAAAGACATTCTACAACAGAACACTCACTAGTATTCTGGATTATATCATGAATCACCTCATTTATACTGAGGCCACATTCTTAAGAACCTCTTTCTCTACAATGAAAATGATTATCAGTCCACACATCATACATGCATGAACTCTGTTAACAGCTTCAAGGGACAGGCAGCTGGAGTCAGTATATGATTTTAGTCTTTATTTTGCAGGAATGGTGTTCTATCTGACAATTTGGATTCTGGTAAGATCAACTTTTATTGTGTTGTGAGGTACATCATATTTCTTTTTAGAATGATACCAACACTATCTACTGAATATTTGCTGTGAAGTTTTGAGTTTCACTGCAAAGTAATTTGTTTTTTCAAAAGCTCAGCTACTATTCATGAAATACATAGTTTTGTTTTTTCTGTTCATACTGCTCTTAAAGTCTTTCCATGGTGGTAACAACACTGCTTACAAAAATCATATGGTTTGGAGGCTCTATTAATAATCTCACAAGGAACCTTTTGAAAAAAAAGACACAGAGATACTTGTATTAGTTGCAGCTGTTATGATGGATACAGGTGGGATTTCATCATGGAAGAACAGACCAGCAGAACAGATGTCATTCAGGAGGTACATTTAGTCATTTGTGGGTTAATGATTAATGGAGAAAGTAATGTTTTTAACCACTCAGAATATGTTTTGTCCAACAAATTACTAAGATACTAAGCTCTCACTGAAAGCTACCCTCTTAGAGATGGCTAATCATGTCACATACCAAATCAACACAACCAAGGAATCTAATTCTGCAGACGTTTTCTTGAGCTTGATAATTTGTATTTGTTGACAGAAGATACTATGTTATTCTTAGTGCCTTTGTAGTAAAAACATAAAACTAGTGGTCCTCTGTACTTAAGTCACTAAACTGATGCTTCAGGTATTCCATCTGTTACGATGAGGTGATAAACAGAACTTTAACTCATTAGCATCTATAAAGTACATTGGTTCCCCTTTGTAGTTAAATAACATCTTCCATAAAGTACAAAATCAGCTCACCCTTTTCTGGCATCATGTCCATAACTGATTTCCAGAAAGGGGCCTAAGAGTGTCAGCTTTCTACCTTTGTTTTGCCTATGACACCACAAACTTGTTTCATGGTGACAGCAGAAAACACTATTGCTTCCATAGTACCTCCAGTGGTGGATTGCTGCAATAAGGACTCAAACTCAAGTTCTACAGTAACACAAAAACACATAACAAACTACACCATATCCCTAAGTGACATGTTGGGAACTGTCAATATTAGATTAATGGTTGGACTGGATGATCTTCAAGGTCCTTTCCAACATAGACGATTCTGTGATATATGCAAGGGTAACCCACTTTAAGCATTTTTTGTGAGCACACTAAGTCTTTTGAAGTTTGAAATTAATAATCATTAAGATATCTGCAATTCATAATCACATTAAAAAGGTAAAACAACTCACATACATATCAGGTACTAAACCACAGAGAAGCAATACTTGTCTTACCACTTCAGCTCCAAGATCAGACTAGGGCCGTTTGCGATTCCAGACTACATTAAATCCAACACATGGAGTTCTATGACTTTTGTATATTTGCATCAGCCAAGATCACTACATTTCACCAATATCTGGCTGTTTCTGCAATACTGAGAACACATTCATAGAAAAAACCTACCTCTTGTTAACTTGCTGACACAACTTATTCTACTCTTTTCATGTAAAATTAGAATGCTCTGCATACAACCTTTCAATTACCCTTGCCACATATATATGAAACTGAAGGACAATATAGTCTTATTTTCTACTGTAAGCAATGGAAATTCTTAGTAGATAAGAATATTATTGCAAAAACTGGATATAACTGGGCTTGTCTTGAAACTGTTCTCTCTTGATGCAAGATGAGTAATCAACTATTTATTTCTCAACTTTGAGTCTTCTTTCCTGTAGTTCTTTCTGTAATTCATAATTAGTCACAGAACTACATGCTCTATTTCCTCAGGCAGATGTATTGCTCATGAGGAGTTTTTCTACCCTTATATTCAGTGCTTTCCATGGTCATACTGATGCTGTTTTTCACTGGGAGTTTTGCTTCAGTGAGGACTGCAGGATTGAGTCTGTACAAGACACCCATACAAGAGCACAACGTTCCTTAGAACATGAAGACATTAGTAAACTTATCAAGCAAGAACTGCCGCTGAATTCTGAATGACACACACAGTTATGTGCTGGAAATATTTAAATCTGTTGAGCTTTATGTGTTCTCTGTCATTCAGCCTGCCTCCAAAGTCACAGCTGGTAAAACAAAATTGGTCATTTTACCACAATAAGGCCAATGATGCAGCTCAGCGAGCACCACTCGTCCTTTATCTTAAACTGTGAGCCTAATTACAGACCCCAGATAATAGATATTTGTTGGCAATGAGAAAACAAATATTTTCATCTCAAAATACTTCTATGACAAATTTTTAAAAATTAAAAATGCATCTACTTTTTTTTTAAAAAACTATTTTGGTAAACATAGCCATACATTTTATAAACAGAAATCAAGAAATGGCCTCCAGTGACCAAATTGCATCAGCAGCCTACAATATTGTTTCTAATGAGAAATTATCAGATGAACATCCAACACCTGTCACCATGAACAGGCTCTGGCAATCACAGCCCTATACACATAAGTTGCTAGTTGTTTTTCTAGCAGACTGAAGAGAGAATAGTTCTGTTGACAGTTGCCTAGGTTTATACATAGACAGTTTTTACATCACATTAAACCATTCATGCATATTTCAAAAAACTAAATGAAACAACCATAGAGAAAGCACGAAGTCAACCAAGCATACTAATGAAATTTTGCTAAAAAAGGTTACTTAAAACAAATGGTTTCTATTAAAATAGGTAACTGACATTAATTAACACCTGATAAATTCTCACACAAATATGAAGTCCTGCCACTCTAGAGCATCCACACCTTGGTTAATCCTCAAAAAATAACCAGGCAATTCTTGACTGGGCTCAGAGGATTTTGTAATGCACTCAGTTTGTGGTCCATTCAAATCAATAAGAGGTTTCCACTGATCTGAATGAAAAATTCAGATCCTAAACACTCTCCCTTTCATCTGTCTCCTACTAAAGGCTACCCAAGTTTGACTGACTTCCAGTAATATATTTCACCAAAGTCCACTTGGCAGGAAGCAGAATACTATATTCAGCTTTGTAAGGTTAAGATAGAAACTAAGAGTTTAGGTGCCTGCAGGAGCAGAAAATCAACACAAAATCCTCTGTGTATATGGAAGCAGGCCTTTGAAGTTGCTTTTTAGATCAGTGGAAAGCTGTCATCAATGTGAATGCTGTTGAATGAAGCTTCCATGGTTGGAACCACAGCTGTGAATTGCCTCAAGAGACCAGCAGATCAGAAAGAATACATGATCTACAATAAAACTGGAAGCAACGTCAGAATCATGGGATGGCAAAATGGCTCCAGGTGTAAAGCAATTGTCTACCCACTGAGTTGATCTAGGGGGCTTCAAAAGTAATTGAACATCCTTTCCTCAATGTGCCTAGAATTGTGAAGTCTTGACCATACTGGGCACTGATCTCCCTTAAGTCTTTCTTAACCAGATCTATGAGCAAGGCATTTCCATCCCTATCCAGCCTACAAGGCATGAACCATATGTTGAGACTGTATGTACCAAATCACAGCATATGAGACAGCTGGGAAAGGTGGTAGCTCCTCACATAATTTTTAACTTCTTAGGGCCTAGCACAGTTACATAAACCTTTCTCAGTCAAGGAAGCAGTCAGATCATAGCACTCTAACTACACAGTTAGGGGGCACCAGCAAAATTACCCTTATTCTGAGAACAACAGGTACAGTACATCCTAAGAGAAGATTTGAGGGGAAGGGAGCAGCTTTTGAGGGGAAGCTCCTGCCAAATTTACTCTCCAGACACCTTCTCACTAGCAACTGATGCACTTCTAAAGAGTTTCTCCTTTTCCATTCCCCCTCCCTTTTCTCTGAAAGGACTGTTTTTCTTGTGTAAATATCTGGTTCAAAACTGTTACCATACACCTTCAATTTCTTATCTTCTAGAATATCAAAGGCATATATCTATTCAAACAATATGTAAGTGTCTTAATCCTAACAAGGATATGCTGCTTTAAACCCCAATCAAAATCTGCTGAGGGAAAAGAATCAGTTAAGAGGAAGCAGAACATAAGACATTACCACCTCATTGCTGAAACAAAAATATCGTTCTTGTTTAAATATTTTACTATCTTTTAATTACAAAGACAGATTTATCTGATATTTCACTCTTTACTGGAATGGATGCTCTTTATTCTCCATAGGCCATACACAGTTACAGAAGTCTGGATGGGATCCAACAGCATATGATAAATTTACAATGAGCTGAAAGTTAAACAGAAAACTCTAACTACGAGACTGTAGGATCCTAATTACATGAAGGGGTGGAGGGTACCAATCCACTTTTTAATGTTTTTAAGAGTCCTGATCTAATAAAATAAAAATTGGGTTATCTGTGTTCACTCTTTCTCAGAAGAGAATGATGGCTATATATCTTGTAACACATAAACACACATTTTCTCCCTTTTGCTTGTGATTTTACATGACTATTTATTTATTTTGCTGCCACTACTTAGCAGATTAACAGTGAGATATGGGCTCAGCTTCAAAACAAATACAAATCCACAAATGAACAAAATTTTAACTACCTCTTTAAAACACACTTAAATCAAGATTTATTCACTAGTCTCCAGCTTAGAATATTTAATCAGCCAGCATAATAATGAGCAAAAATAAATGGTAAAAGGTAGTCAGTTCCAGAATTATGCACAAATCTCCTTTTGATTTTCAAGATTCACTTTATGCATTGCGAAAAGAAAAGTGCTTCAAGAAGACTATAAAGAGGATGTCAAAAGAAACCTTCTAAGAAACCTCCTTCACATGAACAATCCTGTGTTTCAAAATGATATATCTGATAAATTAAGTCACCTTTAAAGTAATGAGTACAGACAGAAATAACGTGCTAAGCACATTAAATTATTTTGAAGGTCAAATAATAACCTTCAAAAAAATGTACTAAACCAAATCTCAATTATAGAATTTTGTAGTTCATACAGACAGAAAGAAAATGGATGAAAAAGTATTGCTAAGTGTTCTGCTTGGGAACATCTGGATTATCTTTGACTTTCTCAGTTGAACATTGCAATTCACAGGCCACTGATTTCAGTCAGATTTGGCAGCTGCAAGGTTTCATTAGCTTTTTTAGGACTTGACAAGGCATCATTTTCTGTCATTCACTCTTCAGTTTCCAGTTTTGGTTTCTGGCCTCACTGAGACAGAAACAAGTATTTTATTTAAGAAATACTTTTAGATGGAGGTGAAAACATACAGCTTCACATTCCAGTGGTCAAGCTTCAAAACAAATATTTAGCATAATTGAATTATAATTATGCTTTGTCATCTCATTTACTCACAGAAGTTTCAGAGAGCTGAAGAGGCACTAGCAAATTAACAGCAATTGAAACAGAGGAAGTAATAGTAGAGATTTTTATTTATAACCAGTTCACATCTACACTGCAATGTAGTATTTTGCTTTTCTATTAAAACCATTGCTCTGTGAATTTGTAAAGCAGGAGAATGTCAGTTGCCAAAGAAATAAAAATGGGACAGTAATACTTCGGTGCCTGACTGAAATACATATGGTGTTGTCTAGACACTATACTTCTGTAGCTGGAATATTAAAATACTGCAATTACACTGCACATTTGTAGAATTGTACGGGAAAGTAATATAACTGTTAAAATCTGAAAGTGAAAATCCCACAGATAAATATCTAAGGGCAAGTCCTGACTTGTGTGTGTTTCAATCTTTCACTGTACATCAGCCAGTTTAAGAGGCCTGAGGAGGCCACCTTCCTGAAGGCACTGCCCAGCAGAGCAGATCCGCTCTTGGAAAGCTAAAATTGGCTCAATGAGAGGAAGACTTAGAGGGATGCCACAAACTTTCTTCTAAGAAGTGGGGGAAGATTGCCAAGGTAAAAATTAGACAATTAAGAGTCTTGACACAGAACCCGGTCCCACAGTTCCGTACTCCTGCTGAGACCTGCCTCTGCCCAGTACCCCCACAGCAGCAAAGGCTCTGTCATACCACAGGCTGTCTGCCAACAGGCTTCATATTGTCCTGGACATGTAAGGTAACACAGGATACCTGTGATTTTCCGACTGGCTGAGACATGCTTTTGGGGGCCCTTCTTTCCATAAAGAGTAAAATGTTTTCACTACATTACTCCCATGAAAAGATGGACTTGCTTCACAGAACCACAGGAGCATTTTTGCCACTCATGCTTCTTCTTTACCTTTATTTCTTTGTATGACTAATTTAGCTCTTATTTTCAAAGAGGAAGACATCTTCTTACCCTTCCATTTCATGGAGGGAAGCCTCCTCTTAATTGATGTTCTACAGAAATACAAATAAACCTAACAATAATGCCATAGAAGAAGTTTTTTACCGTATGCTTGATATGGCTGGCACTGAACACGGAATTCAATCATTATGCTTGACAAAAGCAAGCACTTAAACCCCTCCATTTTCAACAGGAAACAAGGATTACTCCTTAGTTTTACTTTATGACTCAAACCTTACTGTTTGCACTTTAATCTGGTTCATAGCATTGTAAGAACTGGTATTATTCTGATAGCCCTACTAGTCTGGTTCAGAAATTAATACTTATAGAGGGAATACATTAGTTAATGGTGGCATATTTCCAATGGACCATTAGGAGGATCATTATAAAAATTCTGAAGTAATAGACTGAATAAATGCTGAAGCATAGAGAGACATATAAGATGTGTAAGAGTACCATTTTTTAAAAAAGCAATTATAATTTATGGTAATATGCTTTCTGAGCATGAGGACTGTATGTGGAATGGAATTTATTTGTTCCCTCTCCTATTCCATCCAATAAGCTTGATTTTAAAACACTTGAATTTTTGTCTGCTTTTTAAAAACAGTGTATGATTTAGGAATCCTTGTAGATTATAACTGGAGTGAAGACTAATAAACACAGTATGATAAACATGATTAATTTATTCATTAAAAAAACATGTCCCATGACAGCAATTCCAATAAACCCTCTCTTATGCATAACTAAATGACAATAATATCACTAAGACTGTAGCCCAATAAACCTGTAAGATGCTATCTTAAAACTCATGAGTGTCTTGAAACAAGTGGCCAGGCTGTGGAAAATACCCTGGGTAAAATATTGACTCATATAAGCTCGGGAATCTAGGAAAGAATTAAGGTAGTTAAAATAAATTTAAGGCAAAAACCACTAATGGTGCAAGTAATGTGCAACAAAGCAATTAGTGATGTAATGACAGACAAAAAACCCTACAGAGCTGAAATACTAAAACATCATGAAACATGTGAAAATCAAGAGGGATGGGGGGTTTTCTTGAATGCAAGATTTAACCACCACCTCATGTTGAATATTCTAGCATAAGCTTCACAAACAAGCATCTCCTGGGTAAATCAACATATCCAGAGAAAAAGAAGAGTTCAAAGGAGCAATGGCAAATGACAGGCATATGACAATGGATTGTTCTGAGTATAGGACACAACATCCTAGCAAAAGGAAAGACAAGACAATGCCCAGATTGGGAAAATACCAAAGGAGGAAAAAAGTAAGAAGAGCAAAAAGTAAAAATGCGACACAAAAAAGAAAATGAAGAGAAATGAACAAAAATTCCCAAAGGCAAAAATAGGATAATCTCTCAAAAAAAAACCAAAAAACCAAAACCTGCAGGAGAGCTGAGCATGCACACGACCACTGTGATCGAGCAATGCCCGTTTATTATAACTAAGAAAGCCCTTTTATAACATTCTCCCGCACACATGAGTAACATGCAGTACAAATCCTCAAGATTGGACAGTTAACTTAGCCCGCGCTTTAAACCTTCTTACGACTGGATAAAAAGTGCCACATCATCCTTGCCAGGCACCTGCCTTGTGTAACTTCCTCTTCCATCCCAAACCCTTCCGGAGGTTGTTTGTCTCGTCAAGTTTCTCCCCACTCATTCAGGGTCAGATCCTTATTGCATTCTTGCTCGGCTGAGGCTTTTATCAGTCTTGTTCTCACACAGGATTGCTCACATGTCTATTTTCCCGCAGAAAGTCCTCTTGAATCCCAACAAAAACCCAACCCCACAAGCACCATTTGCTAAACACTTAGTGAGAGCCAAAGAGGACAGAAGTGAGAAAGCAAGGTTAGCAGAGAGATAATTAAAATATTTAAAGTAGGATAGTAACGAAACATGGAAAAAAGAAAAGAGCAGGCAGAAATCATTCTGTGTGGGTAAGAGAACATTGACATTTGGCATGGGGAGATAAAACAAGAAGATAACCAAGACTATAATCTAGAAAACTGAAATACACTACAGACCTTTAAAAAAGGTATGTTTTGAAGGCAGACTGTGTCTACCACAGAAGGCACACTGCCATATGCTAGTGTGCATATCCAGAAATGGGTAAAAACTGCAAACTAGCTGGTGGTGGAGGAAGGCAGAAGGAATACATTAGAATAAAGAAGCAGCTATGAGAAAAGCATGTTGTTAAAACAAAAAGCAAAACTTCAGATGAAATTTGAGCGCTCTGAAAATTATTAGATTTTTCCTATTGGGAAAGGATTTAATCTTTTGTGGACATTGATCAGAACCATGGCATAAAGAAATGTATAGAATGCAATGGCAGTAAGTATTGAGGATAGAAAAATGTCTTTTAGCTGTATTTTTCTACAGTAAATATTAAGACACTGAATGAGATTCCGAATCACAACACTGTTTTACCTTTAAAACATTCAAAAATATTAGCTATATATGTTCCAAATAAAGTCAGGTGGTATCAACAAACAAGCACTCTATTTCCTCAACAAATCTGGGAAAAAATACATTTCTGTAATTCTGGAAAGACTGACATTTTCTGGCACCTAACAAAAATAAAACTATACAGTCATGTCTTCCCTGCTTTTTTGGAGTGCAGAGTTCTGACTACTGAGATCCTCCCAACTGAATAGACCAAGAATGTAAATTGTTCTCAAAGGGAGGTCTCACAAAGAGCATTTACTGTATGTGTTGATCAACTCCTTCAAGAGGAGAAATATTCCTCTCTCCTGCCCCCCCAAGCTACCAAGGCAAGGTTTGCACAGAAAAAAACCCTAAGTGCTCTCCTTCCAAAAGCACAAGAGTTGCTTCTTCTGTTCCCATAGACTTATAATTTTTTTGTAAATACAACTTTCAGTCATTGGATCTCATAATTCATTTGACAAGTAGATTAAAATGCCAGCCTTAAATCCATTATACACCTAGAGACAACCAGGGCTATGCTCAAATTGCCTCTAACTTTCTTTTAGATATACTATAAAAATATTGTCACTGTTTTTCAATAAAACAAACATAGTTCTCTTTAAAAATAATTACACCTCTCCTGGAATATTTACTTGGTTTGGATCAGTTTTATCAGCTGCTTTTTCAGTCTTTTAACCTAGTTTTATACCCTTTTTATGCTTTCAATGCTATTTTTGAAGGGTTACTAACAACACTGGACAAATTAGTCCAGGGATTGTCTCATTCAGACTGGGTGAATTATTGTGTTTACTGTTTGAATTCCCCCTTATACACCTGCATGGATGAAGTGAACTGTTTTACTACAGCACAAACTGGAAACTTTACTACAGCAGGCTGGAAAGGACCTCAGAGGAGGTCTCTAATCCAACCTCCTGCTCAAAGCAGGGTCAGCTATCAGGTCAGGTCAGGTCAGGTTTCTCAGGGCTTTATCCAATCAGGTCTTCACACTGCAAATTCACTTTCAGTCAATTTTCAAAAAGGATTCTTAAGTTATCATCAAAGTCAGCACTTTGAAACCCATCCCTTGAACATGGCCTTTTTTTGTATCCCTACATGCTGCAAATCACATTTAGCTCCATATTAATACTGATGCTATCACAAAACTTACAGGCCAGTTCACCATTATTTACCCCTTTCTTCCTCTTCTTTTTCCCCTTCTTCTCTATTTTATTCCTCCTATTTCTCCAAACACTACTACTGTAACCTTTGTGAACCTAACATTGCACAGTCATTTAATCTGACTAGTTTCTGTTTATTCATATGTAAAATGTGGTCTCTCTACACAGAATGCAGCATTTGTTGTCTTGCCTGGGAGTTTTTCTTGGACTCACAACAGTGGTGAAAACTTGCACCTCCTGGAGCAACTCTTGAGACAAGATGTAGTACAACTGTATTCTAAATGGCCTTTCATTATCATAAAATAAACCCACTGAAATTATTATTATTAACTCCCTGAATACTGTAGTTATAAAGATTTATAACCAATGTCTATTCCAAGAAACATTTCTTTAAAATTTTTATGAGTTCTAACATGATTTCACCTGTGATAGGAAAGAAATATAAGACACTAATTGTTAATAGTAAATGCATAGATGTGTAGTGCATTATTACTGCACTAATCATGAGTAATGATTAAATATACTGCAGAGAATTTTAACATTAATCAAACCGATAACTGTAACAAGTAAGTCAATACCTTTCAAAGCACAGCTCCTTTTCACCAAATATATTTGCAAATAGTGCGATTACTTGTTACTGTACATTTCTGCAAATTACTTCAGAGGGCAAAGCACATAGGTATTTGGTGACTTTTTATTACAAAAATAAAATAACCAATGCCCATTCATTATAATCTTAAAGACAATTACAGTCCTACTAGAATGTGACTAACATCTAAAAAGTTTGTCTTTTTCTTCTGCTTCTATCAGTCAGTGAATGAATTCTTTTACAAATATGAACATCAATATTCTATTTCTAAGAAAAGCATCTGTTTTTCAATTACATCCCATGAAAGTCTCTGGTGCCATGAAATGTATTAGGTGCTTTATTCTCCCTGAAATACCAAACTTTGTGAAGGAATTATCTTTTTTATGCAAAAATCTAATTTAATTTACTTGGCTTAATTCATTATAAGTGATGTGGGCTACTGCATGCCAACATTAACCATAGGCTATAGACTATGTTTTGGAAACCCACAGTGCTAATGGCTTGAAATGCAGTTTCACTTCTTCAGGGCTGCACTCCAAACAGGAACAGAACTTTATTATTTGCCTTCAAACATCAAGTTCTGACTTGTAGTTATAAGGCACAAGTATGTCAAGTTGCCTGCACACCAAGTGCCCTACAAAATCATAAGCTGAACATGTAGTAACTCAACAGAACACAAGCATGTATTTTGCATGTGCAGCAACCTGTGGGTAAAGATGTATACAAGGAAAAAAAAAAAAAAGGTATTTGACAAAGTAGACATCACAGGTAAGATATACAAGTCTTAGGAATGCAAATTTATACATGCGTTTCTAAGTTGTCAACTGATACAGCTTTAACCTGAGATAGTGTTCCCGACTTAAAAAAGCAACTCTTGCAGCACCCCCTTTTACCTCCATGAATGACGGACAGCATTATCACTATTTCATAGTGAAATACTGCTCTCTAAAGTTGATTCGCATGCTGATGAGACACTGTGTGGTCTGAACATCCTCCTTGTCAGCATTATGGCTCCAACTCCACGTAACTTTCCCATCACAGAGCAACTATGAAGGGGACTACAGGTTTTTCCGCTAAGCAGCAAGGCTTATTTAATTCAAACATTATCTTCCCCAAAACCCACTGCAGAAAAAACCCAAACTCTCTGGATTAAGTATGAAGATGGATATCACACTAGGCCATTCCTGACTGGCACAACCACAAGGTGAGGTAGCTGACTAAAGATGTTCCATAGCCAGTAAGTCTAAGGGAATCACTCACCCAGCGTATTCCTAAGGCAGCAGTGACTGCAAGTCTCTTGTGAACCTGAACCTAAATGCAAAGCTTCCCCCAAAGAAGTTAGATGTGGGAATATGATGTGTCCTCAACTGTGGGTGATTCTCAACCCCAAAACCAAAGTACTGCAATTTGCAGCCTCTGTGTGCAGTTGCCAGCACTTGGTATTTGAGACCAGCAAAAGGAATTCAGTTTTCCTTCTTTTCATTATTCAGAGAATTTAACACAGTAACTAAGGCTTCATTTGCCTGCAGCTGTTTCAGAGAGAGAAAGGAAAAAGGAAAATGAGAAAAACCCACCAAATCCATGAGTTTACACAATTTAAATCATGAAGGACCATTTTGAAAGTGAAGCAAAATGCAATTTTAACAGACCCTAAATTGTCTGCTTCATGCATGCTCACTTAATACCGAACCAAGACATTCTTAAAATTTCAAGCAGCGAAACCTGCTCTGGTTACCTTGGTGATAAACTAAAGACAAAAATTGCACATAATTGTTGCCGATGTCACTGCTCCCAATTGTTTCCAAGGTTACAGAGTACCTCAAATAATTGTGATGTTTCATTTCTAGACTGTATTGGAAGCCAATTTTCTGTTCTCAGTAAATTGTTTAGTGCTGCAGGTAATCTATCTAAACCTTATCTAATAAGGCATCAGCAGCCTCTCAGCAACCTCGAGTAATGATGTAGATTTATATGTTGAAAATGTAGCTCCCTAGTTCTTTACTGAGCAATTTGACTCCTAGATTATCTCAATTATTATTATCCTAAGAATCTATTTCCATAACAAAGTATATTAATCAATCATATAAAAATATCTGAACAATGAATGTCTTACTGCGAAGCAATATTACATGTGAATGAACTACCTGGAAGGAAGCTGTTCTCTTGGCTGAATGGTGGAAAATTGGCTGTTAACTATTTATAATTGACTGATGTTCCCACCATCTTCCAACTAATTTTAAATGCAGAACACAAGTATTTTGCTGCACTAAAAAAAATTCAGCCATGCTCCATTGCGACCTCCAGTGTACCATACACTGTAGCATCAATCTCCCTAAAAATCAGTAACTACTACATGTAAGGATTACTCTGCTAACCCTCACAGTATTACTGCCTCAGGACAACTACAGACAATGCTGTTAACTACTGTAGTTGTGTCAAGAAAAGTTTTAAAAACACACTAAAAAAAAAAAGTATTTTTAGTCTACAATAATAAAAGCAAGACTTTGTAGCTCAGCTCTGTCCTCTAAATCTAACTAAGCCACATTTCAAATCCTCACTTCTGAAAGAGACAGCAGTCAGTAGATGTCCATCTACTACTTCTCCTTCTGGATGTGCCTTTCATCACTTGACTGCTCTCAGACTGAAGGGCTTGACCTTGTCAGCATGAAATTTTCCATTATAGCAAAACAAATGGCACTTACTGTATCTTAGCAGTCTGTTATTACTTATGCAATGGATTTTGAAAAGTAATAATTTACTTTAGAAACTGGTTGACTAAAACAGTTTATGTGCATTTAATGCATGAAATGAACTGCATATGGAATCACTAAAAACATGTCAGGCATGTCAGCTTCTACCTAGAGTTCAGAAAGGGTTAGAGTGCAGCACAGAGAATAAAACAGAGTACCAGAGGTGATTCTTTTTTGTTTGCTTAGAAAATGGCTGAGATCTAAGCATGTTTATTTTCATGATCATTCATTTGAGTTTCTCAATGAATTCATTTCAGCTGCATACATTTTAGCTCTTCTGTTTGTAATTCCTATAAATGTTCTAGCAACAAATATACTGGTAGGAATGTTTGCTGAAACAATCTGTTTTAAATAAGCACGAAGAATATGCATATAAAACAATACCTTTCTATTTGTAGTTGCATGTATTCATGACAAAGCCAGTTGGAGGAGAGACCCTTAAAGAATCAAACACCAGCAACATACTATGCAGGCAAAATCTTCCTTAATAGCTGAAATAGTAAATGCTTACCACAGACTATTCAACAAGCCACAGAGCATGAATTACTTGCTGAAATTAGGCTATGAATACATCTGAACAAAGAATACATTTGCAAAAATCAAATTCTATCCTTACTCTACTTATGAAAAGGAATAGAAAGACAAAAATCAATAAGAAATAGTTACGTAGCCGTATATATGTTATGTGATAACTGAATAACTAAAGAGAGGAGGGAAATTGCACCAAGATGATTTAAGTTTAGGACTCACTCTCTACTGTCTTAGGTAGTATACAAATATAATATTTCACTACTTTCTCAAATACATTAAAATGTCATAAGCTAATGGGGAGAAGACCCCATTTTGCTACAATATGGCTGCTAACTGCATACACTTCAATTTTTAGATCTACTGCCAGATTTAAAAGACTAGTTATCCATACATATTTGGTACAGTTTTAGACACAAACAGCTCTCTGCTTTTTAGACACAGATGATGTAATGAAGGTAACACTACTACCAGCCACTCATTACTCAGTTCAACCCTGGCACAAATTTATTTAAGCCTGATATTCAAACCCTAGGATCCATTTGACTTTTACCAGTTCATATACCTGTTAAAAATTCATTAGTAATTAATAAATCCTATATACCTTTATAAGGGCAGAGCCCCTGCCCAGACATCTTTTGGCACTTTGCAAACTGTGAGACAACGTGATAGTGACAACATGAAAATATCTTGTCCTTTCTCCATGGAATTAATACATGCTGAGCCAGATTATACAAACAAAATGCCAGGAGATTCATCTATGACTAGCAGTGTATCCCAGTGATTGAAATGGCCCAGTCCCATTTCACACCTTCACTGATGATCTGGATGATGGGGCAGAGTGCACCCTCAGCACATTTGCTCACGTTCCAACCTGGGAGGAGCGGCGGATACACCACAGGGTTGTGCAGCCATCCAGAAAGAAGGAACCTCAACAGGCTGGAGAAATGGCCCCACAGGAACCTCGGGAACTTCAGCAAAGGGAAGTGCAAAGCCCCGCACCAGTGTATGCTGGGGGCTGACCGGCTGGAAAGCAGCTTTGCATAGAAGGAACTGGGTGTCCTGCTGGACACCAAGTTGAACATGAGCCAGCAATGTGCCCTTGCGGCAAAGAAGGCTAAGGGCATCCCGGACTGCATTAGGAGGGGTGTTATCAGCAGGTTGAGGAAGGTGATCCTTCCCCTCTACTCAGCACTGGTGAGGCCACACCTGCAGTAGTGTCTCCAGTTCTGGGCAGGAGAGATACCAGAGAGGTACAAAGCTACTGGAGACAGTCCAGCAAAGAATCACTAAGATTGATTAAGGGACTGGAGCACCTCTCACCTGAGGAAAGGCTGAGACAGGTTGGACTGTTTAGCATAGAAATATTCAATATTCAAATTATTAATATATATATAAATATATGAAGGGAGAGTGAAAAGAAGACTCAGCCAGGCTCTTTTTGGTGGTGCCCAATGACGGCAAAAGGCAATGGGCACATACAGAAAATCAGAAGGTTCTGACTGAACATCAGGAAACACTTTTTCACTGTGAGGGTGACTGAGCACTGGCACAGGTTGCTCAGCAAGGTTGTGGAGTCTCCATCCTTGGAAATACTTAAGAAGTGTCTGGACATTGTCCTGGGCAGCCTTCTATAGGTGACCCAGATTGAGTAGGAGAGTTGATCCATCCAGCCAGTGCTTGACCCAGCAGACTGTTTGCTCATCTAGTCCATGGGCAGCCAGTTTTTCTATGAGAATTCTATGGGGAACTGTGTCCCACAGCATTCTCCTGGCAAACCTGACTGTTTGTGGCTTGGATGGGCACACGCTTTTCTGGGTAAAAAACTGGCTGGATGGCTGGGCCCAAAGAGTTGTGATGAACGAAGTTAAATCCAGTTGGCATCTGGTCACAGGTGGTGTCTCCCAGGGCTCGGTTTTGGGGCCACTCCTGATTAACATCTTTATTGATGATCTAGATGAGGGGTTTGAATGTACCCTCAGTAAGTTTGCAGATTACACCAAGTTGGGTGAGAGTGTTGATCTGCTCGAGGGTAGGGAGGCTCTGCAGAGAGACCTGGACAGACTGGAATGATGGACTAAGGCCAAGGTCAAAAATATGAGCTTCACTAAGGCCAAATGCTGGGGGCTGCCCTTGGGCCACAACAACCCCCAGCAGTGCTACAGTCTTGGGGAGGAGTGACTGGAGAGCTGCCAGTCAGAGAGGGACCTGAGGGTGTTGATTGACAGCCAGCTGAACAGGAGCCAGCAGTGTGCCCAGGAGGCCAAGAAGGCCAATGGCATCCTGGCTTGTGTCAGCAATAGCGTGGCCAGCAGGGACAGGGAAGGGATCTTCCCCCTGTACTTGGCACTGGTGAGGCCACACCTTGATTCCTGTGTTCAGTTTTGGGCTCCTCACTACAAAAAGGACATTGAATGACTCGAGCATGTCCAGAGAAGGGCAATGAAGCTGGTGCAGGGTCTGGAGCACAGGTCGTACAAGGAGTGGCTGAGAAAACTGGGGGGTGTTTAGTCTGGAGAAGAGGAGGCTGAGGGAAGACTTCATCGCCCTCTATATCCCCCTGCTGTGGATGAGTCTCTTTAACCAAGTAAAAAGCAACAGGACAAGAGGTAATGGCCTCAAGTTGCACCAGGGAAGGTTTAGACTAGATATTAGGAAGCATTACTCTACCGAACGGCTTGTTAGGTGTTGGAATGGGCTGCCCAGGGAGGTGGTGGAGTCCCCATCCCTGGAGATGTTTAAGAGTAGAATCAACATAGTGTTGAGGGATATAGTGTAGTTGGGAACTGTCAATGTTAGGTTAATGGCTGGACTGGATGATCTTTGAGGTCTTTTCCAACCTAGAATGCTTTTGGAAAATCCAGGTAGATAATATCCACAACCTTTCCCTCATCCAATAGTTGGGTCATTTTGTCATAGAAGATCAGGTTTGTCAAGCAGAACCTGCCTTTCATAAACCCCTGCTGACTAGGCCTGATCCCCTGGTTGTCCATTATATGACTTTTAATGGCACTCGAGGTGACCTGCTCCATGACCTTCCCTGGCACTGAGGTCAGACTGACAAGTCTATAGTTCCCTGGATACTCCTTTCTGACTCTCTTGTAGATGGGTGTCACATTTGCCACCCTCCAGTCCAATGGGACCTCCCCAGTTAGCCACGACTTCAGGTAAATCATGGAAAGCGGCTTGGTGAGCACATCTGCCAACTCTGTCAGCACCCTTGGGTGTGACCTATCTGGTCCAACAGACCTGTGTGCATCCAAGTGGTGCAGCAGGTCTCTAACCACTTCCTCTTTAATTGTGCTGACCTCAATCTGCTTCCCCTCCCCATCTCCCAGCTCATGAGGCTGGGTGTGCAGGGAACAGCCAGTTCCACTGCTAAAGACTGAGGCAAAGTAGGCGCTGAGCACCTCAGCCTTTTCCTCATCCTTTGTTACTGTTTTCTTCTGCATCCAGTAAAGGGGGGAGATTTTCCCTAATCCTCCTTTTGTTGTTAATGAATTTATAGAAACATTTTTTATTATCTTTAACAGCTGTAGCCACATTGAGCTCTTTTCATAGCTATTACGTTTCTTTTCAAAATTTTAAATCACTGCTACCCTAAGAGACAGTACTGATACAAATGTAACATTTCTCACAAGATAGCATAGTTTGAAGAATTTATGGATCTATTTTACTTTTAAAAGTTTAGGTGTAATGGTATTTGAGAATCTTTTACTTTGTAATAATTTGCCAAAACAGACACACCTAAGTAGTGGCAGCAGATGGAAGAGGTTAAAAGTATCAACTCCCAAATTACCAACTTTGCTAGGCACCTTCTCTTTCATAATTTAGACCCTTCTGTTGGGAGATTTGAAAATATATTCTAGACAGATGACATGTTAACAGAATCATTTCATGGTTCAGTGTCTTCGTAGTATGATTTATCTCTATCTCTAGGCACTGGAGGTCCCTTTTCAGGAGATTTATGAGTTAGATCCAAAAATTCATTTTGATGAGGGAGAATGTGTGCATCATTGCAATACAGAGCACTAACATTTGCTCTAAGACAATGCTTCCTTCTCATTAGCAGTTTTAAGAATGTCTCATGCATGTGATATCACGAACTGTTTCCAAGACACTGCACATTCATACAATAAAATGTTCATGAATGAAAGAGGTATTTTAAATTTTCATTAGTCCATGAATTTGTATCCCCTTCTTTTCCAAAGCTACATAATACATACAGAAATAAGGTTCCGAAGGCTAGTGTTGAATGAAGCATCTGACTTAAATTTTAACTGGCATTTTCTTCTTCACTTTTACTATCAGATATTTGCTGCAGACACTACATTTTCTGTAGTTCAAGAAAAGTGCTTAAGCATCAGACCATATTATCAAAAGTCTGAAGTTAATACTTACACACCTTAAAAATCACAGTGTTCTCAGAAGTGCTCAGCATCCAGCATCATCTGCTGTGAAACTCTGATCAGGTTTTCAGGGGAGTGCAGCACAGTGGGATTACCTATTTTCTACACCTGACTTGAGACACTTGGTGAATTCTGGGGGTTCACCTGCCCTCTAGAAATCAGCTATTTTGTTGAGATAAATTCAACATCTAATCACATTTTATGTTGCTTGACTCAATTAAAGGAAACTTTTTTTCTTTTTCTGTTCAAACAGACTTCTAGTAGATGCAAGACAGAATTCTAGATGTGAGAAATAGTCTAAGTGTGTCTGATTCAGGGCAAGGATCAAAAATGTCAGATCACCAGTGCATGTTTGTCACCCACTTCACGGTGCAGACAGTTTATAGTTCCAGTTTAAAACACACTAAAAATGGAGGACAGGGAGCAACACATCTGTTTGCTGTCTTTCAACTAATGCTATTGATCCAACAGAAGAATTTATTGGCTTTTCACTAGAATCTTCATAATAAAATCCTTACCTTGAACAAGACAAGGGAAGAGAACTGCAAATAAGAAGGGATAAGTCATGTTCTTTATTTAGAAAGGCACAGCAATCAGACAAGACAGTTGCTGCTTATGTTAAAGGAGATGGAGGAGACAGAGGCAGAAAGACATGATTGAGGCCTTGTTATCTACAATGTCCTGTTAAGAACTATCTTCAAACAAAACACTTTCAACAGACCGGAGACAAAAGTATTTGAATCTTTTTACAGCAATGCTGAAAGGACAGAGAAGTGAAAACTATAAAAGAGTTACAAAAAGACAGAGCTAGGAACCTCAGTGCACTAATGGAGAAGGCAAAAATCAAACAACTTAGAGCCATCAGAACTTTCTATATTATCAACTCCTGCTTTACAGACCAGTCTCTGGTCTTATTTAAGAGCTCACAGGGCTTTCACTGCAAGTTCTGTCATTTCTATATAAAGCACAGAGAAGTATAACTGGGAAAACAGTAATTTCAACAGTCTTCCAACAAGATATATACCTAGGATGGGACAGAATGTTCATGGCAACAGGAATGCTTTATTGCTGTTTTCTGTTAATGTACTCCAAAGAGGGGAATGTAAAATACTTCAGATAGAAATGATTAAGATAGATTTGGATTTAATGGGCATAAGGGGCCTCCTCTGCCAGCAATGCCATATGACCCAAACATCTAGGGGTCCTATGATGTATCCATAGACATGCTCATTTGCAGACCTCTGAGCCATTCAACCTGGAGTTTAGTCCATCCCTGGTTCAAGTTACATAATTCAGACATGGACCAGACATGGAGGTGTTAAGTCTTAAGTTTGGGAATAAAGTTTTCATTCCCCCAGAGAGGTTTCTGGGTACTGAAATTTTGACTATGCTTTGCTGAATATTTAATTTTCTAAAGCAGTGTCACTGACCTTCCCTTCCATGGTTGTAACTGCTGTATAGAAGGTATAGAGAAGTGCAATTTCTTACCTACTGGAAGAACATTTAGGCTTTGTAACTAGTACCATCTGAATTTAATATCTTAATTGCTTCTTGTTTAGAGAGCACAAACAGTGTAGGATGTTTGGCTACTGTTAGCTGCTCCCAATTTCCTGTTTAAATTAGCACATGAAAACAGTAAAAGCCAAATCCTTGACTTGATTTCTACACTCCAGATATAACTCCAGAGATCTTGGGGATATGTAACTGCTGTGACTGTTTGTACAAAGTCATTCATTCAATGGTTGATTCAAACCCCAGTCAAAGTAAAGACTCGCTCATTTCAATTATATTAATTTAAGACTAAGGCCTAGCTCCACAGCTCACAAAGTTGAAACTCAATGCCAAGCCTAAGAGCACAATTAGTGTCTGACTCTAGAAAAAAGCCAATGACCAAACTGACATAGAAACTTAACTACTTTATTCCCTACTTGAGAATGGAAGAATTGTGCGGAAACACAAACACACACAGAGATTTCTGTATCTAGCTTTGGCAATTTCAACATTACTAATGTTTTTAAGTACATTCATGAGAACAGACTATTCGGTGCTTGTTAACAAAACTTGAAAACCATTGCAAGGTTTTCTGCTAAAGTAAAGAAATCAGCAGCATGCAAAACAGATCAGTCTAGCACACAGAAGGCAGTATAAATAGAAATATAAGGATCAATTGTAATCAAGAATGTAAGGGAACAAGGAAATAACTCCTGATAACTGCCCTAGTGATGTCCAATTGCCATTTACCGTGAATAGCAATTTCACCTCTTCTTCTCCAAACTAAGTCAAATCAGCCTAAACCAAAAATTATCCTGGGAGAACATATACAAAAGTCAGATATATGCAGTAAATCAGTAGTCCATTACATTTATTGCTCATTATTCACAGTAGTTTTTACATGTAAGATAAAATGGAGCTTGACTGGAGGGTACCACAGTCACACTGCTGTAACTGTGCAACATACTCTGGTGCCATTTGGTACTAGTGCATTTAGTACGTTTACCAATAGCTGAAACCTGATGTACCAGTTTCACATCAAAGCACAAGAAACCACAGCTGAAAGAGGAGCTGTTATCAACAAATTAAATTATGTATGTCTCTGTCAGAAATTAGAGTATGGGTACATACACAAGGCTGGAGTTATACAAGGTTATATTGCTTCTTGATGCAGGTCTTGAAACTACCTCCAGAATCCCAGATTTAGAAGCATGTACCTTAATATTCAGCTCTGTGGTACCCAAACATTAATGTGGCTTGAGTGGCAAGTAACAGTTGTGAGATAGTTTTGGAAACTGCTAACCTCCTGCTAGCGGCCATTTTCCAGGTGAAAGCAAAACCTAACTGAACAAGTTCTTTCTCACTATATCCCTCAGAAGTAGTAAGTTCCAGACTTCACTTGAGACCAGTGCTCTCACCATTCATGAACTGAGGGCAGTCAGATGAATGAGCCCTTCCTCCATCTGACCAGATGTGCAGAATTACATCTTGATTTAAACGATGGGTGGAGCCAAGCCCGCTGTAGGGAAAGCTCAGGCAGGCAGCCTCCTACAGAAAGCAGGAAGCAACAAGCACTAGTGGTTACCAGCCCTCATCTGAGGCAAGAATTCTAGCTGTATGAATAGGCTGCCTCTCATTCACTCTACCCTAACCTAAGCTGTTTGACTGCAGGTATCAGCAGAGTGATTTTAAGACATAAAGACCCCTGTGCACAGCACATATGCCTCTGGAGATGTGACTAGTCTCAGTTAAGTGCTAGTCTCAGTTAAGTAACTTGTTGAGTCCAGAGTCTCACTAAGCCAAGAACTAGGGCTGAGAGCTTTGGCTCAAACCTACGATGGACACGGAGAAAGTGTTGGGCAAAAAACTGAGAAGCAGTAATGAAAAAGAAAAAAAAAACACCAAACACCAAAAAACCCCAAACCAGCAGGATTCCATTTTGTTTTGATTGGATCTTACAATCACATTAAGTCCTGGGGAGAGGGGAAATAGGGATTGACTGTACCTTTCCTCTTCTCACAAGGGAGCTAAGTACTACCAAATAAAGCTAGCTAGTGGCACACAAAAGGAGAGAGTTCTTACAGTAAAACATAGCTACCCTGTAGGCTTCTTCGCTACTCAGTGTTATAAAAGGTGACAATTTGTACTGGATAAATTCAGAGATGATACTCAAGGATACTAACTACCTATAAATGATCAAATGGTTTAATACTTGCATTTATAACTTCAGACACAAATATTATCATGAAAGCTAAAAATTTTAAAATGCCATATCCCTGAGCTCAGAGGATTCTGCACTGAACAATCTCAGAAGCAGAGCTGCAATGCTTCTATAGGTTGCTGCTTGATCACTCAACAGTCAGTGCTTGGAAGAACCACTTTCAACCTGAGAAGAGCCTTAATGCTCATGTTAAAAATGCATTAAAAATACGTGAATTGCAGCACAGATATCAGGAACTATACTAAGACTGCTTCTAAACTATCAAACTACCATAAGAGAGGAAGGCACTTTTTGGTCATATTTACTACTCCTCTGTATTGACTTCAAACAAGTACCAGGAGAGAAGCTCCATCTCTATAGCCCAGGCCCTTACACCATCCAGCACTCATCACGGTCCACTTTATCTAATATGAATGCAGCAGGGTTATAGTTCATAAAATACAAAGCAGAGGGAAATCTCTTGACTTAAAATTTGCTACCATTCTATTTAGTAAATGTACTTACTATTTAATTCATCAGATAGATTCTTCACATTTCTTTTGCTAATTCATAAAGAGACATAACAGCAAACAGGGAAAGAGATATAATATAGATAGTAATCAAAGCCTCTACATGCCCTATTCTACGTATCTTCCTATTGCTTGCTGTTACTTTTTCTACGACTTCTGTCCTTTTAAACTGTTTTGAGCATTGATAACATTTATAGATACTGCTTTAGTAATATGAAGCCTCCCTTGCTGCCTTAATTGCCAGGACTTGTTTTACACTTGTGCAAAGGCAAGATGAACCACGGCTTCAGTATGAATAAATCTGGAAAGAGTGGTGGCAGTTCATGTCTAAGCTGGGTGGAAGGAGATAAGTGTATGACACAGAACCCAGCACAACTGCATCTGCATATAAATAGACTTAATCAGAAATGCAAATTGCAATCAGAAGAAATTTTAAAAGCCTGTGATAACTGTGCAGATAACAAAAGGTCAAACACTTGTATTGCTGAAGGTTTCAAACTGTTATCAGTCAGTGACGATTCTTTCTCTATGAGCAAAATGTGAAAAAGACAAGTATATGCCAGTCTAATCAATGATGGACAAATTATTTCTATATTTCATCTATTATTATAACCGTTCTGTTGTTAAACTCTATTTTACACTGTCAATCTCATCTTAACTTATTCAGGAAGACTCAACAAAATGATAACAAAATGAAACCAAAAAAAGCATGAAATAATACAGCTAATTTACATGACTATATATAGAAGGAATTTCTATCCCTTTTTCATATCCATGTATGACAATCGAAATCTTTTACAATCTAACATCCTTGTGTAAATGAAAAAATAAATTATGAATACAGTTTGCTGAAACTGCCAGACTGCTTCACAGCATTGTCAAAATTGTGTGATTTTCTTCTGCAGTAAAACAAGCCTAAGACTCTAGGAAAATAACATTTTAAAATGTTATTCAACAGTTACAAATGTTGGCTTCTTCCTCTTTTGAAACGAGTGGTTTAATCAATAGTAGCTAAGTACTTTTGAAGGGAGGTACCTTGATATCATATGATTTTATATTCTAAGATAAGAATAAAATAAACACCCAAGTCTTTATCATTTCAAGGCGTTCTAAATATAAATTATTGTAGAAGTCAGATTGAAAAACAAGTCTTTAACATTATAGCTTTTTGCTGTCTTTTCATGTGAGGGATTCTTAGGATTTCAAGCACAAGTGTTTACTAAATATTCTTTCTCCTTTGACTCGATTGCCTTTGAACAAACTAGTGAGTGAAGAGAGCCATCTAGTGCCATACCTTGGAATCTTAAAAAGGGTTTTCACCGGATGCATGTCAAATAAAGGAGGGTCTCCATCCCCCAGTTCAATAGCTGTTATTCCCAAGGACCATACGTCACATCGAGCATCGTATGAGTAGTCATACTGTTGTTCACAAGCAATGACCTATCAGAAAAAAAGCAGAGAAAATAACGTTTTAACCTAATGTACAATTCCCAACATCCTAATGTGACATGAAAGCACTTTTTTGAGTCATGTCTAAAATCCTATGTAGTTTTCACATCCCTATCTTTGCCTATATATCCCGGTTAGGAAAAACACCACAAAAATATAACAGTAAATTAGAACTTCTCTTGGGTTTGTTTTCTTTAAAAACAATCTCCCTCTTTTTTTTCCAATACATTAATTTCCATGGGATGCTTCAAATATCGATGTGAAGAACATCACTCTACTAAGTTCTGGTTTTGAAAGCATTTCTTACAAAAACCTATTACAATAGCAGAGAACCCCATATTGACATTATTTTTATTAACTATGACTATTCGTGGGGATAGACTGATTTGCACAGCTGTTTTTCAGATAAGAATATTGCATCAGTCATTTCTGTCATTTTTTTTTCAGCTTGTCTCTACTAGATTTGAGTAGTTTAAAAAAAAAATAAATCTTAATTAACATACCATGTACCTTGTCTAAGAAAAATGGAAGTTAACAAGAATCTTTCCTTGAACATCAGAACCCTTTTACATTACAAACTTGATGTACATTTCCAGCTAACCCACTGTTTGTATTCTAATCTTATAAGCTAAATATTCATAGAGGCTGTAAACAATTCTGCATCTAAACATGAGATTCAAACTAAAGTTTTAATTTAGCCCCTATCTTTGCAAAGGGTCAAGACAAAAATCACAGCTTCACTGCCTTTTATTCTATCATGATTTGGAATCTTGTCTCAAGTTTGCCTTCCCAAATCTCATTAATCAGACCAACTGCTTCAAAAATCTGTCAGATCCCCACACATTGCATAATTGCTTTCCATTATTTTTCTCAGAGTTTTAAGTATTGTTACTAATGTATAGTTAAATAAACAGAACTTCTGACAGCATGTCCTAGGGCGGCTGTATCTAGGTTCTAGAAGAGAACTTATTTATTTTTTTTACTTCTGAATTCTTGTGTTCAGGCTTCAAACTGGGACAACGCTTTTCAGAGATACCAACATGCAAGTCAGTACCCCAGGTAGCTGCCGGCAGAGAGCCACCCTCAGCCTGATCTAAGAAAACCTTTCCTAGAGAAGCTGCTGATTACAGCTTAATATCTTCGTTACTTTCTCCATAAGCTGCATCTACCAGAGGCATTGCTGCCTCTGGTAGAGATTCTCATCCAACAGGCCCATGGGACCTGTTCATCTCTTACTCTGGGACTCATGACCCCATCACACAGCACTTCATCATTTATTTTATGAGAAATCAGGGGTGACAAACATACTAGTTAAAATAATACTGAAATGGGGGTGGGGGGTGTGTTTGGCAGTAAAGTTAGACATTAGTTAATTCCTTTGCTATATACTAATGGTTCAGTTCTTTTCCTAGAGCAAATCAGTCCAGAAAAATTAAGACCTTTCCTGAATTTTCTATCAATGTTTTGAGAAGTGTTGAGATCTCTCTCTTCCTCCTCAATTTTTTATAGTTAGTATGCCAAAGAAATTTCTTTTCATACCCTACTGGCAGTGGTATTTCCCCTTTATTGCTGTAATGTCAAAGAATCTTCTGATAGAGCATTAGACCAGTGTTTCTCAACTATGACATGATAAAGCAGTCAGCAAAATCTCTGCAAACCATCTGAGAAAAACATACATACACGTTCCCCTACACAGCTATCAAATAAACAGAATGGGGAAAAATAAGGACTGCAAAAGAGGGTTCAGGGATTTTATTTTTTTTTTAACTTGAAGAGGCAGGGTTTTGTTAGATAATGTGGTGTTTTTCAAAGCTGTCACATGAAGATTATTTTCCCATCTCCCTTCTCTTCAACAGAATATTTTAAGTGAAAGCTCTGAAATATTTCTTAGTTCTTCAAAGAGTTCATTATAGCCTTGATCTCATCCCAGAGATCCCTCTAGCTCTTGAAAAAGATGAGTTTTACTGTGCAGTAGATAGATTCTATGCAACTCAAGCATAGCACTTTAAACCACCACTCTTATTTCAGAGACCTATATGATAATTTCATTTCCTTACACCATGCTGTCCTGGTTTTGGCTGGGATAGAGTTAACTTTGTCCCTCGTAGATGGTACTGTGTAGTGTGCAAATAACGTTGATAACACACTGTTTTAGTTGTTGGAAGTAGCGCTTATTCTAAGTTAAGGATTTTTCAGTTTCCCATGCTCTGCCAGCAAGCAGGTGCACAAGAAGCTGGGAGGAAGCATGGCCAGGACAGCTGACCTGAACTAGCCAAAGGGATAATCCATACCACAGAACATCATGCTCAGTATATGAACTGCTGGGGGAATGGCTGGGGTGAATCACTGCTTGGGCATTTGTCAGCAGATGGTGGGCAATTGCATTGTGCATGACTTGTCTTTTTTGGGTTTTATTTCTCTCTTTTTTATTATATTCCTTTTCATTAATATTATTATATTTTATTATTGTTATTTAATTTAGGTATTAAATTGTTCTTATCTCAATATAAGAATGGCTGCATGGTGCTTAGTTGTTGACTGCTGTTAAACAACAACACATGCCTTAGAGAGAAGGAAAGAAATCAAATTTGATGTAAAAACTTGTCAGAAATTTGGTGTGAAGATGCATCAGAGATACTTAAATAATACATTCTAGAGCCCATACTTGGTATTGAGTTTCCTTCATTGCAGTTTTGGTCAGAGACAGAAAGGGAAACTTGAATTTCTTGATTATTTTTGTTTCTTTATGCAGTTTCCCAAATCATCTGTACACTCAAGGACACTTCCTCAAAAAATCCCCCACCACCCATGCAAGTCAGCTTCCCAGGCCATGACTCAGAAGTTGCAAGTAGCTTATCCATATGTGACTAATTAAATGCACTGTGTTCTCTTTCCTTTTTTAAACACATGAGAAATATTTATCTGCTTGGTTAAAAAGCTGCTAGAGTCCATCTCCTGGAAGTGACTACCTCAGAAGTTGCCTGGTTCTCATCAATGTGCCGAGTCCTTTGCAAATACTTGTATATTTGTTCTCAAACTTTCAGATGCAGAGGTATATATTTTCATTTTCAAAGGAAGGAAAAGCAGGATCTTCTCAAAGTCACACTGGACTTTGTCAGCAGTGCCACATACAAAGCAGGTCTCCCACATTCAAAGACACCACCACTTTTGCCTCTACAAGCACATCACAACTGCTCCTAACTACAGGCCAATAGCAAAACTTGCTATGTATCTCAGAAAGTTTAACAAGCTACACTAAAATAATATGAGCATCAGAGGGCTTTGCACTCATAATGGATAAGAAAAGAAAGTATACTGCAACTGCTGTTTTAAAAAATAAAGTTTTTGAGCTTTTCTCACTTCACAATGTATTACCTACCAAAGAGAAAGGAATGTATAACAGATCTTTGTAAGTCTTCTGCTCCACAGCTAACCACTCCAGTAAATATGGTACATGGCAGTAAAATAACATGGCAAAATACTGGCACTCTAACCATGGGGAATTAAACACTATCAGATTGTTCTCCATTCTAATATCAGAACCTGCACCAATTCTTTGAGAAAAATATTCCCCTTAATCCACATTCTCTTTGTTTACAAAAATTCAGGCAGTCGACCATGCAACCCAGTATGTTTTAGACAGCTTGACTACAGTGAGATCAACCTCACAGAAAACATACAAAATGAACTGCTCTTCTGACACCAAGTATGCAGCATTTATATGACTTTAATGATCACTTTGGTTTGAAACAAGTTTTCAATTTCTGTAGGATTTATTAAAAACTTACCAATTTATGCACCACTTCGAGAAACACAAATGCCACCAATTTTAATTTTTAAAGCAAGAATCATATTTTACAGCTTTTTCCACATTGGCAATTTTGTAATTATAGGCTGGCTAGCAGACAACACTTGACCTTCAAATCTGAAGAAGAAAGAGTTCTTTCAGTCATAGTTTACAGGCTAAGTCCTTGGGAATGCCCCAGTCCTGTTTTGCCTTGAAAACTATTGCAACTCCCTGCAGAGCAAAAATCTCTAACAGCCAAGACTATAAAAGACTTATCTTTTATTATGTCCCTGTCCTTACTGGAATTCAGAGATACTAATTTTTTTGAAACATCTGTCCTTTGCGGTCAGTTCTGGAGCTGAGAGTGCCTCTCAGCACTGCTGATGCCTGCTCTGCCCAGTGAGGCATGAAGACAGAGCCTAGAAGAAATTATCTGAAACTGAAGAAAATGCTACTTCCTTTCTCTACCGTGTTCAAAGACATCATCACATCTGTACCTATTTTATATCCAGCAAAATCCTCTCCTGCTTGTACAAGCAAAAAAGAAAAGGTAGTTTGCTTTGCTGCAAACACTATGTTCATGCCAATGCTTCAGGGGGTGACACAGTTAATCTTGAGATTTGCCAGTAAACACAATGGGAATAAGCGCCAAGTCTTTCACTTCGGCATGGACGGGTTACATGCACACGGTGGCCTAGGTTGCCAAGGAGACAGGCTGTCACCTTTTGTATTAGTTGTAATTTCATCATGATTTCAGGTCCAGCCATACTGTGGTAGGATGGAAAGCACCTAAACACCACACAGAGAAACAGATAACGTGATGGTAGTTGCCAACACTAATCATGCTGAGGATCACACTGGGGCAGGGTGAGGTGGAGGGGGGGGTGGGGGAATTCACTGGACTGGCAAAGATGGCACATGAGCAAATCAGTGACACCAACTGGAGGGAATTTAGAGAAGCCAACGAGTGATACATCACTTCTACAGAAACACAAAACTTCACAGAGTTACATGAGATGATTCACAGCCTGAGAAGACAACTTTAAATTAAAGGATATAATTATTCTTGTCCTGAAATCAATGCAAAGGTCTCTTTGAACTTCAGCAAGCCCTTAAGTAGATCACAGGTGGATTTAAAAGAAGGAAAACAGGTAACACACAGAACCAGCTGCTATTTGTACAGTGGTCATACTGACTTGTGGGCAGAGAGGAAGCTATACATATGTTTAGCTGAAGCAAAATACATCAAATCCTTTTAAGTTTACCTAGAATTATTGGAAGTGAAATAATTTACTTTCATTTTGCCTCAGTATATACAGTGCACATATAAAGTATAGCTTCAAGCATACACAATACCAATAATAGCAGTACAGATGTGCTACTTGGAGACAACTACTACACAATTAGAGCTGGTGACCCACCTGCAGAAAGGAGTCTGGAGTTAAAAAGGTTGATGCCCCTGAAGAAAGGCGGTGCTGTACTTAGCTGACGTAATTAAGCAGCTTATGAGGTGTGCGAGCACAATGCTGAAAAGCACTGCGTATGTAAAATGAATGTGGCACAAAATTGTTACCCTTGCTGCAAGGAGAATAAAATTGCTGGCTATGCAAGTCAAATGAAAGAAACCAGCTGAACTTCTGTGCTCCACCTGACACTATATAATGCAACTTGATTTATCTACATAGGAAACATTAAATTCTAATTCCTATACACTGATAAAGAAAAAAGTCTTTCATGATAGCATTTAGCAGCACTGGGGACACTAAGTGATACCTATCTATCTTTATCCCTCCCTCACCTTTCTTTCCCTCTCTCCCTCCCCTCAAGCACATTCACATAATTTTATAGAAGAGCAAATTTGTGATTGAAATTGGTTCCATATTCCCCCACATCCCTTCACAAGATTATGGCCATGTTATCAAGGTTACTGGCAAGGTTCCCCGAGGTTCTCTCCATCTGCCACGTCCTTTTCAACCCCCTCCTGCCATGCCAGCCCATGAGGAGGAAGTCAGCTCTACTGGGGGCAAAGGAGGAGGTGACAGATTCTGCCAGCCCCTGCTCTGTAGGGGGAGCTCACTGGTGCTGTCCTGCTTCGAGCTCTGCCTCTCTTATGTGCCATCTCTTTTAAAGATACCTCTGTATTCCAATTCAGTTTTCTGAATTCCACTGCTTTCTTTCTGTACTTTAAGCAACTTCAGCGTAATTCCTTACTACTGTAGCTTGAGAACCACAGAAAATCAAGAAAGTGGGGAGAAAAAATAAGCAGTGCAGAAACTGTCATTTTTTAAAATTTCTTTATTCAATTCCTAAAGATCTATGTTCCCCAAAAGATAACTTTGTTTAAATCATACCAGTTGATTCTCAGAAGGTGGCATCTCAGAATCACAGGCATTTTAGTCATATGCAGTCATTTAAAGACCTCTTTTCCACATTCTGCCACTGACCTGCTCTAAGCCCTTTCACTTCTATGTAAGTCATTTCACTTCTATGACACTCAGTTCTTCCAGTCGTGTCATATCTATTTAGAGCAATGGTTCCCACTCTTCCCTGCCGTCTCTTCCCACACTTACACTGTAGCAGTTTCTCTCTGTCATGGCCATGCCTATTCACCACATGTGCCTCAGGACCACACTCAAACCCAGTGCTACATGTCAAGAGTACAGCTAATACCACCTAAAAATAATTTCTAACACACCGTAGTGTCCCGCTACTTTAACCTCCTGAAAGCAGGGACATCATTTCAAAATGTATGCCAAGTTGGCAATTCCTTTACACCCTAGGCTTAATATACTATCATAAATATAGTACCGTTAAACAACAAGTGGTTGTTCAAATCACAATGTAACAAAAATCTACGTTATGAATGATTTAATGCTACCATTCTTTATCTTTACCATTTATTTATTGCATTTATTATTTTAATCCACTAAATGTGTGGAATTTTCAAGTATTTTACTATTAATTAATCATGATGACAGATAAACACAAATTCTGGAAAAGCAGCAGCAGTTTTCTCTGTTTGCATCTATGAAGTTTCTTCATAAGGACAATCAGTTATTTTTTGAAACTTATGTTTTCAGTCATCTCATTTACTGCAATTCATGAAGTATAAAATACCTCATAGCTTCAGTAAGAGCTAATTCAGTAACCTGTTTTATCATTAGCTGTAAGAGAACAGCTATTACATTTTCATGGAAGATGTTATAAGGAAATATTTTCAAAATTTTCCTTATTAGAGAAGGTACATAGTTCCTTATGCTTCTTTATCACAAAATATGCATACAGTTTAACTGTGCAACTGTTTTTAAATAGCTTTCAGAGAGAAAAATAAGTTATATACATTCTTGAAATCTACATCCTATTTATACTAAGCAGTGTATTCCTATAGTTCATTATAAATTAGCATTTACAAAATTTAATGCTTAGTTGGCATTTGAAAGTGTAGCAAAAATGTGCATATCAAAAGAGCTAATTGTAGCTAATAAGGAATTGAAGTGAAGAGACCTAGAGCTGTTAACAGGATGCTGACCTTGAGTCCTCTGATATAAGCAAAGAGCTGGCAAATAAGATAGGTTGAAGTGTGATAAAATGAGAATACGTTCAGTAGTTTCAGGGGAATGTATCACTGTACTTGTTTAGAGTTTATAAAAACATAATCCCAGGTTAGTGATGGGGTTATCTTTTCTACGCTGCTTTTCCAACTCCATATTTAACCACACATGAAATGTATTTACTATTAAAAGGATTTTTTGGTAACATTTTCATGTCTATAAAAATGGAGAGGTAAATAAGACAAATCAGCCCTAATCTACCAAAAGGAAGATTTTTCTTTTCGACCAAATTGTAAGGCCTGAATACAGCCCTTACTGTAATAAATATTGACTTCAGTGGAAAAGGTGATGAGAGTCTTTGCAAAATTTGAATTTTCCCTTTATGTATTTTTCCACTACATTAATAAAAATTACTTTTTGGGGTGGTTTTTTTATCAGTTTGGTTGATTTAAAGAAATACAAAGGAACATTGGAAGACAATTTAAACTAGTCACTTATTTTTCTAACACTTCAGAAATTTGTTCCAATGCTCAGAAGTATTGACTTTTATCCCAGGAAATATGCCTTGATTTAGCAGGGGGAAGGAAGAGTCTGTTGTCTCTGGGGCGGTCTTACCAATCATTACTTCATCTTGGCAGGATGGTTACAAATATTCAAAATACAGAGTTGACATAGCTTTAATCATGTGACATGTGAGTTCTTTCTGAAATCAATAGCAAACCAGAGCCAAGATTTTACCTCTGGTTAACTCACTGTTACAGAACTCATTACTTTTACAAATGTCTTAGCCTTTCCTATTGTCACATTTCAACACATAATTATTCAAAGGATCAACTGTTTCAATTATGTTTGTTTTAAAACATAAGTATGCATGCACCATTGTCATTTTTTTTAGCAGTTATCAGTAAAATATAAAAGCATACTTTCTGTGGTTTTAAATTACCTTCAGTATCTCTCCAGTTCTTTCTGACTTCAAGTACCTTTTTCTATTTCTGTTCTTAAATCTAGATTTGGGCCAAAGAAAACATGTAGATTCTAGCTGAGCTTGTTTCAAGAGTCAAGTTTCCAGCTAAATCATGATAACATAATTATATTTGGCAAAAATGAAAACTGCAATTCTATTTGGACTAGATTTTGTTCAGTTCTGCACTGGAGGTTGAAAATAAGACATGTAAAGGTTTGGAACTAGAAATGTAAAGGCAGTTGAGATCAAAAGTTGCAAATCTGATTCCAACTGCTTTTTATTTCATCATAATAGAAGCACATTTTAGGTAACGTAAGTGTTTGGCAACAGGCAGCTTTTTTTTTTTTTTTTTTTTTTTTTTTTTTTTTTTTTTGCATGCCTGTATTAAGCGTTTCAGTTTCTGCATGTCTATGTTTGTAACTGTGAGACAATCCTAATTAGGTTAAACAGCAGTGATTGATTTTCAGTGAGTCTACTTTAAAGCTGCTCTCAAACTGACTCATCCTTGCCAAGTTCCTCTGTTGCTTGCACACAGCCTAGTTTTTCCCTGTATTTGCATTTTTCAGCAAAATTTTTGTTAATCACATGCTCTACTCACAACAAATGCTCAAGGACAAATCAAAAAGATTGTCCTGTTGCTGCTAAACAAGCCTCACAGTCATCAAGGGAAAAAAAAAAAGCCCTCTAAGATATTAAAGTCGCTCAAAACAGTTAAGCTGCTGCTTTTCGTACTGCAGTAGGAACACTGAGCTGAACAGAACACCTCACACCACCCTCAGTCACTGCTATTTTCCTAGGAACTTTTGCTATTGCAAGTACCATTGCCATATAATCCCTTTGATACATTTGAAAACTTCACCTTAAAATACAATGGTTTTCCTCATTATAAAGGCTGTTCTTGATCCTGGCTGATCTACTGATTCTAGTTTCCAGCGTATTTGTCTCCTGCTTATCACCAGTTATTCCTAACTGTCAGCTTGAATAATTCTGCATCATTCTTCTCCAGGTTTTATTTTCCTGGGGTTTATCCTGGAAAATGTTCCCTGTCAGCTTCATTTCACAAGGTCCATTTCTCTGAAACACTCCCATAGCCTCTCCCTCCAAGGCATGCTTTTTCAGCAACCCTCCCCAACTCCCCCTTCAGATTAAATCCCTTTCTCACCCTTAGATATGACAAGGTCCCATGATTGCCTTATGCTGAGGCTCCTATGTTTCACACACAGATAATAAAAGTCTAATTTTAAAAAAATAAAATATTCATAGTCTTCATGCTTTCTATTTCTCTGATTAGGAACATTTCCTTCCTGTCCAGTTATTTTACGGTGTTTTGGGGGTTGACATAGATTCTATCCCATGTCAAAACCTTTAGGCAGCAAAATTTTGCAACTGTTAAGTGCTTTTCTAGTTTTTACTGATCTCACGACAGTCTCACAAAGAAAATACAGTTCCTAATAAGACGTTACCCAAGCAGAGTTTTTCATCTTATTGCAGTCCTAATCTTTCATCTTTCACATAAAAAGCTGGCTGCACATTTTAAAAATACCGGAAAGATCTCCCCAGAAGTAAGGTAAACTGCACCCCACACATCAGTTGAAATAATGTCATTCATATGAACACAAAGAAAGCAACTGTAGCAACTTGAGCACGAGTGTTACACAACTTGTCATTTAAAAGCCATTTCAACAACAGCGTAAGGGGGTATCTGAGCATCTTAGAGCTGGTTTGTAGACTGGTACATCTATGAAGCCTGATCAGCATGGCTCACACAGGCATGCAAATGTGATATGAATTACTATGCTTGTGGTACTGGGTTGGTTATTCTGACAAATCTTTTCAAAACAGCAAGCATTCAAAGCTATTTCTTTGCTGGTTTAATGTGCTGGCACATAACACGCCGTGGTTACATGTGTGTTGTATTTTCAGGTCAAAATCTTTCAGATCAAAATCTCTGCTTATTTATTTGGCTTTTTGCC
Organism: Athene cunicularia; assembly: GCF_003259725.1. Taxonomy (NCBI): domain Eukaryota; kingdom Metazoa; phylum Chordata; class Aves; order Strigiformes; family Strigidae; genus Athene; species Athene cunicularia. Next base: position 16,188,056 of record NW_020799107.1, read on the forward strand.
TCAAGAATTAATATTTTCAAGCAGGATGTGAAAATAAATTCAGTGTGATTACTACCTTTGATGGCAATTATTCAAGCAAAATAGTACCTTAAAAATAACTTCTAATAATCTGAATTCAATAAAATATTTCAAAATATGTCAATTATTGTCTAGAGGAGTATTTTATAAGGGTTTCAGAATGTCTCCAACCAAGGTGATTCCATAAATAATGCTTGCACAGTGGTTTCTAAGGGTATCTTGTGTCTCCTTTGTGACGTAAACTGGTTGTTATGGAGATGGTAAAATATCAACCATTCTTTGTGAGACTGTGCAAGATCAATTTTGGATCCGTTAACAGCAGCTTCTTTTCTCTGCTCAGCTATTATCAGTCTTCCTTAGCAATAGAAATAGATGTATAAAAAGTATAAAATGTTTTAACACAAATGTTTCCATGATACTTTTAACTGTTTGACATACAGAAATAGACCTGTGTACATTGGTAACAAATGCAAATTCCACCACAAATTCCCCAAAATTCAAGTAAATCTAATAGCCTTCAACAGAAATGAGGCTACTACTGTCAAGAAGGTTTAACAACTTACAAATAAACAGACCACTCCCTTTAAATTCCCTATTTTTTTATTTCATAATCTATACCTTACAGAAGTAGTTTTTGTTTCTTAAAGCAAGGAGGGCAAAGATTAACTTCTTTCACACCAAATTTAGGGAAAGTACATAAAGGACTTTTGTTCAACAGTGTGTTAAAACCTTCTAGAGTTTCATGAAACAGAAGGAAAAGGACTATATTTGGGGAGTAGTATGTAAAAATATGGTCTAAGATACTTGACTAACCTGCCTGTAGGTTATTTTTCTACATTTTTAATCTATGCTAGTTCTTGTGTCGAAGGATTCAGGTGCCCAATCAATGATTAAAGAACACATAGCTGAGTCAGGGTTTTGCAGAGTCCTATAGCCAGACAGGAATGTGGGATTTCTTCCTTCTCCTCCCAATATGTATTTAGAGGCACAGACAAGCACATCAAAACAGACAGTATGTGATTAGAAAGTCATAAAGTTTTCAAGGAGACCCTCAATTATTTGCAGATTATCTGTACTTTTATGGAAACATTACAGAGAAGAAAATAATAAAGATTATTAGAAATCCATTTTGTATATTCTAATAGTACACTTATTTTACTGTACAGGGGCCTAGGCATAAAGTAGAAACACAGCTATAGAGGAGAGAAGTAAAGACAATCTTTTCTCTTACTATGTGGAGCAACAAAGCTCCTACTATGTTTGGCAACAACATGTGTGTTGCAATAAATGGAGACAACCCAGATAGGAATGTCTGCCTACCTCAGGTGCCATCCAAAAGGGTGTTCCCACGGAGGTGTTTCTACGCAGCCTTGTGCTGGTGAGCTGGGCTGAAACACCTGCAATAAAACAGATCAGAAAAACTTGGCTTCAAATTCATTCTGTCATTTCAGTCAGTTTATTTCAAGTATCTGGAAAACAAATCTCAGGCCTCTGCATGCACAGAATGCATGGCCAAAATAAGTGCAGCATTTGTACTAAGTTATTTGTTTGATTAATTTCAGCTTGGTGCTTTTGTTTAGAATTGCTGAGAGATTTTTTTTGTGAATGACTCTCAGTTTGAAGCACTTTCATTCAAACTTAAAAATTCAATTGGCATGTAAATATCACAGACTTCTTTTTGCTATTTTCATGAGTATAAACAGGAACTATTCAAATTACAACTTGACTTTAAAACTTCTGTTTCAGAAATTTAGTTCCTGAACACTGCTGGCAAGAAAGTTGTTCACTAGAGTATTTGCAGAGGCTCCTGTTCAACAAAACATTTATGCACTTGCTTTAATCATTCCCTACGGAGAAAAGCACAGAAGCTCAAGCTCACACTGCAGCTTGTATTTAGGGAGTTAAGCACATGCTTAAAACAAAGCTTGTGCTTCAGTGCTTTGCTGACTGGGGCTGGACTACTGAAGCACCGCTGAAAAAATTAAGAAAGAACTAGAGTAAAATCAAACATTAACAAATCAGAATGAACTTGCACAGCAAATCTTCTTTGCTCTGGTCAACATATAATTGAATTGTAGAATTCAGGAGCACTCCAGTAAGTTGACACAAAACCAATATTGATTTAAAAACATATTTCACCGTAACACTGTTTAGAAACAAAAACCACAGTGGTCTGTTCCTATGGCATTACCCAGAGACAAAAATGTGCAGAAACACATAAATGCACATTGCCTGATGCCAATAAGTAAGAAATTTCGACTCATAATTCAAAAGTTAAATAATTTGATTGCTGGCTCAAAAATTCAATTCTGTATTTATTTTTCATCTTTCAGTGTGATTGCAAGTCTTTGGTGATTTCCTGAGTACTGTTGTGAAACAGTTAATGGCTAGGACCTACAGCAAACCTCTGTGCATTTAACTGATCTCTCTTCAGGTAGCTTAATTTGTAGCTGTTATCTACCACCACTCCAAAACTATGCAGAATATCAAATTGCTGAGAGATGGAGACAGTGTGAGAGAGTGAACAAGCACGAGAATAAATTAATAAACTGCAGACATTTTGGGTCGACTTATACCGTGATCAACATTTATTCAAATATATCATGCTGTCGAGAGCAGTTGAGGGAAGAAATGTGTGTTACATTGGAAAAGCAAGTTGTAAAGTCATGCAATAAAGAAAAAAAAAAAAAAAAGCCTCATTAAGGATATCTGTGTAATCCTCTCTGTGACCTAATATCCATATATACAGCCCTGAATATGAAGTAACTGTTTTTTCTTCAGGATTGTGTCTCATTCTGTGGACAGAATGGATAGCATTCACCAAATAGGTAGTCATTTAATATCTTTTTTATCCCCATCGACTTGAGTTCATTACTTATTTAGTATTGCCAGTCCTATTCCAAATATAAAATTATTCTTTTCCTTTTGACGTGTTTCCTTCCCTCCTCATCAAACAATAAATCTCCTTAACATTCCTGCAAAATAGGAAAGGATTATTAGTTCCAGGGATTAACCTAAAAATATCCAAAGAATCCACTGGTTTTGGGTACTTAATCTGAGATCTTTCAGTTTTCAAGCACTCCACATGCCTCAAGTAGAGCTGTAATAGATCTCAGCTGCAGTTCAAGAATACATAGTCTTCTGCAAAGGAGGACAAGATGTTTCAAACTGCCTATCAGGAAAAAGAGGAACAGAGTGGCCACTTCTAAAAAGTTTGATGCAAGTGAACTGCCAGCGTCACAGAGAAATACCAGCAGAAGCAAGAATAGTACCTAATTTGATGCTATTCAACTGTCTGAACTGCAAGTCCCTTCTCTTCCTGAACTTGCATTTTTCACTATATATCTTCCACTTTCTTCAACAAGTGAGACAAACAGTTCTGCAAACAGTATCACCTGTGACACAGTCCTAATTTGTTCCCAGAGTCCCTCCTGTGACTACAGCAGTGGGCTAGAGGGGAAAAATAGCAGCTTAATGAAAGCTTGCTGCCTGATGCTTCTTTAGTCGGGAAGCCCACAGATATGGGGGCATTTCTTGGCATTTCCTTACCATCGAGTGTTAGGAAACACTAGAGATTTAACTCATGGCTTTTTCTGGAGGTAGTCATATTTGTTGTAATTTTCTAGTGTTACTGTTATAACTTTACAAGTACAAAAAAAAAAATCCCTAAAACCTAAATGTGGAATCAGAGAGACCCCATGGGACACCAGAAAGGTTGGGATTCTCAGTTTCCCTGAATGTGCCACTTGGGAGTTGCAGCATACTGATCTGCCTTTGGAAGCCAGAGCTCAAAGCTAAGCTTCTACTGCAGCTAAGGCCTTTGATACATCTGATAAAAACATTTTGCTTTGAGAAGAAAAGCCAACTTTTCCCAGAAAGGAGTAGTTACAAAGACCATACTGCCAAAATTCCCCCAAATAAGAAGGGATCTTCCTCCTTAGTACTAGGTCAGGGACTCCAAGTTTTGCTTCAGGCCATATGTTTCTCCCAGCACTATTTTAGTCGTTGCCTTTACCCATTCAACATAATGAACTGCTGTCCCTAGAAGATACTAAAGTCTTCTGTTTCCTGACTTATTTAGCATCCTCAACAGATTTTTATGTTAAATTTATAACACTATGACATCAATATTAAATTTTCTTTCCACTGCATAAATTTAATATTTTGGGATTTTCTAAAAATTATTTGTAGAATTTTTTTGGCATGCCATTTTACACTACTCTCATTTTGTGAATTTTTTTTTTACCTTCATGCACTGCTAAACAAACATCTGTTATTCACACAACACTATTCTCAATGATTACCTTATGTATTTTATAGTTTCATTAATAAATCATATTACTAATAATTTCTGTTACCTTTAATAAAATTGTCCATTCCATTGCATACATATATGAGGGACCAGAGCATTTCTTTGTTTTTCTAAGTGCATGTTTAATAGGAAAAACGCTGAACTGAGTTAAATTCTATTGCCAAGACCTTTTCTATCTACCTCTCTCTCTCCTGTTTCTTATGACGTATCCAGACTGGCGATGCTCAAATCTAACAGCAATAATCACAAATTAAATGGATGTTGGGTTTTGGACCCAAGGGACCATTTTACCTTCTGCTCAGAGGGAAAAAATATGCTTAAGGCTAGCAAAAGCCATTTCAGATAGAAGAATGTTTCCTTTTCATATGCAAAAGACAGAATATCTAAATTTAAATTAGGAGGACAACTGCCCTGAAACTGACATTCCTTGTGAAATGCAAAAGAGCTTTGCAAATAAAATGGCAACTTCAGAACTGTTTTTAATTATTAAATTATTATGTTTAAGCTTTTAAGTTAAAAGTATATTACTGGTTTTACTTAGAAGTTTTATTCTTGCTGGATCAGGTTCGTTCTCCATTTTTTCTTAAAACAATTCTGCTTTTCCTTCTGAAAAAGTCTCTCACTATACCATTCTGCCTTCCCAGGGGAAAGTAAACAGATGCCTTTGACTAAACTGCATGTATCAGGAAAACAAATGGGAAGTGGTCATTACCAAAGTCAACGAGCTTGACTCCACCTTCTGTTGTCAGGAGAATGTTGTTCCCTTTCACATCACGATGAATGATCCGGTTATTGTGTAAATGCTGAAGGCCCTATATACCAGCAGTAACAAAAATAAGTTTACTCCCTTATTCAAAAACAATTACCCTACTATTAGGGAATGTAATGAAGACAATCTGCACATACTCTATAGAAACATCTGTCCACCGGATTACATGCTTGATACAACCCCTGCTGTTATAATAGCCCACATAATATTGTCAACATTACCATACATTATAAATGGAAAATGTATGTATGAGATGGGTAAATTGCACCCTCTGCTGTCGTTACAAGCCCAATGAACATCCTTACCAAGAGAGCACCACATAAAATGTATGAGATTATAGCTTCATCCAACCGTTGGCCACACTTCAGCAGGCCTTTGACAAGGTCTGTGACAGAACCTCCATTGCACAGCTGTGAAGGGGGGAGTTGCAAGGGGGGAAAAAAGCAAGACAAGTCCTCAGTTACTGAATATACTTGTTTAGGCTCTAAATGCCTACTGTGCAAAACCACACTACAACACATGGCTGGAAACAACTAGATTTTTACCTTGCAATTATTTATGTTGTCATACCACCTTAAGACATATTTTATTAGCAATGCTAATAATAAATCACAGCAGTCTGAGTGGGGAGAGGGAAGTGAAAAACAAAGATTATAAAGTATCATTTGTAAAATGTAACTAAAAATAAAAATATGATGAACAGGACTGTATTTTGTTGTTAAAAGAGGATTTATAAGTCCAGTTTACATTATTTGAGTATTTGCACAATAATGCGTGCATTGCCTTTTTGAAAAACTGCTTTTGTGCAAGGAAAAGGCTAGACAGAAAAGACTGATGCTCTTGATAACTGGGAGGCAACAAATTACAGTCATTTTAAACTTTCACTCCATCAATGCTCCTGCTGGCAGGCAATATAAAGTAGACAGAAGTCATATCTCTATACTCAGATTTGATGGCATGTGCTGCCAACAACTGAGATGAAACATTCTGATCCAGAAAAGCAGCTTCTTGCAAGCATTTCCCACTAATGTGCTGCCATACATCAAAAGAGCAAGAGAAAAAGTAAAATTAGAATCTTTGTAAATACGTTTTCATCCACACCATTAGTTTACTGTCCATGCCCTTCTAAACAGCTATTTGCCTCCTTCCTTTCTCCTCATTCTCTGTCCTTTTCTTAAATATACAAAATTGTTCAACAAAAACAAACAAAAAAAAATAATGGGAGAACTGATTGCCTTTCTTTCATTGAATTTTCTCCTCTAGACCTGTTTTTGTAGCAAGCACCTTTATCATCCTTTGTGCCATACAGAAATCTCATGCACTTCAACATAAGTTCATTTTACATTATCAGTATTAACTTGAAAATAAATCAGGAGAATGGCATGAAAACATGTTTTACAAACTCTCAAGTTTTGCATCTCTCAAATAGCTTCTGAGTTGTGGATCAGTTCAATAACTAATTTCTATGATATGTTGATATTTTCCTTCATTTATTACTAAATTCCCCTTGCATCAAAAAATTTCACTAGACTAAAAGTTTTGTGGAAAGGACGAGATCACATGATAAAACGTCCTTTATGTAAATAAGATCCTGAAGCAAAATTTCATCACTGAAAACATTGATGAGTTCTGCAGGAATTTTACTTTTCTTTTTAATTAATTAATAGGGATTTTTATTTTTTTTAATCAATAAGGTGGGAGCATTCAGCTCAATATCAATCATCAAATGTATTTACAGGAGAACTTCAACATCTCAGGAAAGAAACTGCATGTGTTTCTTTCCATGTTTAACCATTTGCTGACAAGACATTACATCAAAGATTTTTATTTATTGCTTTAATTGTGCTAAATGTTCTGTTGAGACAGGCTGTACTAAACTTATCTCTACCCTGGAAATAAAATATAGAAAAGTATACCCTCACTTCAAAAAACACCCAAGCTGGTTGTGACTGAAAAATTATACAGACTGACAGATGTTTGGTAGCATATGTTAAAGGAATGACTGACTCTGAAAATAAATATATCCCACAAACACTACTGCTGATGTCAGTGACACTGTTCTTGACAGTCAGCAAAGATCTAGGGCAAAATGAACTTGTAAACTTCATTGCCACTTTATAGCTAATGGTAATACCTTAAAAAGTGGACACTTAGATGGAAAAGTAGGGAAGCTTGCTTTACAGTTCTCTGTGCTATACCTATCCAAGAATTGCATCATCATAAAAATATATATGGTGTCCACTTTTTGTTACCTTTCCTCATCCTAGACATATATCAAAGTGAGGTGCTGCTTGTAGTGAGTAAACACAGCAAAATTGTGCCTAAAGGAAAAAAAAAAAAATCCACCTTTTTGTTACAAATTTTGGAAGTCACACATCCAACGAACATATTTCAAAGACTCAGTGATCAAAGTCTGCATACTTTGTATATTCCCTTTTACTGAAAAAGTGTCATTAATTTATAATATAAAAAGTAATTGCTATACATACATAAATTTGCATGTAAATTCCAAGGCAAGAAAAAGTTTGCCTTGTCTAGTAAATTTATCAATATAGGGAAAATACATATTTTAAAATGTCATATTTCTTTAAAACTTTGAACAATGTGCACCAAAAAACACCTGAAATGAACATACTTAATTGATAAGGTCTGTAGAAACACCTAACTCTCTCAAATTCTACATTCAATTTTCTTACATAGAATATGTCACAATTTTGCTTTACAAAATTTTGCTATATGGAATACCACATATGATGCATCTTTCAGATATGCATGTATGAAAAAAAGGAAACACATGGGAAACCAAGCCCAAACTCAACACAAAGACAGCAGGCAGGTTTTCTACTGTAATAGAAAACAACACCAAAAGATAAATAACAAAGCCACTTTTTTGACAGTTACTGAAATTTAAGATGAAGCACAGCCAAAGGGTTTTATTCAAGCTCCATAATTCTGCAGTACACAGAAGTTAGATGTATTGCTGGGATTCCACAACTTAAGGTGAAAATAAAGATTCCCTATCCTAATTTCATTCACCATTCAAGAACAGGGAGTGGAATTTCTAAAATTATTCCTAATTTAAAAGTGGATGCTTTCACCATCTAGAGAGAAATATTTGAATGGTCTGTTACTGCCCATCAGTCTGTTCAAATCTCTGTATCACTTAAGCCTAGAAAACATCTAGAAGAAATTCTCATCTTGCAACAATCTTTGGCAGTCTTTTAACTGGCAACAAGACCACCAAAATACATTTTTCATTGCAAGTATACTGATTGCCACTGAACAAGAAGAGTTAATAGAAGGCATTTCTATTGCTAGGTTTTCAACAACCAGCCTCTAGTTTTAAATTACCATAAAATAGATTTTCCCAATACATTGTCTCTGTTCACTTTTGCAATAGGCAGCATGATTGTTAACTGTCCTCCATGTTACTACTTCATCATCTTGTCCATTCCCCTTAAGTGCTTGAGCTCTCCAAAAGTTTAGAGAAATGTTTTTTCTAATGTATCCTCCAACATGAAAGAAAAAAAAAAAAAAAAATCAAGCTGTTTTTAGGCAAACCATTCTTACCAAAAAGATCTGTTTGCTTTGGAGGCAGTTTGGATGTGATTTTCAACAGTAGGCTACCACACATCATCTATCACCAGTCCTTTAATTAACAGTGATTAATTAGAGAATCACAAAAGACTGTGACTCTTCTAGCAATAACCCC
>NW_020799107.1:16196916-16229104 GCF_003259725.1 Athene cunicularia
CCCTATCCCCAATATTTGCTAGTTAAGATGTAATGTTATCAAAATGTTTTTACCTCAAGTACTAGCCAGAGCTGTCCTCCCACATATTGATCTGCTTTGTAAAACATCCCATAAAATCTAACAACATTAGGATGATTGGGAAGAAACCGCAAAATATTATATTCTGCTTCAATTTCTTCATCTACATCCTAAATAAAAAAACACAAACATAGAGAACATATATACACAGTAAGTTCATAGGAAAGAAAAACAACATCTCACAGATAAAAAGAACTATTTTTTATTTAGTTTGCACATTTAAATGGTTTTACTTTAATGCAGGTGAAAGTACTCACGCAACGCTGTAAATTTAATCCACACCAAATCATGCCACTTCTGCTTTTTTTACATACAGAAATGTGAACTGTGTAAAGCAAGCAGTTGCTCTTCAAGGATTGCAAGGATAAGCATAATATACTTAACCAGAAGAGAAAAAATTATACTTAACTTTGCTCAGTTGTCTAAATAAGAAATTTTCATGCATATTATTTTCTAACCTGTTTTTAAACATGCATATTTTAAATGTGTAAGCTAACTGTAAAAATATGAACCTTTGATTCAGTCTTTTTTCTATGGTCATCAGACAGGACCCAAACAGAGAACAATTTCACAAAACCTCAAAGGAGACCTCAATAGAAACAAAGACATTCTTATGAGGAAAAGACATACACTGGAAACAATTAGACAAACCAAAACCCATGAAATAAGCACATGTTACTAAATATTTGTTAATGAAAGACAATTACATAATACTGTTTAATATCAGCACACAGGCCACCACTCAGAACAGTACCTAGGCACTGAATCTTTCCTTGTTTCTGCACAGACTGACTATTAGAAAATAAGCTCTTACATGCATTTTCTTCTTTTTTTTTTTGTTTTTGCATTTTGCTAAAAAGGATATAATCTTATTTATTACCTTCGTCATATTTATACAAGAAAACACCAAGAAGAATTTCAGTTGTGATAGATGACAGAAGCATAACTTTTTTTAGTAAGTATTTTAGCTCAGCTGTCATGATTAAACTCCAGCTTGATCCAACCTGAGCAGCTGTCAATTAAATCTTCCATTGAATACAAGGGCCTTGGTTCCCAAGGGAAGCTAGGCATTTAATACTCACTAAAACTGGAGCTGGCACAGAACCACCTCTGAGAATTTGGGCTGTGCTTCTGGTTTTATCTTAACTATTGCCTCACAGTATTACCCACTTCTAAAAGATAACTATAAAATATCCTAAAGTTCACAGTACTTCTGTGATGAGAAACATAATTGTTTTAAGGAGTACACACGATAAAATAAGAACATTAAGTTTAACAACATCTTGTATTTTCCCTGCTATAGCAGCCCCCTAAGAGGAATGCCTCTGTGCCTTCTTATCATTTCCATGCTCCAAGCAGAGACACCTAAATTTGTACCAGAAGAATAACATAAACCGAAAAAAGAAACTAGGTAAATGCTGTCTTCAAATAACATACAAGATGATGAAATTTTAAGTTGCAGCTTTCAGGTGCTGGTACCAAACTCCTTCTGTCAATGCATTTTGCAAAATTACTCCCTTCAGGACGCTTTTGATATCTTACACATTTGATTTACCTTTCAACTTTGTTTGAGAATTCTTTTATATTAACAATGAAGGTACAGTTTAGTATTTTTTACTTACACTGATAGGATCCAGAATCTTTACTGCTGCCAGACTCCCATCTTTCTTACTGGCGACCTTATAGACTTTACCATAAGTGCCTTTTCCAATGGTCTCTATAATTTCCCAGATATCTGAGGGATCAGCTAATGATTCTAGTCCAATCATACTGGAATTATATTGAAACAATCCATACAATGGCTTCCTGGAAAACAAAGCAGACACACATACAGTGGGAAGCCCTAAATAACTTTGTACTAAAGAAGGCATGTGAAATCAAATATTATCCTAATTTGAGAAAAAATACAGACAGAATCATAACTGATTGTGATACAGACAGAAAGGTAAGATCACTAAATGAAGAAATGGAAGAAAACTCTGAAGACCTCTTTACTTACTTTGCTGTATGTATTATTTGCTTCAAACATTGCCCCATACACTGCATCATTCTGAACAAATTTTAACAAGTTCTGACAAAATCTGATCCTTCCCTCTACTGCATGCTCTTTTAATGGACATTTTACACAATTGGTTTAACATGGCTCATGATGCATGGCCCTATTTCTCATGCATTAAAAAGCCATGTCATACTTATATTTTTGTCTAATGCCCCCTAGATAATTGCCAGACAGGCATTCAGCAGGTGTAACACTTCATATCTGCCATATCTACAACAGGGCTACATATAACTAGTTTAATAGAAGTTAAGAATGGGCTGGCTGTTATCATCAAACACAAATTAATTTTATAATAGGCAACAGGTACACCACCAGGGTGACATTCAACACTGGAGATGTTCTCAACAACTGCACTTGCCTCTAGCTCTATATTTCAGTCAGCTGAAATTATGGTCAGATACACTGGCTGACTACACCTCCACCTTCATGAAATCTCCTGGTCAGGGGAGTTGTTTCCCCAAACACTCCTGAGTGATGTATGGATCACTGCAGCCTATGCTAAAGGCTCTTTCCCACCCTTGAAATTACACAGATAGCAAGTTCTGGTGATTAGGAAAATGCCAATACCATTTTAGGATTTCATTTCAACTAGTGAGAACCTAGATCTTGTCCCTGAACTGGAATTAGAGAAAGGAAGGATGAAGTTTGAGATTAATTAAACCTTCTTGTATAATTCATCATTAGGGAAGCTGACTGGTTCATGGTTTCTCTAAGAAAAAATATTATTTGCCCATTTGTTGGCTGTCATTTGGTAGACCACTTCAGCTATCTGTACATTTAACTAGGAGATGTAAAGTCTGAGATCCATGAACAAGCCGAAGCAGAAAAAATAAGAAAATGATCTTGACAAAAGCAATTGAAGACTGACTGCAAAAGCTCTTGATTTTTGGAGATGGATCAACTAGCACCTCAAAAATACACTTCAATTTTAAGGTTTGAGCCATTTCTTTCTAAGAATGTCTGATATCTGCAAACCTGCTTGAAGTAATTTTAAAAACTTGCTGTCCTATTTACCTCTTCACTATTTCCAGCATCAATGACAACTATTTGGCATGAGCAATTTAGTCAGAAAGAAACAGAAGCCAGGCTGGGGAAACTGATAAAACAATAAGGAATGAAGTAGCAGCTCTTCAATCTAATTAAAGAAATAATTGTGCTTTCTGTTCATGATAGAGAAGAAAGTAACCTGTATGCAAATTCACATGCAATGCAGGTCTGTATAGCAATATGCAAAATGGAAGCATATATGTAAACTCATTTGCATGCTTTGTTCCTTTCCAGAAAATATTTTAAAATTCATTTAGATCCTAAGACAAAATGTTTACATGTTGTTAAAGTAATTTACCATATAACAGGCACAAAACATGGCTGTTGCCAAAGTCAGGTTAGAAGTATACTGTTTTTTTAAACAATGGCAGGCACATTTAGAAAAAAACTCTATTTCCCTCCTTGGTTAAAACTGTAGTTGTACCAAAGATGGTGCCAAATACTATAGCAAATTGCTTTGGTCTCGACCAAAAAAATGCAAAGGAAGAAAAAGAAGAGAAGGGTGAGGGGAAAAAAAAAAAAAGTAAGCTAGAATCAATGTCATTTATCTGGGGTTGTGGGTCAATAATGTAAGTTATTAGGACAGTTCCTCACTACCTGGATCCAATATAGCACATCACAAGCAAATAACAATATTCTGAACACATACAGTTAGCACCTCAACAGAGAAGCAGGTCAGGTGAAAAATTTCTCTGAAATCAGTGAACAGACTGTACTACATGCATTGAAGACTGCAGCCACATGATAGCTCCCGATAAGCCAACCTTAAGAGCAAGGTTTGCTTGCAGGGTCGGGTGTGGTGTTGAATACAAACATAAATTGGAACAGTTGCATCTCAGATTAAAAAAAAAAAAAAACCAAAAACCAAAACCCAAACCCCAAACAGATTGAACATCTGTGATTTTAATGCTTTGGGAGAAATGCTACAGACGTTCCTGTGCAAAGAAACAGAGAAGAATAGACTGCAAACAGCTTTGATGCAACCTTACAAAAAAAAAAACCCAACTAAAACAACCAAAAAAAACCACCCAAAACCCACTGATATTTATTTCACTGTCCCTATAACAACTTCCCTATCACACAAATTGTCCAGAAAATGATGCATGGCACTCATTGTACCAATGTAATATTTATTACGATGCCTCCTTCCAAGCAGCTGTTGTGGATAAATAGGCTTTTCCCGAAAACAAACCAAAACAATCTAGTGTCATTGCCTGCTTTTGTTCTGATTAATAATTAATCCTTTGGTATCTCCAAATTTACAAAATACATTAACATTTCTTTATACCAGAAGACAATGTTCACAGAATAAAATCTAACACAAAATTTTTACAGATGGAGTCCTGGTGGAGGACTGAAGAAAAATTTTAGTGAGTGAGCACTTCTATGCATTGTGATAACAAGGCAGCATTTACAGGCAGCATTCCATTACATGAAATCAGATTTGCCATACATACCATAAACATCTTCAGCTTAAACTAAAACAGCCTCTTCTTGAATTCAAGCAGTACATATCCAAATGAGGTTCTACATCTGCCATCAGTGAAAGTGGCCATTGCACACAACATAGTAACTCTTATGACATTCCCATGATAGATGTAGATGGTTTACATCACAAAAGAGCAAAAGAACAGTATCTATTATGGACACTACTTCTAATAGCTATTATCTTCAATATTGTAAAATCTGGATTTTTTTTTTAAGAAAACTCACAAAGTCATAGAACCATAGACTGGTTTGGGTTGGAAGGGACATTCAAGATCATCTAGTTCCAACCCCCTGCCATGGGCAGGGACACCTTCCACTAGCCCAGGTTGCTCAAAGCCCCATCCAACCTGGCCTTGAACACTGCCAGGGAGGGGGCAGCCACAGCTGCTCTGGGCAACCTCTGCCAGTGTCTCACCACCCTCACAGTAAAGAATTTCTTCCTTATATCTCATCTAAATCTACTCTCTTTTAGTTTAAAACCATTACCCCTCATCATATCACTACACTTCCTGATAGAGAGTCCCTCCCCACCTTTCCTGTAGTCCCCTTTAAGTAACAGAAGGATGCTCCAAGGTCTTCCTGGAGCCTTCTCTTCTCCAGGCTGAATGCCCCCAACTCTCTCAGCCTGTCCTCACAGGGGAGGTGCTCCAGCCTCTGATCATCTTCATGTCCTTCCTCTGGACCCACTCAAGCAGGTCCATGTCCTTCTTATGTTGGGGGCCCCAGAGCTCCAGGTGGGGTCTCACGAGAGTGGAGTAGAAGGGGAGAATCCTCTCCCTCGACCTGCTGGCCACACATCTCTTGATGCAGCCCAGGATGTGACTGGCTTTCTGGACTGTGGGTGCACACTGCTGGCTCATAGTCAGTTTTCCATCTGCTTTTACTCCCGAAGTCCTTCTCTGCAGAGCTGCTCTCAATCCACATAAACATTAAAGGAAAAAGCTGAAGTTGTAAAATGAATGTGTACTTTTTTTTTCCCCATTTCCTGATTTTCTGAGCTTCAGAAAACAAAATGCCCTTTTTTTTTAAAACAAGGGCTGTCATTTCCTTTTTATTTCTACAGTGAAAAGTTACATACGAATGCAACCACTTTTACAACAACCCCATATTCAGAAGAAGCACTAAAATGCTGAAGCTGAAATTTCTTTAGGAAGAAACTTCTCCTTTCATTCCCCCCACATCAGGCCTCACATGTCTTTGGGCTTTGAAATGATGTACAAAGAGTGGCTTCTAGCTGTGAAAAACTTAGCAATGCCTTCCCCAGAGGGAGCCTTAACCTATTAGAGCACCTACTGATTGCAAGTATTTCATGATTTCTGCCACCAGCTGGAGGAGGTTTCTCAGTGGTTAAATCTGTTCCATGCAGGCAAGCAAAATAGCCCACACCAGATGCTGAAAAATTACACTTTGGCAATTAACTCTACTGGATAGGGAACATCTTACACAAAGCTATTTGGGACTCCACACACTTACGCTATTTGTGGAATGACTACATGCTATCAATAAGCCCACAGCACTCTTCCAAACCCTGTTTTGCATACTTGGGAAGAGACAGAACACAAAGCAAAAGTAAGGACAACTTGATGATTTTGGTCAAACTGCTCTCGACCTAAATATGGTCAAACAGCATGATTTATTTTTTAAAGCAGAGATAGTATGTTAACTTAAAATAAATCTTGTAAAAGTTGACCAACCAAGACAAAGAATAGGGTAAGACAAAAATTATTAACAGGCTTCAGTCATTGACAGCGTTTTTTTCATTTACCCGTAAAAAGAGATATTTACCATCATTAAAGTAAATATCATGAGTTTCTTCACAGAATCATCTAGGTTGGAAAAGACCTTGAAGATCACCTAGTCCAGCCATTAACCTAACAATGACAGTTCTCAACTACACCATATCCCTAAGTGCTATGTCAACCCGACTCTTAAACACTTCCAGGGATGGGGACTCCACCATCTCCCTGGGCAGCCCATTCCAACACCTAACAACCCGTTCAGTAAAGAAATACTTCCTAATATCCAGTCTAAACCTTCCCCTCTGGCCCAATTTGAGGCCATTACCTCTTGTTCTATCTCTTGGTACTTGGTTAAAGAGACTCATCCCCAGCTCTCTGCAGCCTGCTTTCAGGTAGCTGTAGAGGGTGATGAGGTCTCCCCTCAGCCTCCTCTTCTCCAGACTAAACACCCCCAGTTCCCTCAGCCACTCTTGTATGACCTGTGCTCCAGACCCTGCACCAGCTTTGTTGCCCTTCTCTGGACACGCTCGAGTCATTCAATGTCCTTTTTGTAGTGAGGGGCCCAAAACTGAACACAGGAATCGAGGTGCAGCCTCAGCAGTGCCAAGTACAGGGATAAGATCCCTTCCCTGTCCCTGCTGGCCACTCTATTGCTGACACAAGCCAGGATGCCATTGGCCTTCTTGGCCACCTGGGCTAAGAATTCTTCATATCACTTTGTTCTGGTTTTGGCAGGGATAATTTTCTTCCTAGTAGCTGGTACGTTGCTGTGTTTTGGATTGAGTGTGAGAATAATGTTGATAACACGCTGATGTTTTAGTTGTTGATTTTTCTATTTTGAAAACCTTTAATAATCAGAACAAATTAAGTCAGACCAAGCATGACAGACTAACTTAGATTGCAGTCAGGTAAATGTGAAAAATAACATTTATCTACATTTTAAAAAAAATATTTCGCTGTAAGTTCAACATTAGAATCCGTGATTGAGTATTATAACCTCTTAACAGTATCCCTAAGACAGACTAGATTATTGTTTGATATAAAATATAACATATTATAAAAGAAATATGGGTTATGGACATAAATAATTTTTCCCTCTGTGAACTAGCCTTCCAATTGTATTCTATGGCTCTGAACAGCCTCAGAATAGCCATATGGAAAAGTATGTGGTGTCCTAGAAGTTCTACTGTGATCTTCACCTGTGTTGTGAAGATAAAACAAAAAAACAAACCCTATATAAAGTATCTACATGAAGATTTTTTTTTTGTTATAATTACTCCTGGAATAAAATCAGCGACTTTTTATATAAAATTTATTATCACAGCTTGCTTTGAAATTTCAGGGACAAGAGGGACTCATAAGCAAGAAAAACAGTGCCAGAAATAGCTTTACAATTACTGTTCTATTTTCAGTGCTGCCTTGCTCAACTTCTATACAACAGTGATCTGCCTACTGCCTTCCAGCACGCACCCTTTTCTAGCTCACAGTAAAATGGGACATCTGTAGAGGTTCTGAAATTATTAAGAGCCTCACTCCAGCCTGGTGCTTTCTAATAGTCATGGTATACAGTACTAGACAGTTTTGAATTCTAATATCACTGGTAGGGACATAATAGCAACACCAGTCAATGCTAGTGAATCAAAATTTACCATACTGTTTCCACATGAAGAATTCATGCACAGGGCTAATTTTTGCAATGTTCTATTTGTCTAGCCCTTCTTGTCTCTCTTGTGAAACAGCTGGCTTACACTTCTGGTATCTACACATACTGTGGAACAATAAGAATGTCATATTCAAAATGCAGGTATTTCACTATTTGTAGGCAGTTCAATTTTGATTCCATACTAAATGAATAACTCACAGAAGAATTCAGTAGGTGAAGTTGACTTAGCTATGGCTTCACCCAGCCATGACAGCCCCAATTCTGCTGGCTAGTAATGGTCACACCCAGACAGCTACCTAAGAAGCAATTGTTAGAGGAATTAATGAACCACCAAAAGGCACCAGAAAATCAATAGTCAGAACAGCTTCCTTGCTAGTCTCCTCTTGCTGTTTCTCACTGCTAGGTTAAAACAAAGAGAATGTCAATATTTTCAAATAAAGCATACAAAGTAATCCATCAACACACCATCCTATAACTGTTCTCAACTGGTCTCGGAAAGAGAGACTGCAGAATGTGATGTGCATAGTTCTTTCTAGGATAAAGGTCAGTGATGGAAGGAGGTGAAGGAGAAGGATAAAAGTATGTTCAAAAGCTGTTACTGATGCTATACAATTTACAAACAAAAAGCAGCATACTTTAACTGATCACATCTTTTCATTAGACCGACATAAGGGAAAAATAGGACAATCAGGAATAGAACTGCTATTATTTATACAGTAGAACCCTGAGAACACTGCTGCTAAATTCAGTTTACAGAATTGTGAATTGATTATACAGTGAGTATAATCTGTTGATTATACAAACCATGAAACTGTGGGTATTCAAAACAGAGATGTAAAGGATGTAACTGGGAAACATGTTCTGCCCTTCCATGTACTTTGACATAAAGCTTTTTAACTTTTTACTAGTTGTGCTTACCTACACTCTCTATCTCTACATAAAGTCCTTTAAATGCAGGAGTATCTTTGTTACTTTCTTTCCTTCTGTTTCCTTTATATGGATGGACTAGATAATCTAAGCTTTTAGATTTGTAATATCAGCCACAGGGCCAGAATAGAGTGATAAGCAGTGGCAATGGATTGTGTTTGGACACTAGTTCTGAGGAAAGCATTGTGAACATTTAGTTTCTTGTCTTGTCTATGCTTCTAGTTCATCACAGCATGAAACACAACCCCATTCCTAAGATCAACCACAACAAAGTCCCCACAAAAAAGCTACTAATGTCATGGCAGAGAAATGTAGGTGTCATCTCCTTCTCTAGAAATAAAGAGAAAAAAACAACTTGATTTTTTGAACACTAGTCAAATGAAAATTTCACACAATCACACCAAAATCAGTTCTGAACCACAAGCATTTATAAGATTATAAACTTAATTCAAATTCTTCGATCAAATGTTTGAGTCTAAACCAGAAATCTCTCAATTGATATCCTGGAATATGCATGGTAGGAAAGACGTATGTGCCTAGACCAGACAATCCAGTTGCGTGTTTCCATTTAGATTCATTGCATCATAACCTGTTGCATTATGAATTTTTTATAAGTGAACTCTTATTGCACCCTTATATTTATGAGTAAAGCATTAACCTTTGTCCAATGACTGATCATTTCTGTATTGTTCATAAATCAAACAGAAAAGCAGACTACTCTGGGTAAGCAAATTTCATAAACAAAGAGATCTAGGATGCATTTTGGCAAATGTGAAGTACAGCTTGGCCCCTGACCAGCTACCCTGCAAATCTAATGCTGCTCTTATCAGGTATGCATTTTCAGCCTTTCCTGAAGACCCATGTCAGATCAGGATGCACTGCTAACTCTCTTGCTGGGTCACAAAGTTATTTTACTCCAGAACTATTTAGCACCTCATCCTGTGACTCCCAAGCAAGCGCCACAACAGTCTTCCTAAACTTCTATCTACCACTGAGTCCAGGTAATACTACTGGCATCTTGGGTCCTTCATAATTGCATCTCCCTCAAATATCAAGTGTCTCCTGCTTCCCAGTAATTCATTCTGAAGTTGCTTCTTTCTTACAACAGACTCATGGCTTTGTGACATCTGCTGTCTCCAACAGTCATATCAGTTTGCTTCACCTGCAAGCCATTTTTTAGTTGAATGGGACTTGCAGACATTGTAGTACTAGCCTTAAAGAGATCTGCTTAGCATGAACAGAAAGGGGCCCTGAACTTTAAGTTAAATTAAACACTGCCTCAATCTACTGCATGACCAAGAACAGAACAAGCAACCAATAGGGTTTTCTAGAGTAGGAAGGTCTTAAAGATGAGGGTGAAGTCAAGCCACTCCATCTTTTTTAATAAAAATGATCACTAGTACTTCAGAAAGTTTCTCAGTGCTTTGATTCTTCTATCTAATCTTCACTGATGTCAGTGGTATTATATTAGTAATCAAATTTCTTTCTGTTAGAATCATTCAATCCCACTCATTTTCATAGAATTTCATAGATACACCATGCTTTATTCTGGTCTACCATAGCTGAACTTCTCTAAATCAATATGCACAAAAGCTGAAATGTAGCTAAAGTGAAAAGATTTGTAAACAGTAATTCACAAAACTAAGAAAGCCACAAAGCAGCTTGTTTCATGAACAGTGAAACGAATGAATTTGATACATCTGTATCTTTTTAATTTCCTACCATCACAAAGAATTATGATTTTTTATTTCCTCTGATACCACAAAAGGACCTCTGCTATGTTTAAGGTGGAATTGTTAGCACATGGATGAAACAACCAAAGCAGAATGTATCAAGGACAAAATTCAACCTGTATCCCACTCATGGCAGATACTGCTTACAGTTCATTCCTCTAGCCTGACACAGATTTTTATGAAAACTGTGGAAACATATTTATTTAGAGGATTTCTAATTTTCCGTCAAATCTGGATCCAATGTGCTGTGAGAAAGGATTTTCTCACAAAACTTCAAAAGACTTTCACTAAGGTTCAACATAAATATCCTAAAATCAGTGTTGACACTGGAAGTTAAGCAAAAAAATAGCTAAGTCAAGGCATATAAAGACTGCATAATCCTCCGAGATGACTAGTAAAGCAAACTTGCACTTCTCACTAACGTGCAAGAAATATATTTTTATCGTGTCTTCCCAAAACTAACAAAATGTATTATTAATTGAAAAATTACACTTCTGAGGTTTCTGGCTGGTACTGTGTATTTAAGAAAACCTATAATGGAAGCTAGGACCAACAGTAAAAATTGTATTCAGTGATGAAAGACTGAATGCTTTGCTGAGATTCAAATGATTGCAAAAAATCGCTTCCTGCACATGGTACACCAAGTATTTTTGCAGAGTTGTCTTATCCTGTGAGGTAAAGGGTACTAACATAAAAATCAACAGAAACTTCTAGTGAAGTTTTGAGTACTACTGAAAATAAAGCCCCTGTTCATTCATGAGCAACTATAATACATTTCATCTGTTTGATTGCTAACTAATCAGTTCCATATATACATCTCCAAGGACCAAATGTGGAATAAAATTGATAACAGTTCATAACGATAATAGTTCATAATTATTATATGATAAATCTAACAATGAAAACCAGAAAGACAAAAAAAAAAAAATATTAAGCAGAAATGAATATCCAAGACCAGATCCAAATATCTGAAAGCCAGGTAGGATCAACAATTCAAACAGCAAGTTCTGATCAGTGGCATCTCTACTGCAAAAATGCTATTTATATTAGTCATCTAAATAGAATTCCAAAAAGCAAAATACATTAAAGCAGTTACAAATGACTAACAGCTAACACATCAATTTCACCTCAGGCTGGGAACTCGGCACTAAAATGAAGTTTATCATCCCATGAGCCCATTCAGTTATAAACTGCAGGTGGCAAATCAAGTGACTACAAGCTACAGTCCCCATGTGTGAAAAATCAATATCTGAGAAGGTTTTCTCTGCCTCTTTTGGCAGCAATTTAACAGGGCAAACAAAATTAATGTGTTAATGTTAAAATGGAAGGGTGAAGGGCTACAACAGAATGATAACCCTTAGACCAAAACCAGGCTCTTCACTGTAGTCTAATCAGAAAAGCTTGATATGCTTTGTGTACCGATGAGGAAAAAGAAATCTAAGACAGATGTAGGATAAACCTGGGAAGAAAACAACAGCAAACTTACGTTAGCGACCTATTTTCTGTAACCAGCTTATCTGATATTGGATTTTTGTCCTGCTAAGGATATCAGAATTCTTCAGGACTAAGATATCTTCCTCACAGGGACTGCTTGTATCGGCCAGTGCTGCACAAACCTGTGTGCTCTGTGTATTGGTTCCCATGCCCAGTACTAGACAGACAATGCAGTGCATGTTAGCTTAAGATGCTGTCATAGACGGTACAGATAAACCGGTTCAATCTTAGCAGCTTTGCTTCATTAATACTAAAGATCATTGTGACACTAATTGATCCTGAGCCTGATCTATTTATCAAGTCTTTTACATGCAGGAGCTGAAGAATTACGCCACTTAGTCATTCACAGAGAGTGAGCAACAACTGCTTAATTTTTTGAAGGGATCTGCCTATTGTTTCACAATATACCTTAATTGTATAATGTAATCAATCATAATTCATCACTATAGTTCTCCATCATTACTTTTACAGCAGTTTTATTCTAATGAGGATTTTAAATGAGAACACTCTCTTTTATCCATAAGAAAAACAATAATAAACTGTTAACCATGATACAAAGAACATCTCAGTGCTGACAATGACTCTTGCTTAAGATGAAGTATTTTCATCAGTGAGCTAGTTGTTATGCATTACCAGCATGTGTGCAGTAGCCTAGCGTGACACCAATTTGCATAATTTCTCTTCTCTAACAGGCTTCAAAAATAATAATAGGCATATGAGATAAAATCCATTAATTTTAAACTTCCTTCAGTAGCTATCTTCATGGAGCAGTTATCAAAAGAACCTTTAAAGAATTAAGTTTAATAAATTATAAATGTATTATTCGGGTTATGCTATCTGGGCCTATATCCATCTAAGCTGAGTTCACTAACAAAGACCAAGGCAAAACCACAAGCAATTGGCTTGACATCTTCCCAGCTGAAAAGACTGACAAAAAGTGGCCGAACAATGTCAATGTCCACTGCTGCTCACAGTTAATTATAGAGCTTGAAAATCAGTTAGGGATTTTGGGGTACAGATAGGTGAAAGAAAAGGACAGAGTGGTAACATAGAAACTGCTCAGAGCTGTTATACCTGTATACATTATTTAATAATGTTGCAATCTATAGAGAGGAACAAAAACAACTTTTGTTTTTGCTGATCTGAACCCAGGAAAGACCTTACTGTTTATTATTATTTAAGGCAAGCAGAAAGATTAATGTGTTAGCAAACTCTGATGGGAAGCTAGTTCCAGGGGGTGGGGGGGTGGGCAGGGCGAGAAGTGAAAATAGCTTTCCAGAGTAAAATATAATAACTGATGGACCTTTTCTTCATGACTTGCATTTATATATTCTGACTTGCAAAGCAAACAACATTGCTGCAGATTCTCTCAGATATTCATTCAGTTAAAAGCCTGACTTTAACTTCCAAGTGTAATTTAGAGCTTGGTATGCTTTACTATACATTCTGATATATGGTCATCAGTAAGAAAGATCTCATTTGTCTTTGTTGCACAAGGGAAGATGCCTGAAAGTCTACACAATTTACATATAGGCCTGCTGTACAGGCGCATACAAAAATGCATTTCCGATGTACTCAGCTATCCCATTGAAGGAAAAGGTACAAGCATCCCAGGAGAAACAACAGATGCCAATATGGACACAAGCAAAAATTCTCAGAGCTTGCTCCTGCCAGGTGTTTCTCACTGAGAAGCACTAATCAATTTCAATTCCTACTGATTCAGGGGATTTGAGGAGCTTAACACCTCCAGAAGCTGTGATCTTGAACAGAGAACAATTTAGTAAAAACAACAACAAAAAATAATCATCCATGAACTTTCAGAATAGAATTAAAACTGAGAATAAAGTAATAAACTGGCCTCTTTTCCCAGATTAACTCTTGGGCTGCTGTAGATGCTTCTGTAGAAAATTAAGAGAATGCCTGAACTTAATGCACAAATAGAAAACGTGACATGTAATGATGTTGTGCCATGTACAGTAACTATTGACAAGGAATAACCAGCCTTTAGCAGTTCATTAGCAGATGTTCAGTTTTCTTTTAGGTATTGTTCAGTTTATGGAACTCTGTGTTTGATACTGTGGGCTTTCAGAACTTGAAAGAGGAAAACATTTTTTGATACCTTTCAACAAATAAAAAAAAAAAAATAGAGAGAATAGATAATATACATGTATGTTACCACAAGCAGAACTGAACTGAGAAATCAGTTAAGTATTTCACCACAAAAGTAAGTAAATTAGATTGTACACACAATATGAAGCAGGATCTGAAGCACTATGTTTGCATCAAATTTTTAACAATACTTTAACCTACAGACATTATGTTCTATCACGTCATACAGCAATCGGTCATTTTTTTCTCAGTGAGGATACTCTCTGCAAATAACCCCAGCTCCCACCTCTCTGTTTAAGCTGAGAGTACCTACTAAAAAAAGCAAAGTTTGAAGCAGAATAAAAGCTCAAACATTAACTGGATCACTCATATCATGTGACATAGTGTAAGGATTTCACTGACCTATTTTAGGGTTGTCCTTTTATTAGATAGCATTATAAGGACAGTTTACACTTCAAATAGAATCCTAGGATTTAGGAGAACTCAAGAGATACTCTTCAGTGTAACTCACTTCCTGTACCTTCAGAAATCATATTTTATACATGCTTCAGGTTCTCAGTTTACTAACTGGATGAACTAGTACCTTTCAATTAGTAATACCTTGTACTGATAGGTGTCTCCTAGACAGGCATCCCAAGCTACATCTCTAAACATTACAGAAATATTCTGCTGCAATAGCCCTCACAGAAATCTCATCAGCTGTCCCCAGGTAACAGTGCAGAGGCATCCCTGTGGACTGCTAGCTTTATAAGTGTCCCTTGAAGCTCAGAGCACATGCATTTTGGCTTCTTTTATCAGACACATGACTTTGTGGACCAGCTCAGCCAGCCACAGAGATATGCTGGCACCCTGTTCTTCAGCGCCTTGAAATCGTCTCTCAGAGCTCCACAAGAAGTGTATTTTTAAAGACATGTGTGAGGTATAACAGATATATACACAGACTTAAGAGGGTTTCTGAAAACCTCTTTTCTTTAGCTGTTACAAGGAACATAAGCAAACAGTCAAAACAATAAACATCTTGTTTTAGGACTTCATTGGCTCAGTTTCCTGACATCTCAAACTCTTTCAGCTAACTCACCATAACCAGGAGTCCTCAATCTCTTTTTTCAAGCTTGTGCCATTTACTCTGAAACACCGTTGCTCTCTTCTCCTGATATCTGCAGCAAGCACCCTTTTCCTGGAAAGAGAGGCTGATTTTCCTTTAAAATGGCTGATAAGAATCCCTTTTCTTTAATCTTCTGACTTTCCTTGTTGGGCTGGTTCCTCTTCAAACCCACTATGTGACCAAAACCTCCCACTGAAGTCTAGCCTCCCTGTTTAAGTTTAAAGCTTGATAACTGGTTGTCACACAGAGTATTCAATCCTTTATTTAATGTCCCTCACTCATCAAAATTTATTTTTTACTCTTTATTAGCTTTTAGCAGGTGCAAAGTTTGTTTCAACCAATCTAGAGAAGCAGAAGTACAACCGACAAGGCAAATACACCCCCATTCAAAATGGTGCTTGTGGTCTGATAGACTTACACACAGAAACTTCCCAACATCAAAGAGAAATCATATGCTGCATATAGATTCCCTAAATTGTCCCAACTGTCAACATACTTATATTATCTGCACATTTCTCTAAATAGACTTTCTCACATCACTCCTATTCACACAATGGAAGGTTTGTTACTCAGAACAGCAGCTTGCACCGAAAAGATACTCACTTTAGGGTGTTCCAACAAAACCAATATATTGTGCTGCTTTTTTGGAAATTGCCATATCTGATTTATATCCTTGTGGTATCAATTGTACAAAGGTAATTTTCTATAATGAATTATTTATTTCCTGTTGTAATCAGATATCTGAGATAGTCATAAATATTTATATGTCCAGTTAATTCATTAATGAAAACTGAACTAATTCTAAAAATGGGATGTTATCTCAGAGACATGCTGACCTAACAGTCTGCTCAACCTTTACATTAGTGAAGGCAACCACCATATGGAAAGCAACTAACAGGAGCTGGAAGAAACCTGATCTTGAAAGCATTATATAGGAATAGGCTAAGGTATTGGTACAGAAGAATTTTGTGCATATCCTAGAAACATCTCACTTTTCCCTCTCTAATTTCCCAATTTGTAAAATTTGCAATAATGTCCTCTACCCTTATACTCCTTTGCAATCCTTGGGCTTCTCACTAGCATTCCAGAGAGATTTCCTCTTCAGCAATGGAAATACCTCTTCTTCAGCACTGAGTTATTGGCTTGTGCTCTGGCCTGCACAGCTCCACTATCCTTTACAGCCTCTAAGAAATGCTTTGGGCTGCTGGCTGCCTGAGAGTAGTTCAGCAGCATCTATGGATTGCATGAGCCTATAGGCACAAATTCCTTTAAGTTAGCTGGCTGTACTGGTATCATCCCTCCCAGGGATGATACATTTATGTATTTATTATGTATTTATTTATTATGTTGACCAAACCAGGTCAACATACATGACTAATAAAAGAATTTATTTACTACATCCACAATAGACAATGCAGTTTAACAAAGTTTATAAAGTCACAAGAGAATGGAAATTAAAAGAAACAAGTCTACATCCATCTAGACTCAGATCAGCCCTTAAAAGTCTTCTTATGTAATAAACTCACAGTTCTTTTTCAGCTCATATCCCCCTCACAGAAGGGAATCCTACTTTGGCAATCATTTTTGCTTTATGAACCATCCCCATCTCTAAGGTAATTCACCTTTGTCTGCTTCCCTAAAACACAAGCTACTAGTAATTTATCTAAGAAGAGAGTAATCTGTTCCTCCATCAAACTATTACTTGCCACCTTCTGGAGAGGCTGATGGCTTTAGGCCTTATGTGAAGATTCTCACCTACCCCCTAACACACTTTAGTGATTATTCACATTTGGCTCAACTTTTCACAATCTATTAGTCCAATGTGAAGCATAACATTAGCTGGAAAATGGTCAAAGCTCAGAAACAAAGTCTCTCTATGTGTTATCGTCTAGGTTTTTATATATTTCTTGTGCTGTAAATTAACAACCATACTTTAAGCACACACATAAATGGGATCAAGGCACATGTCTCATGTAACCGAGTCTTTTAATAGAGGCTGCATATGATAATAACCAATGTTGCTGGAGTTAGATACTGGTTTAGCATCCAATCCCATTTTTGAGAGATGCTGAAACAAAGTATTTCCAAGGTAAGACTACAGATCCCTTGACTAGTTCAGTCCAGAACACACAGGAAACACTGCTCTCATGAGACTGGAAGCAGAGGTACTACAGCAAACACTAGAAAATAATGTTACAGACTATGAACACTGGTTTTCTCTCATCACTACTGAGAAAGGTCAGCCAGAAAAAGGCCACAAAGTACAAAGACTGGTGATTTTGAAACTGCAAATTCATATATCTTGGTTTCTAGGGGGAAAAAAATACCCATCTGACAAGGACAGGTTAGAGAAAGCCATGGTCTGCTGAACTTGATCTCTGAACAGTAACTCTCTCTTTTAAGGACCTCAGACCTATAATGATTTCAGAAAAGATTCACTGGCCTTCTGGGCTCCAGGGACAAAAAAGGAGGTGGAAAAATGAGGAGTTGTAAACCATGGTTCATTCTGTATCTTCAGCTACTGGATGACAATGAAGAAGGAAGAAAAAATTTGAGATGCAGTCAGATTCTGAAGCAGTTGATGTGTTTGCTAATTC
Organism: Athene cunicularia; assembly: GCF_003259725.1. NCBI lineage: Eukaryota > Metazoa > Chordata > Aves > Strigiformes > Strigidae > Athene > Athene cunicularia. Next base: position 16,214,956 of record NW_020799107.1, read on the forward strand.
AGATGTATAAAGAAAATACAGTGCAATGTCAAAAAAACCCAAAGGGATATGGTACTCCATGTAAAAATGAAATCCGTTAGAGGTTTGATTTTTGCTGTGCATACAAAGAAAACACTTTAAAAATATGGCTGTCAAAAGATGAAGAGACAATCATGCAAGTTAGTTTATGAGTCAAGTAAGTCCCTGATGAAAGATCTTATCATGATCACTCAAAAGGAAACTACTACAGAATTAATCCTTGACAAGGCAATTAGATTGTGTCAGCAACTGAAGTCATCCATGCCAGAATGACTCATGAGTGGGCTCTACTCTGACATAACAAAGGTGTTTCGGAATCCAAAATATTAGGAGAAAACAGACCTGCAGCAGACAGGTATGTGAGCTCTGACTCAAGCAAGACCAGCATGTAAAACTGCTTATCAGCTGCAACAATCAGCACAGAATAAAGCCCAGCACATGAGAGAGACATAAACAACAAAGTGGATTATCCAGTTTTGCAAAAGTTCGCAATGTCAGGGCATCTGTTTCTCTTGGGAGCTGTGTGTAATCTGTGGCCATCACCCTTGGTCCCTGTCTGAGCTATCCTACAGCCATGCCTCTGCCTGAGCATGTAACCCCATTCATCCAGGCTCAAACCCTAACCTGTGGACTTCATCTCCTAGCCAGACCTCGAGTCTGCCTTGTTGCTACAGACTCGCCTGGCAGTCACCGGACTGACCCTGGCTGCCATCCCTGGGCCTGGCCCCCTCGCCCTGCTGGAGTCCTGCCAGGATGTCCCTGCTTGGTACAGCCATGGCCCCTACTGCCTTGCTGGAACCCATGGCTCCCAGCTCACCTGCCCTCACAGGGCAGCCCAGTCCTCACTGCAGAATGCCTACTGCCACTTTACCCAAGTCTTTTTTCAGGCTAGCCTCTCTCAGAACATGCAAAAATTGCCCATTTTCCAAGCCAAAGAGTACCAAGACCTACAGATGTCCAGATCCTTGAGTGCATATCAAGAGGCAAAACCAGTGAGATCCAATGGCCCTATTAACAGATAAGCCAGATATATTTTTCTCACAGTCACGATTTTCACATCCTTAAAGGAAGACAGATGAAGATGTGCATACTACAGTATTGCCTGCTAATAACCATTGGGGTTCGTATCTCATGCTAGATACTGTTTACATAGAAAACATTAATTGAAATCAAAAGGAGTGTGGTGTGGAACTTGTAAGGCAAATATTTTAAAGTAAACAAACTCTTCTCTGTCTTTTTTTTTTTTTTCTTCCTCCACACAGAATAAGCAAGCATTTGAAGCCATAAGGACACACCGTTCTTAACTGAGTAATTATTAAGACAACCAATGTTTAATTACACAAAATCTCATACTGTAAAGCAGAACCTTATTTCAGGACCCACTCTTAAAATAATAATCCCTCACAAAACCTATTTTCAAATGTAATAGTTTTCTTCCTTCTATTAAATAAACAGCTCTTGCAAAATTTTGGCAATTTAGTATATATTGTTTAACAAAATTAGTCTTTGCCACAGATTATAAAATTATTCTGATTTGCAAATCTCTGGAGTTCATGAAAGCATAAGACTAGGATTGAACTGTAACACAGTACTCTTCTGGCTGATGAAATATTCATACTCATTTGTCATCAAGACTTTAATAAGGAGGAATATAGCCTTTTCACTTTTGTTCAGTAAAGAACTGGCAAAGACCTTTCCTTCATTTAATTCTGAATATTAGAGTAAATGCCTCCTGAAACACTCTTAATAATTTCCCTTTCCTATACAACACAGTACAAGGAGATATTTAAAATTTACTTAGAAATATTACTCCATATTTCAGGTAGAGAAATAAGGTTTATACATTTGCACCATCCAAAGTTTACAGAAGTTTTCATCATTAAAACTTCATGCTACTACTATGTTTTCTGCATCTCTCCAAACATACCATTGCTAAGATGCAAAAAAATCAGATTAAATAAAGACAGAAAGCTACACCATAGGTCACTTTACAACTATTAAAACCAAACTATAATAAATTTCTCATAGTGGTAGTACAATGTTCATGACATTCCTTACAAGAAATAGTCCCAGCAGTCACAATTCTAGCAACTTCTTTTTATGAAGATATTGGTGTAACTTTGTGGCAGCATTCCATGCACTGTTTCCTGATACACAGACAGAAGTGTAACTGTATGTAGTTTTTCCATTAATTTTCTGACCCGTACTTAATTATTTGGCTTAGAACAAGCAGAGTATGTATCTGTAACTGACTGCATTCAGAACAGACAGGAAAGCATGACAAAAAAGCTAAATACTTACAAGAAAAAATAAAACTTGCTCTCCAACCCACTTCAAGCATGTGGGTAATGGGGGACATATTCAACAACACACCAATGAACATGGTCTCTCTTATGAAAGATCGTGAGCACAGAGACAGTAGCCAATTGGATGATGAAAAGAAAGAGGAAGGTGAAAGCCCCAGCAATGGTATGTTACTGCAAACGCTTGCTAGTGCATGGGGGAAGGAAGACAGCAATAAATCTGTTTCAGAAGAGAAATATAGCATGACTTTTTACAGATCTAGAGACACACTTGTGTGCAGTCAATTCTTTTCCTCTGTGCCTCCGAGGGACTACAGTAATTAAGGGAAACACCTTCTTCAGAGCTCCACCAAGTAAAAAAATAATTTATTGAGCCCTTGCAGCACTGGGGTACTGATTGCTGGATACGTCTCCAGCTACTTCGGCAGGTCCCACTCTACTGCCAGCCTCCTGACTTTCAAAGACCTCATTTGTGGTCCTCGTGTTGTTTTGCCGTGCAGTGCTGATTACTGGCTGTCAGACCCAGGGGGTTTCCAGTTTCACTCTGGTTTAAGATTATACTAGCAGTTTCTTGCCTCATATACTTGTTATCAGAGTTTCTGTCATTGCTCCCTGAGGAGCTGTTTGTAGTCCTTCCTTCACAAGTGGTTAATATTCCCTGTATTCTCTTTCAGTCAACTCATGGTAAACTGCAAATAAGAATCAAACAGAAACTCGGCTGCAATATCCGAGTCTGTGCAATCCCTGAGCTTGTGCATGCATGTGCTGTCAGCAGTATGTACAGATTAACCAGATGACAGAGTGAGTTGATAGTGCCAATCAAAAGAGAAACTCGGATTAACTATCTCCAGAGAACTCTCTGAAAACTGGAACCTACTAGTATTTGGCAGCTACAGCCACCCCCATGACTTCCCACTTCAGGAACACTTGCCAGGAATCAGGAGGAACAACTGCCGCATGTGGAGGCAAATATGAGGAAAACTTAAGATAGCTGTACCAAGAATCACACCTTGTGGAAGCAGTAGCATTGCAGCCTTCTTGTCCACACTGTAGCCCTGAGGGCTAAACCACTGTTTTTCCCATTTTGATTCTTGTGAAGCTAATCAGTTTGTAAAAGATGTGCCCCTGGACACACAGACTTTTACATGTGGAAGGATCACTCTAATTTATGAAGGGGGGAGCAGGTCTCCACAAAAGGACATTATCTGATTTAACAAGTACTCTAAATCTCATTCTTAGCTATTCCTTGTACATGTCGCACCCCCAGTCTTTCAGCCTATCACAAAGAGCACTTGCCTTCCAGCTCAGAGATTGGATGAATTTTCTGTTCCAAATGCCTTTTCACAGACTGGTCAAAAGAAGGTGTTCATTTCACAGCAGCCACTTCGCTGCTATGAGGGAGTGTGAAAGCAAGCACATTTTCTCAGCAGTGCTGCTGAACTCTGTGAAGCTCTCAGCTGAGCAACCCTATGCCATCACAAATCACCACGCCGCCACCTTTTGTGCAGCTATTAAACCAGCTAGTTTCTCTGTATTACAACATATACTTTATGACAGTCAGTTGTGATAATCTTTCACTCTTGAAACTGGAAAGAGGCCAAACTACCACTACTGAGAAGCAACTTAGCCTACTTACATGAGTCACTGGCATACTCCTTCAGTTTATTGTTAGCTGACTTCTGCAGACCCTCCAAACCTTCTGCCAGCATATAAATTGCTTCCATTCCCTGGACCTATAAAAGGAACACCAATAAGGGAGCTGCACTAATATCACCTTCCTATTTATTATCTGTTGCTAAACTGATGTCACTTTCTTTGACTCACACCAGTCCTTCCTCTACATTTGGTGACAAATTATTTCAATAGAGCAATCAGTTTAGTTTTATAATTGTTTTTCACTGAGACAGTGATCTTGCCACAAAACATGAGGCATCATTACCAGACATATATTATAAACAAATTCCATACCTTTCAGCATATTGAAAATGTTTGTTACAAAAGAATTTAAGACCCACAGCTGAAAAAATAACCTTTTAGATAAATTAATGGGTGATTTTTCCCTATAAACACAACTGCAAATAATTTTTAACACTTCTCCAAAAGTACAAAAGATAGGTGATTTTTAAACACCCTGTAATTTTTTGAAGATAAACTCTTCTTTTTTAAATTCATTTTTAATCACAGGAAATTTTTTGAATCATGTTCCATATCTACCATATTTATCTCATCTCAATCTTTCCTGCCTTGCTTCTCAGAGCCATTCAATGCTCCATCTGCTACAGATGCTCATACTGCAAGTGACATTTATGTGAGGTTTGTTTCCTCAGAAGAAAATGTATCAGAAAGGTAGTCTGACAGGTCTTTATATCCACTTCACAGGCTACACACAAAGTGTAAAGATCATCCATGTAACTATTGACAGAAACGATGAGAGAACAAGTGAAGACAACAAGATGTGCTCCAAACATGCCCTCTTCTTACAAGTGAGATAGAATTAATCACATTTATTATTCAGTCCTCCAGTAAGTTTAAAATACAGGGCTAAAGACTACAAAGATACATGAAAACTGCCATCCCACTCTACACTTTTTTACTACTCCTCCTGCTTAATGCATTCAGTATAAGTTTATTCCTCATATATCCAGGAAAACTGCTAGCAACAGCAATACTACTTTCAATATCAGAAATGGAGTTCTTAATATTTTTATCTTTTCCTTTCAGAACAGGTTTTATATCAATTCTTTAGAGCAAATGCAACCATGTGACAAATAGCTCAGTGACAGGTTGTTTGGACATGCTACAGACATGACAGGGTTATCCTGCAGCAGAGGTGAAGTAACTGGATACTGGTTACATAGGTGGTATCCAGACTGCCTAGCTGACAAAATTAGAGATTGGGAAGCTGAAGGAGAACAGCTTCTGCTCTGCCTATACCTCCAGGTTTTGCTGGCTAATCTCAAAGTTAATGTATTAAAAAGTATGAAATAACTGGCACAGGGAACTTTCCAATAAGTTCTCCTTTTTCTAACTCAAAGGGCAACTATACTGGAGAACTGTAAAAATGGTTTTTAAAACAAATGCCTCAATAAGATGACAGATGCTGCAAAATCTGGGGTGAGCTGCTGAGTATTTGAAAGCAAACCGCTTTTTACCAGCCAGTCTTGGTGTGTTCAGTGGACTGACCCTCAGGCCTTCTTAACCCTTAACAGGGCAACCCTTTCTCTGGAAATCATTGCACCACATGAAGCTACTTCTCTATTTCTGTTTTCTGTTCATGGTAATTCTTACTTTATGTTAAAATTTACTGCTGATCAGACAATTTTGTATACATTTACTCAGGGAAAAAAAGGAGAGATCCTTAAGAAAGAAGTGTTTCTAAAACCTCTATCCCTGCTTGTCTTTCAGGTCCAGTTAACTACAGCTCCCTTCTATCCTTCAGTTCATGCTAGGCTGGATAATAGAAAAGAGTAGAAGTAGAGAGACTATCGAAGAGACAAGAGCTGGCAACAGTACTGGTCAACAAAGAATAGCAGAACAAATTATTCTTATAGCTGAACTATCGTAAACCATTTCTCTCTTTCTCAGACATTTGCTACGATGACGATAGAAGCAGCAGAGAACAATGAATCAGAAAACTCCCCACCTGGCAGAGTTTAGTAAAATTCTGCTTGCACAGGGAAATATTTATGAAACAATGGATGGAATTTTTATTTTTCCAAGTAGTAGTCAGACATAAATACAAGGTCCACCTTGGGATCAGCATCATTATTCTAGTTCTATGCCTACCCAGAAAATTAAAAAGAGCAGAGACAGCACTCTCTCAGTTTTAAAAGCAGCACTTCCTGTTTCAGATTTCAATAACAGGAAGAAAATTTTCCCTAAATATTCCCACATTTTCCATTATCATCCACAAAAAAAGCGTCAGAGATACCTCTACCTTCTTATACCTAAATAAGAGCCCAGTATATTTTTGCACACAACACACCATTTCCACACAAATCTCAAATCTTTATTTAGTGTCAGCCTTGCAGCTGGACTCAAGCAGCCCATGGTAAAACAAATGCCCTCTCCCTTTGCAGGATACCTCCCCCACTGCAGGACATTATAAAGCCTTTACCAAAGCATTTACAGTGTGCTGCTTATTAGCAACATACTCCTAAGCAATTGTTCTGAAAAAAACTTCTATCTCATGAAAGCCGTAGATAAAAAAACCAGCACACCTGGAATGAGGAGATGCGGGACTGCAGTCAGCAAGCTCTGAGGCTTGCACACCTGGGTCCACAAAGAAAGAGGAAAGACTGGGAAGGCAGCAAAGATAAGGCACAAAAATTGCAGACCTACGAGTTCAGTACAGCTGCCATGGAACTGTGTCAAGGACAGAGTAGAGGGTTTACTTGGTGCTATGGCAATCTGATACACATGGGCCTTAGAGTAGGGATCACTGCAATACTCCAAGATCCTCCACCTAGTCCCCCAAATGTTTATATATTTGCAAGTCACAAAGCATTTTGGAGAGGAAACTGAGGCATATAGTACAAATCACTGTGCATTCTACTGATACATCTATCTTGCAAAGGCAGCTTTGTCAAGGACATAGGCATCTGCTGGCTAATAGGAGTCAAATCTTTTATACACATGGATAACTGCGTATCTCTGCAAAAATGTGCTAATCTAACTATATTTTGTCTTGCAAGAGTGAAGATCACCTTAGCGCGACAGCGCCAACTGTCTTGTCATTAGCTCCATTATCACAACAACATAAAAAGAACTACTCTTGTTACTGCACACATGCATAAGAACCCCATGCAATAACTTTTTTTTTTTTCATGTTAAAGAGCTAACATTTAGATATGTAAATCCTTACTTGGAAAATGTGTCAGATACAGTATTAATATTCTCAGTGAACTACTTTTTCTTTTTAAAATTTTTGATAACAAAATCCCCGGGTTTTGTTTCACTATAGGTTGACATTGATGGTGCCATGAATCCTGATGAGAAAGAGAGCTACCACTTTATTTTTTTGGCAAAGAACTGAAGCAGGAAAAAGTATACCATGAGTCAATTCTTCAGACAGGAGTTATAATGAAAGCAGTACAGGATGCACTCTTCACAATCCATTCTTTCTTATAGTATCAAGGTTGTAAAAGCTTATTCCTCATCCAATACTACAGGCACTACCCATCATCAAAACCATCAACACTACAAACTTGTAACTCAAGACTAGCAGCTTTTAAGTTATGATTTATAACAATCACCTGAAGGAAGGAAGGAAGCTAACAGGTAAGGCCTATAGAAACTAAGCACTGTATTTTCTTTCAGAGATGAGGCTGAAGATCCCTAATAAATGTAATGAAGAATTTTAGCAGTCACAGAGATCTGTATTTTATCATGCCATGCACCCACCACTCAGTTCAAAAGCCTCTCTCTAGTAAGTAGCAACAGTAGAAAACATAAGTGGCTGAACAAGCCCACAATCACAGGGGCAGTTGTACCCTGTTCAGGAATGTTCACGAATGGAATTAACACTTCTGGTGCAACCTGAGTCAAATACAGCTGTATTGCTACAAATGCATGAAGGCCACCTTGAGAAGCAACAACAGTCAGTGACTGTTACTTTTAAGTATATGTTCTCAGTGAGTAGCTTTCACAAAGTTCTTGGTGTTATGTTGAAATCAGGAGTCAGCTATTTTGCCTAGCTTTATAGCTTTAATTTCATTACTTGAGAAACAAAAAAGTTTAACAAATACAGTTGCAAGCAGAGCAACACTTCACAGATAGCAGCTGACCATCTGTAAGGTAATTATGATGTTAGCAGAATGACACAAGGACTTATTTATTTTGTGGGAAGGGAGTCAGAACAACACAATACATTTGTTTTTTCTCCAGTGGGCCATAGAAGATGACATTTAAAAATTCTTCCTTACCTAATCCAGTTTGCTTCAGGACTTGCTGTGGTCTCAGCTGCTGAAACAACAAGCATAAAAAGCAAAAGCTTGACAGCCTTCAAGACACTTGAGATCTTTGGCATTTCTCCAGCTGTTTCAAAGTAACAGGCTACCCAAGCTAACAGTTGTTGACATACACAAATCCAACCGCATGCATTATAGTTCTATTTCAAAGCTGATAAACAACAAAAGAGAATAAGGTGGAAAATTAAAGGTTGCATTCCTCACCTGACATAGCGCCTGTTGGCCATATGCTGGACTCAGCAAAAGGTACTGTCTCTCTGAGCAATAAACCTAAAATAGGCAAAAGCTGAATTATTAATAAGAACACGAGGAGGTCTCAAAAGCACACGATGAATGAAACAGAAATTCAAAACTTACAGTCTACGGTCTACAGATTTAGTTTGTAAAGGGAACTTCAGGGTTTCTTTCCTGAACTCTTGCTCAGTTGATCTGTTTCAAACACTAAATGGCATATGGAAAGAAGCAGGATGATGCTTTATTGCAATGTGGGGGAATGATGGACACAGTCCCTTAAACAGCCTTCATACCAGCCTCTTACAGAATAGAATTTGACTAAAAAGGAAATACTTGGCTTTTATCATAGGGTTATTGTATACATTCCCATTTCACTGGTCACCTCTCTTTTCAGTTATTAACTGCTACTGTGCTTCCAACCCTGTGTTTTGGCCTCCAGCTTTTTGTACCTAAGACCATAGGTGCGCTCTTCAAGCAACCTACAATTGCACTGATACAGTCTCTAAATTCATACAATATTTCAGGTTTAAAATTGGGTCATCCAATTAACTTTGAATATGACATAGCACAGCAGGAATGAAATCTATAGATTTCTGAGCAGAGGCTGGAACTTCTTTTACATAACTTTGTGTCTTTTGATACTGCTGATAGCAATTAGAAAGTACCAACCAACATAAGAAACCTTGCCAGGATGTAAGAAAAAAACTGACATCAATTTCTCCTCTCAAGAGGGAGAATTTTCTAGTTACTTTGTATTCTGTTCTGCAGAATTCTTATTATTATTTGCAATCCATGCAGCAGACACTAATGATTAGTACAGCATTCAGAAAATTACTATCTATTTGGACACTTCACACTGTTTCATTTAAATGCTAGGTTCCTAATTCTAAAGAGTTGGAGACACAGGACTCAAGTACTCAAATGTGAATATCCACATGGAAGTTGGACATTTAAACTGACATTCACAACAATGAGAAAGCAGGACCTGCATGTGGAGCTGGGAGGATGGCATCACTCAGGAAAAGGACATACCAGAAACTCTCTTTGTCTGCACCGTACCTCTGTGAAATTGGGACCAAAAGCCTTAACTTGCTTGCTCCACTGAAGTACCTCCCCACGCTTGGAACTCCCCTTTCTTTTATCTTGCTCTGAACTCCCTCCAGGTTTGAATCGCAGGAAGCCAAAAGTCAAGTGTCTGGCTCTCACATTAAGACACAAAGGAAGATAGACAACTTGTTCCTGTCTTCTATGAATATAACCAGCTAAATACAAGGCAGGAAGTATATATTTATTAATGGAGGTAGTATCTGCTTTACAGAGTTGACCTTGCTATTGAAAATATAATTCTCAGTTATTGCATACCATGTGGGAATAATAATCCAACACAGATTAAATACAAGCAGATTTTTTTTTTCACCAAAACACCCAGTTTAATATACTGTTGAAGCATTCAGCCATGAACACTGACACCCTGGAAATTACATCCCTTTCAAGTGTTTCAGGTTGCTTACCACAGAAATCTCTGAGGGTTAGTGCAAGCATTTCTCTGTGAAGTGGAGGGGTAAATGATTCCCTGGTGTTTCTGCTGCACTAGTGGCATGACCAGGAGACTGAGGGAGATGGAATTTTCTTGTGAATCATGGGAATTGTGTGTAAGGTGAAAAAGGTCCATGCCCAGGCAAAAAATATAGTGTCCGTGCAGAATGTTAGCCAAACAGCTGCCTGAATAGTGATAGTAGTAATTATGCCATTATCCCAGATGGGCTGAACACATTCACCAGAGTGCAGAACACACCTCTCTCCACAGTTAATATGCTACCATCATCACAGGAAGAAGAAAAAGAAAACTGACTCCAGCTACTATAATTGTCACCAACCATAATGGCATCAGGATAAGCAGGCAAAGAAAGATCTGGTTTCCACAGCCTTATGCTTTCTCTTGATATTCTGACCGAGAAAGGGGACAAGGGCAGAGGACAGTAAAAGATGTAAAAGGACATGTGCTAGCTTTAACTCTTCCCTTATTTTGAGATATTTGTATCTCGTACATGCTCTATAACTAAAGGCTACTGTTTTCACTAATTCATATCATACTATATCAGGAGATGGGTTAATTTTCCTGAATTTTCATCAATTACATGAGAAACATTGTTAAATTAACTCGGTCCAGTGTTTTCAAATGTACATTTATGCAAATGTCTCCTTTTTCGACATACAGTATCAGTACTCCCTCTCCACACAGCAGTGTACAGTCAGTGCCTGAGGAAGGAACAACTGGATGAGGGGTGGAGAAGGAGGACCAGCCAGCAAGAGGCTACTGACATGTTTTGTTCCTTACAAAGCAGCAGCAAAGAATGAAAAATCTCATACTTCCTCCCTCCATTACGTGCCATTACCACAGGCCAATTTCAGCTGTGTTCAGCAGAGCTTCTTGCCTGCTGTGCAGCATTCAGATAGGAAAACTCAGCCTTATGCTGTCAGACATTTATCCCAGAGTAATAGCATGCTAGCCACAGTCATTCAGCTTTCCAGCTTTTACACAAGGAAAGCATATGTGGCCTTACACAATGCATTATTCAGATAACTTCTCTTCCCCAGAGAGGGGAAAATTCCTTGCAGAGATTTTGCACAATTAAAATATGGCAGTTTCTCAAGTTATTTTTCCAGTTTCTGGTGTGGTGTGTCAGTCCCAAGGCCTTACTTCATTAGTGCTGCATCAGGTTAATTGTGGGGTTTCCTTTTGCTGAAGTACCACACAAATCAATCCCATCTCCTCACACCAGACAAACCACCCTTCCCCCACTATTTATGTCACTTGTCCAACTCCCAAAACAAGAGCTGGACAAAGATGTGAAAGATGCACTAAAGGCAGGACAAGCTAGGAGGGAACTAGCAGAAGACTGATTTCATGCATTAGATGGTTGCTCCTTCTCCATATCCTCTTGCACAGCAGTCCCCAAACCGTGGAACAGGTTCTTTCCCCAGCTGCACACTGTAACTCCTTGGGTGAGCACCACCTTCACTGTGAAACTCTTTTGTCCTGTAAATTCTCCTGCTGCAGCTCCCTTACCTTCTTCCTATCTACTTCCCCTCCCCATTTTAGGAGCTACATGGCTTTATCAAACAGTACAGTGATAACCCATCACAGCAAACAAGACCGCATATTTGATTCCTCCCGTTAGCAACATGAGGAATGTGGCTCCATATTTTAGTCTGTAATGCAGGAGTCATTACTAAAAACACCCACTCTGAACTTGTGTCCTGGATTATTGCTGGTACATTGCAGCTTGCTTGTTCTGCTGCAATACAACTCAGTTCAATCTCATGAAAAGGAATTAAACAGTAACAACAAAAAAAGAAAAATTCCTACTGAATGAAGTGCTGATTGTTCCTTCAGGCACCGAGCATTCCTGACTTCCCAGAAACAATCAAGCCAAAGGTCTCTTTCTGTTCTCTGGCTCTACATCACCGAAGTTCAGCTGTAGAATAGGTTGCTAAAAAGTTTAGTGCTCACCTGGCCAGTTATGCTGAGGGCTTCTACGAGGCTTTTTTTTCCTTTATCCTTTTCCGTTGCTGATCCATAGGCTCACCTCTCATCTCACTTTCTCCTTTCTTGTATTTCCTTGGGCTAGATCACTAGAATTCACATCTAGAGAAGGCCAGCTTGTAAGCACTAATGAAGGAGAAGTAACAGACATACAATGTATCACACTAAGTGTGTTCAGATGACAGCTTAAAAATAGGGCAAGGAAAAAAAATAAAATAAAAAAATCTCCAGCCAATTTTTAAAGCAGAACAAAAGCAAAGCTATACCATAATTTTCAGTACTTCAAAACCCCTTCCTTAAACACGAAGGCTTTTTGATTACTCTCAACACTGCACAGTGTATCAACACTTTGCTCATCGTTCCTTTCTCCTCCACTTCCTCAGCAGCAGAAGTCTGGTTGACAGTAACTTGTTTTTGCAACACAAAATGTTTCTCTTCCTCAGACAAGCCTGCACTCAGGAGCTCCTTGTTAGTGAGCCTCTTCATCATTAGCACAGCAAGAATCATTGTTTTTGTTCAATGAACTTTTTATTCTGAACGCATTTGGCAAAAACCCTGCAAAACTGGTCCTGGCAGCTCTTAAAACAACCAAACAGTTACTGCACTGCTCAATAAATCTCTCTTCCCTGTAGTTAGGAAGACAGTAATACAGGTACAGTATTTTTTCTAATCAAGGATTTTGGATGGTACTGGATAAATTACTTACTCTGCAGTGTGTAATTCTGTGGAAGGAATCACACAGTGGCCCTCACTCTGCAACGTGCACAAATGTATTGTTGCAGATAATGTTCCTACAGCTTCCTAACCATGGGACACCATGGAGCAGCAAGTACCAGCACAGAAGATCCTATTTTTCCTGTTTCCAAAACAATCCATTTACACTTAAACTGACCTTCCATTTTAAAAGGGTCTGAAATGGCTTTCAGATAACTATATCTACCTTGCCGTCTAGCCAGACTACCACATGAAAATCTTAGCCCAGGAGAAAAATAGGTCTGCTGGTTCAATTCACATTTTTATTTTTAGAATAAAACTTAGGTGAACTCTTTTATTTTTACTTTATGTGCTACAGTGTCAATCATTTACATCAACTTGGATTAACTCTAGAGGACTAAAGGATATAATGTTAGAAAAATAAATGCAGTACAGTTTGAAATTGCACATTAAGAACTGAGCTGGACTTCAACTGGGTGTACAAAAACGGTCTAAAAGAGGGATTCTGTGTATTTTCAGAATGTATCCCACAAGATTCCATAGTGAGTTAAGATATAAGCAATTCACTGCTTTTGCCCAAAAACCTCAGTAACTGATTTGCTGACACTGAACCAGCATGATTATACATCTTCATACTAACAGAAATTTTTGTACAAGAACATAGTTTCCCACTTAATTTCAGAATACCTCGAAACAAAACACCAATCCTTGGTTTTCACGGTGTAATGAAATTGGAATTCTAGAGTGCAGATTTTGAAGAGAAGAATGAAGTGAAAAAACGTAGGTTTTAACTATAAAAAATATAAACCATTTTGTATCTACACAGAACTCAATGCACTGCTTCAGAGAAATAGCTAGAAAGACATTTTAAGTTGGCTTCATCTTGATTTGTGTGCAGTATAGTCTATAGATAAGGGTACCTTTTCCTTTCTTTTGATAATTGCATACCTGTATGTACTAGGGAAGACACATATATTTGCTTAAAGGAATTTATCAAACATTACAGTATTTGCAATGTATATATGGTTCACTAGTTACTAGTAGGTTGCTTAAGTACTATATACTAGAGCCAGGGAGCCAGGTCTGTTTTGGTATTTAGGGAACTTACAGAGACTTTTCTTCAGTTATTCGTGGCTTTGTCCCGATGTGCCTGAATCCTGTAAGCTTACTTACTTCTTGTAGTATCTTCTGCCATTTGTAATCATTTAATCATGGAGCTTTTTTCTGTTAGAGCATTGCTTACCTATAGATTTTGGAAAGATAGGTACAGCTAGCTGGTCGTCACCTGCAGAGGCGCGGTGTCCGCACAGCCTCAGCAGCAGTGCTCCCGGGGCCCTGCACAGGCGGGCCGCAGGACCCCCACC
>NW_020799107.1:16229154-16335158 GCF_003259725.1 Athene cunicularia
CTGGGCCCGCTCCGGCGGCGCGCGCGGTGGCCGCGGCTGCCTGCGAGGCTCTCGGAAGAGGTGGGTGAAGCTGCGTAGAAGAGGGGTAAGGCTTAGTGAGTTTTAGAAGAAATAACACTGATGCGTATACATGCGCAGTTAGTATTGAACATCTTTCGCTGAGACTAAACGCCTCGCTAGTCTCTGTGGATTCGATTCATTGTCCGGATCAACGAATTGCGAGCGCAGCTCCATCTGTGATTCGAGAAATGGGTCCTGGTGAAGGAAATCATTTTTATGAAGCACTTCTGCCCCTTTGGGAGTGAGTGTGGAGTAGTCCCTCCATCTTTATGCTTCTCCTTTTGTACATATTAATCTTCGTTTGAGCTCTGGTAGAACTGTTTTTCAGGTTTCTGGTTGCCTGTGAGAAGAAATTCAGATAGGTATTACTCTTACACACTTGGTTTACAAAAAAAAAAAATAAAAATCTTAGAGAAACACTTGGTAGGCTCTTTCTTTGTTCAATACGCCAATGCTTTTTTCAAGTGAGCACATCATACAGGGCTCCTCGCTCAGCTTTCCATAGCACTCTACAAGCATTTTTCCTGGTCATCATGACCATCCTCTGCTTCTTCCACACAGTCTTTCATTGTATCTGTCTCATATCCATAAGATAAGCAGATCTCTATTTTGGTAGTTAGAAATATGCCATTGGGCACTGAACAGCCTTGGCCCAGGGGCTGTGTTTTGGGTGACATTTCCTATCATTCTAATTTAACGTTACAGATAAGGAGCAACTGCTGTATTCGTCAGCTTCAGTAAGATCTGTCTCACTCCACAGCATCCAGTACTGCTTCCAATATGAAAGCACTAGATCAGTTCTCATCTATATTTAACTATCAAGTAGTCTGTAAGTAATCTTCATTTTAAAAAATGGCAAGGAGGGCTTTATATCCATATATCTTTTAATAATTATTTAAGGTGAAAACTTTAAAGACTGAGGAGCAACTGAATTTCTCCACAAAACTCTTCAGCAGCACCTTTATCCATTGCTGGACCACTTTTAACAAAGGCAGTAGTTTCTAACAGTGAATTGGCATCATTCTGCCTAAAGCACAGTGATTTTTGTTACCTTTCTCTTGATTAGTGAACTCTGTGCTTTAAAATCCTATAGACACACTTTTTTTTTCTAACACCTATATTCTAATAAATTACATCAAGGTAATCCTTTGTCAAAACCTGTAAGTAACTGAAGCCAAGCCTTGATTCAGATGGTCAGTAGGAAATGTAAATCATAAGCATTTTCTCTGAAATGAGCCCATGACATTAGAAAGAAACCGAGGTCATAGGAGAGTCTCCAGAAGTTTTGCTGAGCAATGCTCCATTTCATACTATTGTTGTTCTGTTGAATTTTTGTACACTGGACTATACAAATCACAAGCCTGGTTGTGTTTCCTCTGGTTGTCTGCAACTGTAAAATCCTGTAGTATACAGGTTTATATAAACACTGTAACAACAAATTGTAACATAGACACACAAGTGGTCAAGCCAACCCTGTTGGACAATCAACAGGCTTGTCCAAGGGGGATCTACATGCCCTCACTTCACAGAAGTTATACTTCTGTACGCTGTTGTGTGTTATAACAAAACATCCCTATCAGTTGTGCATAAGGTTCTAAAATGTCATTGTTCTTCATCAAGTTAAGAATCACCTAGACTCAAGCAAAAATAACATCTACATGCATTATTCTGCACATTTTTCCTTAGTATTCTCAAGAATTCTTTGATATTCGTAATCTAGAAGCTCAGAGTATTTCCAGATTTCTCCCAGATTCATGTGTTCGGTTTTGAACCACAGAAATTTCCTCAGTTACCACTAAATAATTTTGGCTCGTACAAGCTAGACCTTTGTGAGCTCTCTTACAAAAACTCATTTATATATTAATCTTTATTTCAATCTCTTTATATTTCCCTGTACCTGCCTGCTTTATTTTGATGCTGATGGTTTTTCACTCCCTTTTCACTAGGTCCTTGCAGGCCAGCTAGAATCGCTTTTCCAAACACTGCCAACCTTTTCAACATACCTGTTTGCAGTCAGGGTACATCCACAATGGATAACTACACTGTTAGTTGCACTGGAGCTGTGCTGAGCAGTATGCTTACAGACTTCATATTCCACGGTGGAGTTCCAAACAGACAATGGTCTTCCATGGTGCAACAGGTTTTGTTGCAGTGGCTTTCTAAGTGCAACTAGAATTCACAAATTGCCAATAGAGTCATCCATGAATCACAGAAATACCAAAATGTGGAATTTGAAAAGGAAGATAATTAACTGTAATTTTAAATAACAAAAAAAAAAAAGAAACAACCCAAATAAACCCCTGCCCATTTCAGCAGGAATAAATTTCAGATCACATAACCCTTCCATTTTTGCAATGTTATACAGGTTAAAGGAACAGGCTTATTTTTAGTCATGTTCTTTACTGGCACCTGCACTTCAAAGGTTCACCTTTGTTACCAGACTATTAATGTTACTATTTGCAGTAATAGGAAGAGTTGTCAATCCTAAACAATTTACATGAACATTGCTTATCCTGAAGCCAAACCAAAACAAGCCATATTTAAGTGCAGCCATTATTTTTTGTTATTGTTTGTAAATCTCAGGTAGAAAAGATCAACTCTTAATTGTTGTAATATTTCTGATTACACGTGCAGTCATGATTGACCCATTATATAATGGCTCCACTAATGCATGCTCAGTGGGAGATCAAGCCATTTCTAGCCTTTCGTTAGACTGTTTGAAAAGTAAATAATTTGTCATTTGTATGGCCATGGCTAGATGCCAAAAGGTGAAAAGCTATTATTAAAGGAAATGTTATAAAATGCTATAGAGAAATTAATGGAATGGAGTATTTTTTAGGCAGTAAATAATCTACAGTATTTAACTGATGAGTTTTCCAAAGTATGTTCTATGGAAATGTTCAGTTGCTGAACATTATTTGATGGTGGTTTTTTTGTGAATTTGTTAATGTTTAAATTGACATACTGACTTGTAGTGAAAGATATAACCAACAAATTATAAATTCAAGTATTTTAATTGTAAAATATATCCTTATAACAGAACCTACTATTTCTGTAATTTTAAAAAAAAAAATGCAGATGCACTGTTTTACTCTGATTTATAATCTTAAAATCTACTTATTTAAATGGATATAGACAGACATTATTCACTACATTAAATCCCTTTAAAAGTCAGGAGGACATCATGCTTTTTAAATACCTTTTCATCTCTATGTGCATCTTTCTGTGCCCGGAGATGGACTTGTGATTACAAACAGAATGCATGATTGCATTAATCTACACACATAAACGCTAGTGAATCAGAACTTAATGTAATAATCCTAAACAGGTTCGTGGAAGGAAAAAACAGTTCATGAAGACTTTAAGGATGCTGCTGAAATGTGTACTACTTCTGTGAAAATCTTGAGGCAGCTTTAAATTCCAACTGTAGAAATACAATACAGCACTCTGAACTGCAAGTATCTGAGTTAATGCATATCATGTCATATTGTTTCATTCTACCAGGTCACATAGGTCCTGCTTTGGTTTTCCATTCTTAGCTTTTAAGTAAATGCAATGCACCTTGTTGAAGGTTTGCCACCATCTTGGAAAAAACAGACATTATGAACTCTCTGGTTCAGTAAGTTCTTCTTTTGTCCCTTTCTTACCTCAGGAATTCAGCCGCCTTCTGCTTCATTAATAGTGAGAGTTCACATTAACACTTCCCTCTATCAGTGCTTGCCTCTTCTTCCAAATCATGTTGTATTTTGTTCACATGGAAACATCCCCTGTCCTACCTGATACTTTCCTCATTAGCATCTCTGCCTAAGAGTAGGGTTGCTATATTCCCGAGGGCAAAAGAATAAGGTAAAAGGAAGGGCAAGGTGTGCAGAGGCTGTGGTGTATTGTCATTTCTAAATATCTCCCTGGGAGAGTCCCAGAGCCCAGCTCTAGTCCCAAGTCAGGGCTCAGGCTGCAGGAGCCTAGGTCAGGGTCCCGGAAGGAAACACAGCAGCCAGTTCTCAGCCAGCTGAGCCAAAGCCCAGACTCTCTGTGTCTGCTCTGTCCTGGAGCAAGCAAAATGCTTCAGTTCAGAGTTCTCATCTCAAAATCATAATTTCATCCCAAAGCCCTTCCCATCCCAGAGTGCCCCCCATTCCATTCACTGCCCAAGAGGAAAAGCAGTTCATGTGCAGGTAGAGACAGTAAGCTGTGTCCAAGGGGTTTATTAGCCACTGTTTTACTGCAGTTAAGCCTTTATTTAGGCAGAAATCTGAAATGGCAGCTCCTAGCTTTAATTGTATGCAAGTATGCACAGACACAAGATGGTTGCTCTAGCAGACATTTAGTTTTGTTCTCATTTGCACTGGTAGAATACAAATCTACCACATTAGCTGAATACAGAGGGCAGCAAGGGCAAAACAACTGAGTTCTACAGTGTAGATTTGAAGCAAAAAACAGCAAAGGGTACTGAAAAGGAGAGAGAACCTCCATTAAAAAATTCTTCAGCAATGAAGGAAATGAAATACTGGTAATGTTAATGTAAGAGTGGTTTTCACTGCATCTGAAATCAATGGAAGCAGTGAGAAGAATATTGGAGCTTTACGCATGTATTCAAAGATGATTTAAAACTAGAAGCCAGCAGCTGCAAAGTAGTCAGATAAGAGCTATAGAAGTGCAGCAAAACTATGTAGGTAGCAACACAGCATTAAAGAGTAATTACACTTACATCAGGAAAGAGCAGAAGAAGCAGTTCAACAATATAAGAGTTCTAGCCAAGATTAAAGTGCAAGGTACATAACCATAGTCCAGCCCTTACAAATCATAAGCACAAACTGCAGACCTCAGGCAGACTGCTGGAAACAGAAGGAGGGAGATGGAATGCCTGATGTAGAGATAGCACTGAAATGTAAATAGCACTGCTGAACTATAGTGAGTTAGAATTATATTGGATTCATTCCCAGCTCTAAACTCCGGAGGAAAGGTGACTCAGAGGACTTAAAAGCCAACAACAAACAATACACATAGAAGACCCTACATGCTGTGTATTACTATATACCAATTGCCAAGAGAAGGATCCACACGCATTCTAGCAAGCGATGTGTACCAGTGAGCGGTACCTAATGCATAGTTCTTCCACATCATCTCAGGTTACCCGAATACCATAAACTTACCCTTTATTCTGCAGAGCTGGAGTGTGATGGTCCCAAGAGTAATCCTTAGTCTTGCTTTGTACAGCTTTCTTCACAGGGGCAACAGTAATATGGGAGTGCCATTACAACCTCTCATGGCTATGTTAAGAATTATTGCTAGACAGACTTGGCATATTTATTATGTTTAAATCTCTGAATTTACCCTTAGTGGATGAACATCTGAACCACTGAGTGGCCTATGTCACCCAAATGCTAGGTCTAAGTAAGTATGCAGGACATTATTAATAAAGTTTGGAAGGTGAACTTATCCAAATAATCATTTCCCTTTCTCAAAGTTATTTTTCCTTTCTTTTTCCCCACATATAGTGTATTTTTCCCCCATGTAGTACAGAAAATTGAAAGCTGCAGAAGGAAAAAGTAAAATGAGATACTTCATGTTAAGAATATCCTATGCAAATTCCTAATAATTACATTGTATACAATTCTAACTAGCAATGCTGTGTAAGAGAAATCTACAATTCTTTATTTGCTGCTTTTCTTCTTAGAGCTAATGAGTTCCCTTAGTGCTTAAAATCCATCTTTGCTGCCACACACTTACAAAGGTAAATCACTTGAATGGGCTGAGCTTTCTTCTATTTATTGTTGCTAGGGGAACCACCTTGTTGGTATTCACCAATGTAACATGTCTTTTGACATGTGTTTCTGAGGACTAGATGCAACACAGCTCTGCAGCATTCAGTGAAAAAATGTATTGCAATGTCCTTGAAAATAAACTCACACAGAAGAGCAGCATTAGTGTAGTACCTTAGGTTTAGATTGTTTTGGGTTTCTTACTTGTTTCTTTAGACAGATAAGAATTGTGAAATTGTATGTAATAATTTGAGTAGTATTCCCTAATTCTGCCTACAATTTAAACACAAAGAATGCCAGTCTGTGAAATAAATGTCGCTAAAATAGCATGCATCTATTATTTTTTTTCAACATTCTTTTCCCTGTGTAAGAAACATTTTCTGTATGAAATTTTGCTCTTATTGATTACGTGACTGAAAAAAACCCCAATCCAAGTAGGGACAAAGTGGAAGTATGAGCCATTCCTGAATGGCCAGGTATCTGAAGGTTATTTGAATGACATCAGTCACCTGCTGGAAAGGATCAATTGTAAAAACACAGCACTAAACTCATGAAAGGCAATAAGCATCTTTAACTCAGAAAATATTTCTTGAGATAGCAGCTTCTGGCAGGAAAAAAAAAAAAAAAAAGATGATGTAGAGATATCAGTTGACTATAGGAAACAAACCAATTCTAATTTCCTGGTGATTTTGACACTGCCAAAATATCTGTGTGGGAAGGAATGACATTTGAGGTTGGAGGCAGCAAAGCATGAAAATATGCAGAAAGCATGAAAGTGAAGCACGAAAGGGCTGTGCACACATTTATATTTATTTATCCTACTACCTGGATTGCTGTTAACACCAGTTGATCTACCATTATAGAGCAGCACTTACTTGATTTACTTACTGAACCGTACAGGCAGTGTTCACTGTCTTAAAGGAGCTTACAAGTTAAGTGTGAGACAAAACCAACAGGATAAAGCAGAGGGCTTAGAGAACCTCAATGAAACAATACTTAACAGTCCCTTTTGCTGCTCTGAAAATCTTAGTTTAACGAACCCTGCATGTCTATAGTTTTTATGATGCGTAACTTTACACCAGCAGTTCTCGCTAAGTAACTTGTTAGAGGTCTCAGATTAAAACAGCAGTTCCGCACTACACTCTCTCTTCTAAAACACAGGCAGTATCTTTTGGGGCCTATGGAGATACCTTAAAAAAATGTGGTTAGCTTTTAAGTTTTCAAAGCTGATGTATAACAAATGTAAAATGACTAGCAGCATAGAGCAGGAAAGCAGCCACAGCCTCTACAAACCAGTTTTCACGCTGCACCCCCTGGTCTATCTCTGCATGAAGTGCTCTGAGAGAATGCAATCTTATTTGCAAAGTATTGTAATACAGTTGGAAGGGACTCTCCAGCTGTTTTAGGGTTCTTCTGGTGTGGAATAGTACACAAACAAGATTGTCTCCATATTATACATGCAACTAAGGCATGAAACAAGTGGCTGCATTACGAGAGCCCCAGTTTTACAAAGAAACAGAAGGAAATCAACACTTCCCACAGCAAAGGTGGCTTCAAGAGCCAGGTGCAAAGGATAGACCTTGACACCCGAAAAACATACAAAGGCTCATTATCTACTTTAGGTATTTGCTAGTACTTAATAATCCCCAAGAACACATTGTTCTGATTTGGTAAGTGTTCCAGTACACAGTACAATTCTACTTCAATATGTGACCCATACACATTTGGTCACCACATTTAAGGCCAAAGCACAGAAACAGTAGATATGCCCAACATTTACAAAAATTATTGTTAAAATTAAGGAAAATATACCTTTGGGGGTTTTTTGTTTTAATCTCTGAAAGGTATCTTGCCTTTTTGTTGAAACATTAAAAAAAATAAAAATCCAACCAATGAGGAATAAGTCCAGCATAACAATTTTCAGTCAAAATTATTAAAAAGTTTGGCCATCATGAGTTGAAAACAGTCTTACAATGGGAAATGTATTAGACAACAGGTGATGTAAGCAATTCCAATAGCCAAAACACAGACATTATGGGCAGCATAAGAAACTGACAGTTTGATTTTACAGGAAAAGTTTTCTACCAGAAAATTCCTGCTTCATGACATCAGGTAATGGAAGAAAAGAAAAAAAAAAATAGCTCCCTTTCTTAAATAATTTGTTCCCATACTCAGTGAAAATGCAGAGGTTTTACCATCCATGTGGTACATACCAAGGGATAAAGACAAAAGGAATAATAAAGTTGTTTATTAGGTAGTAAATCATTCAATGATGTGAGGGGTTTCCATGGAACCAGTTCCCATTTCCACAAATTAAGAGACCAGCCTGCTCTACATTAAGTAACAGAATTACAGAAAATGGCTTTTCAAATAATGGTACTTTCATGAAAGCTCATTTTGAGGCATTTTAACTGGGACTCAGAACTCAATTTGAAATGCTTTTCAAAAGAGTGGTTTGGTGTTTTTTTTGTTTTGTTTTGTTTTTTTTTTTTCCACATTTTCCTGTACCATGCAAAAACGTGCATTGCAAAAATCATGTTTTAGGGTAGTCAGATGAGCTTTTTGAAACTATCATTTATTTCATAAGATTCAATTTTGCTTTATTGGTAGCTTCAAAGAAACACAGTATTTGAAGCATGTGGCATTCAATCTGAATAGTATTAGTGGTAAGAAAGTACAAATGATCCAGTGAATAAAAAAAAAATATTAAAACCTATCAATTAAAAGGATTTTTTAATTTATTAAAACACCCTGGCCACTTATACAGCTAATAATTCATGGAAGTGTTTTGACTTCACTGAGAACATGTTTTTCCTACTTCAGGACATCCATTTCCAGGAACTGATAGCTAGTACAACCTAGCAAGATTACAACCACAGTGACAATGGCCAAAGAGGCAAGTTAAGTCACAAGGCTGAACCCGCAGCAGCTGGGGCCCTTCTTGGTGTAAGAGCACTTGCAGACAAACAACTGCCCATCTGGGAAAACATGGGAGCAGGTGCTGGGGGCACTGTGCCCTACCCAAAGGAAGCATCACATAGCATGACCTTCCCACCAGCAGTATGGGTCTCGCTAATGGCAGTGAACAATCCTCGCAACAGAGACTGTCACACAGAGCCAGCCTCCTCGGACTGCGCACGCTCCCCCATGTCCTGCAGTTGATAACTGAGAGCTCTGAGCCTCCATACACTGGGTCAGCTCATTCCTGTGGTTTTCTTACTTTGCAAACAGCATAATTTCATTCTTACCTAGGCTAATGCTCAGACAGGTTCCATTCATCATTACCCCCACCTCTGAGAAAAGAAAGTGAAAAGCAGGACTGCAGAATCTGGGTTAGATGAAAATTAGATCTAAATCATATCAAGATCAGCACAAAACTGACTGTCTCCTCTGGCAGCTATACACACGGCACAAACTAATCCCATGGGATTCTGAAGTAAATAATGTTTGTTGGTAACCGTAGCAAAAGATCCTCTTTTCAAAGGAAAAACGTCATTTGCTTGTGAAATGCTCTGTGCTACGCAAGATTCCTATCGCAGAGGTGATGAAAACATTCATTGAAAATTTCAGGTCACCACTGATAAAAGATGCTATTAGCCAAAGGTCAAGGTCAAAACAAGACCATTTCACCAAATTTCTCCAAGATCAAAGAAAAGGAAGAGTTTAATACATAGATATACACATTCAATCAAATTGAAGTGATAGTTATTCCAGAAACAGATTTAACAGGAAAGATGAAACACTGTTTTCCCAGAAGTAGTTTCTCAAGCCAGCATTTTAATTTTAGCAGTCTGCAGCAGCAACGCAGTAAAGCTGGCATAAAATTAAGCACAACTTTGAGTGGTAAAGTTATGAGTAAAATAAACCAATCCAAATTACTAATAAAAAAAATGCATGACTATGTAAATAACAAAAGGAAAAAAACATACCAGATTTATTCTCTATGCAAAGTAGTTAGCATGCATAAGCTTCTGACATTTAAATAACTGCGTGGCTATTGAGTGGAATTCAATAATAATAACATTTTACATGACCGGGGTAGAGAAAAAATTTCGCAAAACCACAGATTGACAGTAGACTTTTATTAACATATCTTACAATGTCAATTACTGTATTCCTAGTTTTATACTCTTCTGATGTGTTATAAAGATTGAATTAGATTCTACAGTAATGTACTGTACTTAAAATGATCATTCATACAGGATATCACACCAGAACATTTGAGTAATACACGCACACACCACTCTAGTTTGGACCTGTTATTTTTCAAGGTTAGTTTAGGATTAAAAAAGTTATGGGGGAAATCAAAAGTCTTGTTTAGCAGCATGCAAGGATATTCAAGTACAAGTTTTCAACCAAGTGATTTTTTTGTTGTTGTTGTTTTTAAATTGACTGGTGACTAATTCATCAGTACTAAAATAAACACTATGAAATACCCAAATGTTAAAGTTAAGGCTAATAGTTTTACTTCACATCCATATGCACAACCAGAGAACATTCCATTTTAAATAAAACACAGTAATCAAATTCTGGATACATCATCTCTTGTAAATACAGCATTGGAGCTTAAAACTACAGATTACCCAAGTTCATGAGCCCTGTAATAATGTTATGCTGGAGATGTAAATAATCTTTTTGCTCTTTAACCACACTTACAAAATGGCCTGATATTCATAATGAGCAATGCAAAAATATTACAGGCAGAACTTATAATACAGTATCAAAAAAGTAATATTTTGGAAAAGACATAGCCATTTAGTTGGTGAAACAGAGTAATTCTAATCTTACAGGAAGTGCTGTAATACTTTTGAAATATATATATATTTATATGTATGTAAAAAAACCAGCATCCTTTATTGTGGGGTTTTTTGAATTGCAGGTATCCAGAAACTCATTGTATTTACTTACTTTTCCTTCTGTCCATTTTCCTTGATTGCTATACAGTCATTTTATTTCCCCTATACACTTTTCACTAGATAATGACTTCCACTGGGGAACTGTTTTCATTGTGTATGTGGTTTTATCATAAGCTGTTTTTATTTTACACATATAAATTTTATTTTACACGCAAGCTATGAAAGTCAAAACTATCAGGAACTGCTTGGCAGTACTGTATGAAATAGCCAAGAAATGTCCAACACTTGTGAAAACATTAGTAGCAATATATTACATACCAGTATTTTAACTATAATCTTTCCTACCTACTTACACTGTGGGGTTTAGCCCAGTCATGCCTGTTCTCATGAATTTTTTTTAGCCCTCTAAGCATAAATTGTTTTGGCATTCATCCAGTGAGGCTGCACATGCATTGGTTGTTCACTTAGGCTATCTCTGTTGATTTTATTTTTTTTTCCTTTTTAGGAAACCAAGCAGAAAGAACACTGATTACTCTATACAATATAGAGGAACCTCCTGAAATGACAGCAAAGATACAAAATTATATTTCATTTGCAGAAAAGCCTACACATTTCCAATCCAATCATTCTGAAACATACATTTGGTTTGAAATGACAGGCAGGTTTATGGTTGTTACGCTTGTAACTGGCATCTGCTATGTTGGGTGCCATACAAATTCTCTATATACAGCAATTTCTGTATGTGTTACCACTGACAGTTTATTTAATTGATATGGAAAAAAAAAAGTCTCCTTTCTGGAAAAGAAAAATAAAAAGGAAAGAATACGTGTTCTGGATTATAGTAAGAGCAGTAAGATACTTAATTTACAGCTATTTCACTTATTTATGGAGAAAAAAATTAAATTCCTGAGAATGCATAAGTTTTCAGTAATGCCTGAAATATTTCAATAGACGTCTCATGATAAGTGAAATACTCTTTAAAATTCAACTTTCAGACCAATTGTTACCATGCAGTCTCACAACTGTTTTACAAATCCTGTCTAATTACAAATGCGTATCAAGCAAAAATCTCAAACCAACACAGAAAAGGCAAAGAAATTTTATCCAACATATTTAGCAGATGTAGTAGACATATACACTGTTTCAGCAAAAACTGCTAAAAACTCAACTCCATGCAGAGAAAAATAAAAACCTGACAGCTATCCCTGCAGTCTCTAAAAAACTGTAAGTAAAATTTGTGCTTCTTAACAATAACGGGCTTTTAAAAACAAAAGAAAAATGGACTACTGAGTGCAATCAGTTTGCTCACACTATTTTGAGGATTTAATTTCATATTATTGTATCATTATTTACTAGCAACAGCAGCTGATTTTGCAAAAATTTCACATGTTGACAAAGTTTCATTTCCCTTTTATGCCCATACCCCACTCCACCCCGAGCCAAAGAGCTAAACTCCCAATCAATTAAAGCTATTGTCAGTCAAGATGCATTCATTCATGGTAACAGCAACGATATGGTGTGTAGATGATGATGATTTACAAGCCATTATAATGTGGCCCCCATCTTTTATTGATATGATCAAAAGTATGAGACACCCACTGCTGCTCAAGCACTTTGTATCTTTCCTTGCATATGTAGAGAGGCTTACCACGCCTGTAGGAAAAAAAAGAAAAAAAAGAAGAAACCCATAAATAGTTAATATGCCAAATAAATGGAAAACTGCAACACACGATACTCACATAACTTTTTTCCCAGGGAAAGCGTGTATTTTTATTGGTGAGGGGCTTTTGGTTCTGCTTTTAATAAATAACTGCTGGGACTTCCCTTCCTCCCTCTTGGATAGCAGAATGCCCTACAGTGGAATCAATCCAACTGCATTGTTTGATCAAAGACCAAACGATGACTTTGGGGGAGAATTGATTGTCACCGGCAATGGCAACACAGGAATCTGTCTGTTGGGGGCCTGGTGTGTGTAACTCAAACATCATAATTACAACACCTTTGGGCCAAAAAATAGTCCAACTTGCACTAAATGTAGATTTTCCACTCAAGGAAGGTAGAGATAGATCTATTATTATCCGTTATGCATGTATTGCATAACATAAAGTTGATCTACCCAGAAGAGCAATAATGAAACATATTTGTAATGCAAATATTACCTAAGATCTCTGTCTTCTTCACCATGTGCATCTAGATAAACAGAACCCCAAAGGCAGAAACGATGGCCTCGTATGATGATGATTACAGATGCATTAATCAAAAGAAATATTCCTGTCCCAGCTCCACAGTTTTGAGAATGCTGTAATATTACGGGTGTAGGAAGGGAAGAGTGCAAAGATTCTGTTACTGTCTGTCAACTTTATAACAAAAAGTATTTTAAAAAATAGCAATTAGTTTTGCTTGAAATAACAAACACGTTACATTGTTCTTAGGAAACAACGTAACAAAGGATAGCCTGCCCCAAAATCATCCTACCAAACTAGAACTTCATGTCTTGTGCTGCCATAACAACACTTGCATACAAAAATTGTTCCCCACTTTAAAAAGGAAGGTATTTGTTAGCATGCAAAACCAGAATTACCTAACAAAAATGAGCAAAAATATTGTCTACAGTATTTTGAATTTGTTGTTGTATAGCAAACTCTATAGCATGACCAAATATTTCTGAGATGGCAAAGAGTAAGAGAAAGTATTCAGAAAAACTTAATGTTACCTCTTTTACAATAGTTTCTGTTGCTAAACATTTGCTTTCTCTATCCATGCTCACAGATCTAGTCTACAGCTCTACAAATCTAGTCCAAAAAATAGTTTTGAATATTTCTTGCTTGTTTCAGTTTGTCATTCATCTCTGTATTAACCAATTCATTTTAGCAATTAAAAAATCTGTTTTTCTATAAAATTTTATTACAATTAGAGGCTATAATCCCATCAAATATAATAAAATGTAGTTAATTATACAGATTTTAAATTTTTTTTATAACTTTCTGTTTTCATGAAGTTTGACACCTTAACTCTAACTGTGAATTCTACTTTAAATTTCACCCACCTGTCCTTCTCACACCATATTAGCAGTATGAGAGAAAGGTGAGTTCAAACATTATCAAAAAGGTCCAAGATTCCTCTGAAATTTCTCTGGGTTTGATTTTATACCCCATTTGTAAACATCTCCCCAACAAATTCTCCTTATAGTTTTGTAAAGCCCGTGTAGTTCCAGCCTTCTACTAACTGTTCTATGGTAGGAAACATAACAACTGTCAAAGCAAAACTGGATCATAGACAGGAAAACAATACTAGATGCTCTCCAACTCAGGTTCCTGAAAGAACATATATATGCTGGCTAGAAAACTTTGCTGCTGAATTAAAAGTCAAAGGCCTTAAAATGATACTTATCTAGCTATAGTCTGTAGATCACTAGTAGATAGTCAGGTATATCAGAAAGTACTGTATAAAAGGGGGAAAAAAACAAACCCCATACATTGATATTCTTATATACACAGAAAGCAAGGAAACAAAATAGAGAAAAATTAAAATAATACATGAACAATCAGAATGTAGACAAATTTCAATTGGTGATGAATCAAAACAATGTGTCAAACATTACACACAATGGCTTTCTAAGAGTTTTTCATACAGGTAAAAAGGCTATGGTCTTAAAAAGATTAATAAAATTATTCTCTATAATCCAGTCTAGATCCATCTATCAGAAATAAGCACTAAACATTATTATTGAGGATTGGACTAGATGACCTTGAAAGGTCCCTTCCAACCCAAACTATTCTATGATTCTATAAACACATTTTTGGAAAGAAAGCCATCAAAACTGAGTAATGGAGTTAAAAACTATCCATGAGTGTGAGAATCAATTACAGAATTTTAATTAATTCTCTCTTACCAGAACACATTCACAGTAACTCTGTTGTTTGCAGCACAGTCCTTTCAAGCATACAAAAGTACCACAAACTAGACAAACAGCAGGATCCTTAGGAACCTTGGTACAAACAGTACAAGTCTTTCTGTGATAATACTGAAAAATGGTATTATAATTCTCAGGCAACTGAAGGAGGCGTGGCAAGTCCCACTTAGGTTCCTGGATAAGCAAAGCCTATAAATAAGATAAGAACAATATATCGGTTCTGCACGTTGATTTATGCATTTATAAGAAAAGAAAATATGAAAGAAAGCAAGCATGAAGTTTAAAAATGTCTCCCTTCCTCTGCATTTCACAAATTTGTAAGTCAAAAGTCACTGTGCAATAGTCACTTGCCTGAACACCCTCCCCAGCTGTGGTCACATTTCATCTTTTTTAATGGGTGCAAAATGAGTACTAGCCTCTTCCTAAGGACATTTTCTAAATGTGACACTTTTTAAATGCAAAAGTCTTCATAGCTAAAACAAGAGGATTAAGAGTGATCTACAGGAAAGACTCCCACACGCTACACTAAGCTATCTTGGCAACACCAGCACTGCTGCCACTGGCACTGACTATGAAAGCTGTCTCCTACTAAAACTTTAGATTAAAACTTTCAAAACCAGAACTGAAGTTAGGCTCTGTAAATGACACTTGAAGACATCTGCCTGATTTTCAGAACTGTGTTGCACACATCAATTTTGAGGTGACTAATAACTCACCAATACTCATAAATTTTTGATAAAGCAGGCACTACCTAAATATTGGTTTCAAAGCCTAACTCTCCTCTTTTGCTCTTAACACTGTCAAAATTTTTATTTTTTTAAGACAGTAATGTGCTTTTCCTTCAACCTACTAATTTTTACTAAGTTTATAATTGATGGGCATAGGGGTCAGATGGGATCTTTCTTGCAAGGAGTAAAATTTTTTAAAAATCCCATGACCACAAAACCTAACTTGCAAAAAGAAAAAAAAAAAAAGGGTGTTTGTGTGTGTGTGTGTGTGTGTGTTTGCATTTGTACCTGGTTCCTTTTTGATCATGGAAAGAACACTAGGAGTTTCACTGCAATCTCTCTCTAATGCCTATCAGATATGCAGCACCTGTATTTTGAGATTAAACCGAGTATTCAAATTTTCATTCACAGTAGTCTAATGAATGCCTGCAAACATACAAAGGCAGGTGCAGATCATGTTGCAGAGGGAAGAATGCATCTGGCTTGCCTCTTTGACACCATAAACTTGGGAGAGGGAGACATGAATTGTTGAGATGCAGCTTCTTCATAAAAACAGTGCAGTAACCTTGAAACATATTTCACAACTGAGGTTCCAATTGCATTGATTCAAGTGTTGGTATTGTTTCGTTAACCTTCAGAGAAAATGCACTATCTTTTATCAATCAATTATTAAACAGCTTTTATCCTTTTGATCTTTTTCAGTATAGCAACTGAAGATGCTCAAAAATACCAGTAATGTCTAGCAGGCAAGAAAAACTGGTGAGTTTTTTTTCGTAAAAGACAAAGTTTCTATCACGTGCCCTTGACAGGCTTCAGGTGCAGAATATATGGGTACACTTAGTATCATCTAAGGATAGTGTTTCTATTTTCTGTCTCCAGGAATCATATAAAAAACAGATAGGTTTTCTTATTCCTGTTTTTAACCAACCCAACCCACATCCACTAACTAATATTTCTAATTAAAATTTCTCATTTACATGTCAGGTTCTCAGATCCTTATCCAAAACAACAGTGTATGTGCATAGTGAATCAATCCATAAATAGCTACTTCCACATCAGGACTGTTTTGGAAGAAGTAATTTTGCTACATACCTTTACTTGATCTGGATTTCTATCTGCAAATGAAGCCAATTCTGAGCACCACTGTGATATCATGTCAAATGCTGGCACTGGCCAATCGAGACAAGAGGCACTGGTGAACTGATGAGCCGACTGAAAAGATGGTAATAGACCCAGGCAGCTTGCAAGAACTGCGAATTCTTCATCTTCCTTTTAGGTATGAAATTAAGGAAGTTTAGATTAATAGATATACTGTGAATTTTTAAATAGCTTATTAAAAATGTATCTATTCCAATAAAAGAAGTAAAGACATTCTAGTACAATGATGCTAACATCACATTCAGAGACACAGAAAAGCTTCATTTTTTTCCAAGATTACCTTAAACAGGATTCTCAAAGTACAAGAAAACCAGTCAGAAAACAAACTCCAAAACCCAAACAAAACCACAGATACAAAACACACAAACAAAAAACCGAAAACCCACAACACCCAATAATTTTCTTCCTGTTTAGCACCCCAAATTGACTTGTAGCTGTTTCAGAGCTAAAATGATTTTGAGGCAAGGAAATGAGGGAGCTGACGTGCAGCAAACTCTACTTAAATTGGTCACGGATCTTAAACTGATGCAATGTCTCAGAATAAATTCCAAATATTAACAGGTATTAAGCAAAATCAGGACTGAATTCCAGTCTGGATTTCAATCAGATTATGCCATCTCTGCAAATGCCGGACAAGTTTTAAAAGTATGTTGATATTTTATGAGACAGGCATCTATGATCTGATAAAATAAGCATGTACTTGCTGAATTTTAAGAATATAGTACCATTTTTCCAGGAAACTGCCTTGAAAACAAATTTATAGAAGACAAACAATGCTGCAGAGCAATGCTATAAAATATGATTTAAAACAAAAGATATCTTAGGATAGAAAATACATACCATGAAAAAGACATCTTAAAAGTCTTATTTTTGATCTCTAGCTTTTAAATGGTAACATTTGAGTGTGGCCCCTTCAACCTGTACCTGGCAACTAGGTAAATCCCCTCCAAAAAGATGGTGTTGAAGAAGGCTTGTGATCCTGAGGAAAGGCAGGCAGAACTGCTGCAGATAGCACTCTACAGAGTCAGGATTTACCTACAGGGAAAGGAAGCAATTTCTAAATTCTGCCATAGATAAGTTGTCTCCTATGTAAGAAACTCCAGTATGAACCAAATGGTTTTTAAGCATACTATACAAACCATGCATCAAAATACATTCTGAAGGCAAATATTTCACTAATAATCTGAAAGAATTCCATGGGTTTTCTTTCCCCCTTGACAAATGTTTTTTCTACTTAAATATTCAGTTTTCCAAGTTTCAGAAAGGTCTTTCATACATGTGAATAAAACCCCACAATTATAAGAAGTATTTATCAATAACTTTCTCAACACAGCAGTGGCCACATATATTAGTAAAAAAAAGATTTGCACAGGCAAACTGTCCCAAAGGGATGTGCTTTGATCTAGAAAAATAAAGATTTGTACTGCAGTCTTTAGCAAGATCAGAGAAAAAGCATTATAACAACGAGGATGAAAAACTTGAGACAGAAAGGGGACATGCTGAATAAATTCTCAAGAGATCTGCCAATACCACTGTTAATTCTTCAGTCTCTCCTTCTTCATATATCTTGCCCTTAGACAGCTCACTAATCACATGGCCCAGCAATACTTCCCAAGATTTTTCTCCACTTGATGTATTCTGTAAAAAGGAAAGAAAGAAATCCAAAATGCACTGGTCATGAAAAGGAGAAAAAGTTCCTGCAAAAGTAACAGCGATGAAGTATATTTCCTTTTGATCAACACACGAATTTTGACAAAAAAAAAAAAAAAAAAAAAAATTCTACAGAAAGGGACTGCATTTAGCTCAGAGTGAAACCTGACTTGCTACTTCAATTACATATGTTTAAACTGTTATATGAAAACACTTTTATAATGTTGCATTTCCCATGCTTTTTCTTGAGTATAAAAATGCTTAGTTTAAAATTAGGAAGAATCACTTCATGGATATATTGTGTACCGACAGAATTTGAATTCTAATACAACCAATTAATAAAAATATACAGTGATTTTCTAAAATGTACCAACCAGAATGAGTTATAAAATGCTTGCTATGTATTTTAAGTTGAAATGAGTCTATTAGAAAATAGAAGGTTGTGTCTGGAAGGAACTATACCTCCTACAGATGGAAAAAAATATTTAGTGGAAACATAACCACTTAGCACTGTGCCACAGCATTTACATTTAAAGGCAATGATTACAGAAAGCCATCAGAAATAGAAAGCAGTATTCCCATAAGTATTTTTCTTCTGAGTCATAATAAATTCTACCCAGGAAAAACATAATTAGATCTATTAGTATATCATCAACATAATAAACAGTGGAACATTGCTGGGATTTAAAAAAAAAATTCCAAAGCAACTCTTTATATAAATATATAAAGATTTCAATACATAACAATGTATATAATTCATCAGCTGGTTTCTTTAGTGCATTTTTTCATCAATTATTACTGTTAATTGAAATGGACGGTGTCTTCACCTTTGGGCATTGGGAAGGCAGATTTGCTATTTACACTTACAGTCTAAGAACCAGAAGGCAGCAGCTATTTAAACTGGCAGTTAGGACAAACCTTCCATCTACATTACTCCTGGAAGTTTACAGTGTGCTTCCTATGACACATAAGGCACACTGCAAAGATAACAAGAGTGAAGTTGGGAATTAAAAGTAGAATATCCACCTCTCCACCCTGCTGAGAAATTAAACTCTCTATGTTGTTTGATCATTTGGCATGAATATAGAGGAAAGACTGCAGCTCATGTTTCTGTCTGGAATACCAAACTGAAATAGATTCTCTTGGCATTATCCACAGACAAAAGTTAAATAAGGTGTGATCTGCACAGTCATCCTGGGATCAAAAGGTCAATATTATCAGCATGTAAGAAAAAGCCAGCCAGAACCATACATTTTAAACCATTTGAGCCTCAGGAAACTTTAAACACAGAACATGGGATTCCTGAACTGAAAACCAGCTTCCCTTGTGACATGAAAAGAGAAAGAATAATTGGAGGCCTGTGCTAGGCTCAAGAAGAAAAGAGCTGCCAAAGGGCTGGGAGAGAGGAACAGGGAGCTGCGCAATTGCCACTGGCTGGTCCTCAGAGGTCTCCTGCACACACACAGGGTCCGGACAGCAACACTATGCAGGAGAAGGAGGAAACTGGAAAGACATCTAGGGTAGGGCAAACTTGCATGTGGGACTTCCTCAAAGCCTCTGTGCTTTGGGTGGATTATCCCTGGGGTGGGATGGGAGCCAAGAAGGAAGCATGTGTAGGAGTCCTGGCCAGCCTGAGGATCATGCGGAGAACACCCCAAGCACACACTGCCAAGCTGCTGTCAGAACTTGGACCTTTGTGCCCAGATGATGTACACGAGACAGACAAGAGGAAGGAGGATGTTTCCAAGGGAGTACAGCACATATGCAGCAGGGAGCATTTTTCGTATCTACCTCCTACCTCTTTTGCTCTCCCACTTGGAAAACTGTCAATCTTCAATGGGCTTTTTGCAGAAGAAAAGTCAAAATTCTCAAACTGACAGAAGTTAATCTGTTGTGTTATTTGAATTACACCAAATCACAACACCCATTCACAGTAACATACTGTTTAATGTGCAACTATTTCCCACTTGGTCTTATCATCCAAAGACAAGACCACTAGTGAAAATTCCACTAAAATGGACTGTCTTTATTATCAAGACAGACGGCTACTTCAGAAATCCATTATCTGATCCATGATCATAATTTGCAAGCCTCAAGTACAAAGTGCTTTAAGTGAAACAAATGCTTTCACATGCTTCTATAAGAAAACATAATTAGTATTAATAGGTATCAAGCCCACCAAGCACATGCCCTAAGTCTATTTTCATACAATAAAATCTCTCACTGTAGACAGAAAATAAAGCATTGTAAATGTATGTTCAGATAAACTCCAACCTTTGCTACTAAGAAAAAGGCAGTCCATGTTTATCATATGGGCTATGAAAGAATATAACCTGGTTACACTTCAATCTATTTATA
Organism: Athene cunicularia; assembly: GCF_003259725.1. NCBI lineage: Eukaryota > Metazoa > Chordata > Aves > Strigiformes > Strigidae > Athene > Athene cunicularia. The sequence continues at coordinate 16,249,640 of NW_020799107.1, forward strand.
TGCTCTCTACCACAAACTTTAAACTGCAAAATTATTTGTCACTTGGGAAACAAGTAAACAGAAAAATGGAAAAAAAACCTCATCAGCAACTATCTCAAGCAAATGTTCTTGAAATTCTAAGGAAGTGACAATATATTTAAAGAAGGGGGTGGAGAGGGACATAATAAAATGCAGTACCATCCAGTAAACTCATATGTTTAATGCAAGTCCAGGAAAAAAAAATCCCGCATAGTACCAGTTTGTCCAGTAAATAATTTGTCCTTAATACCTCGGAATTGTGACTGATGAGTAAGACAAATCTAACTTATGTGTGAAAAGCAGGTCATACTTCTCAGCATGCATTTCATTTTACAGCCAACATAATCTAAGGCCCAGCTGTTGTAAAAAGGGGTATTCCTCCACCCATTTCCTCTCCTGGCCCTGACACTTCCATCCTTTCCCTTGGTCTGGCACTGGCAGTCTTCTGACCTTCTGGGGAATCAATGCATGGAGCAGAAAACTAACTGAAGGATTTAATGAATGCCAGTGCAGGGAACTGTGTCTTTTGGTGGGAACTGGCATTCAGTCAGCTGAACTGAAATAGCAAGATGTGCCTTCACTTTACTTGTAAATACTACCAAAAGGCAAAGAAACAATATTGAAATATCTACCTGCCTAGTGTACAAATTTCCTCCTCTGCCTCCAACACATGAGCACTCTAGACCACGTTATTGGGAGAAATTTATAGGGCTAGCCACAACTAGCATGAACAAATAATAAAGAGACAGAGTTTTTTTCCCCCACCAACAAGCTTGCCTGCTTTTCCTGTAAAGGAGTGTATCAGATCAACCCATGGCTTCTCTAGGAAGGCTTCAATTTCACAGGAAGGGAAGCTGCATTTACTTGATACCACTGCAACAAACTCAAAACTTAAACTATAGAGACACAGCATCAAATCTGAAACTGAGTTTCGCAACTAGATATTCATTGTGAAGCTTTTCTCATCACATACCAAAACCTGCAAAAATTGCACATGCAAAAACTCGATTTTTGTGAAGCAGAGCTAATTATTATATGCAGAGCAGAAGTATCTGTTACATTCCTACCAGAAATACATAAGGAGAACTTCATAGATGTTTTAATAAATTAACCAACCTTTTTGATAGCGCCTGACTCTTTCCATGCCATCCTATCTTCAGCACTGCATTTAACAGAAAGTGCCGCCAAGGCTTGAGTATACAATAAAGTGAACAGCACTTTTATAATGCAGGTGAAGTGTTCTGTAAAACAATGAAAGTAATTTTTAATCACTTGGTATTTTTAGCAAATATACTGATTACAGAGTCTCTAGTTATGGAAATGATGTTCTCAAATGAAAAGCAAGTGCCACACAAAAAGTACAACCCCCCAAAACATATAAAACAACATAATGTATTTACTGGCATTCAGTAAATGACCTAGCAGCCATAGTGAATGGAACAAGTACAGGGCAAGTAATTTTCCACTTCTCCATATGTCCATCTTAATTCTGATCAGCAGTGACTTCCTAGAGACCTGGTGATATTACAAAATTCTATTTTGTCCAAACGTTACATCAAGGTGAACTACTGATTACTGATAGCTACAACTAATTGGGTGCTGTAGATGTAAGCAAATGCATATCCTATGATCTCTTCTGGTAACGTTTAAACCATGTGGGGTAAGTTATATTCATATAAATACTGGAAAAGCTAAGTTTCCAAAGAAATCAGTGCAAGAAGAATGCTTAGCATACTTCACTTCCAGATATGGATGTAGTCATAAAAGACTTGCTGCAAATCACTCTTTAGATAGTACTTACTTATTGGACCTCTTGTGAATACAGAAGGAGGACAAAAGACAGACTGTTATTTTAGAACTTACCTTCTTTTGAAATATGTTTATTGTAAACAATTTAAAATAATATTTAAAGGACTATTATCTCCTACATATAAGCTATAGGAAAAAGGCTTTGAATTCTTTTTGGGGATCCTAGCAAGACAGGCAAAATAAGACTTCCTAAAATTGGAACAGGAAAATGGTCAATGTGATCGTTCTCTGAAATGAAGGTGTCATAGCAGTCCTTTTTTCTCTTTTTACTTCAGGTTGTATTTCCCATCCCAAATAATCTCTTTTTTGTTCAATCTAGGCAGATCAAAGAAGTTTCTATCATCACTTACACCATTCCTTAAGCACAAATATAACCATAATATATATCTAAAACAATGTACACAAAAATGAGGGTTTTAAAAAGTCCTTTCAGGCTTTGAAGTCATGCAAAACAATTTTATTTACATAAGCACCTCACAAAAATTGGGTTAAACTCATTCCTTCCCCCCAAAGGATTTAAACAAGCTTTGTATGTGAAAATGAAAAGGAGGTAAGGGAGATGAAACTCCTTTCTTCTCCTTTCTTCTATCTAATATCAAAACCTACCACTGTGTTCTAAAAGAAACACAGCCAGGACTTTAGCACATAATTAAATTTGTGAAATAACAATTGCTTTTTTTATGTAACAACTGTTTATAAATCAATGCAGACATAGATTTTGAAACTTTTAAATGTTACTGAGTATATATAATAAACACAATTTAGGTACCTAAATGATCTTTTGTAACTATGTAATTAAAAGTGTACTTGTTTTTGTATTATCTTCCTATGGAGCTTATGTTAAACATGAAAACAAATACTGCTGTACTTAATCTGCCCCATTCTAGAGCAGGTAGCATTGTAATGATTTTGTTTCTCCACATTTCCCCAGAAGGAGTATTCACCAGATCCCATTAGATGTCTAGGCGGTACTTTTTTCCTCTGCTGAAGCCTCCATTTTCTTAGCAATCCTCCTCCTGAGGAATAATAGCAGGCTAGCATTCAGTAAATTTTCTGGGACTGAAATCTACAAGATTAAACCACATGCACTCACAGAATTGTAAAAATTGCCTCTTTGGCCTGAGCTACAGTCTATGATCGTAGCTAGAACTGAACTCAGGCACTGCGCTCTATCTCCATCAATAGCAGGTACAAGCAATAGAGATCAATTTTACATTGTGAAAGCTTGAATGAAAACCACTGCACTTAGCAGCAAAACTAGACCAACCAGTCACTCATCAATCTGCCATAGCCCACTTCATCTTTTAGTTCTAATTCTGTTCTGCTGAGGTGATGACACAGTGCTCAATACTGGGTGTCTTAGCAGCCTATTACATTTTTAAAAATCTGGTTTATGTTAAATATAATTATCCCTTGACCCTATTCCCACCTTCATACTATTTGTTCAATTCACCAGAAATGTTACCTCTAGTGTATATTGTGTTCTTTAAAATAAACTAACATTCTTGTATTTACTTACATGTATGTGACTCATGACTATGAATTACATTTTTGGAGAATCCAGAATTGGACAAAAACCACACACTACCACATCTGGGTCATCCTTAAGAATTACTGACTTCCAAACAAACTTCATCTTTATTTATTTATTTATTTTTTTTTTTAAAGGAAAATATCATGGGAGCAGCTCAGAAGCAGCATGCTGTGTAATAACCACCAAGGCCTTGAAAACAAGTGTTTTATAGTCACAAAAACATCCCATGGGACACATACTAAACACACCAGTCAGAGGATCAATTATCTTTTCATTACTATGTGTCACCTCTTATTTGTAAAATGCAAAATATTTGACAGCTGTAGGTATCCATAACACTAGAGCTGTTATGTTCTTGTCTACTGCAAAGAGCGATTTTATTTGCCTTTCCACAACACACGTGTTGGGCCTGCATGGTGTTTTCTTGCTGCTCTCCTGGTGGAAGCTGTGGTTTCGCTACATCATCTTTTCAATTTAATAATTCTAAACATTGCTAGTATATTTGGATGCTGTGGAGTAAACTATGTAAATGCTGTCAGTCCCTTCTGTTGCAGATGATACACTGTGCAATGTGCTGCACTAAAATGCAATTAGGACTTCTGTGTTTGTACATAAAAACCCTAATCTGATATTCTAACAGTCTAAAGTTGTATTATTATAGCTAGGCCATTATAATCAAAACAGAGGTTAATGCAGAATTTTTATACTTATTTTTCAATAATATTGAGAAATGCTTTTACATTCCTATTTTTAAAACTTATTTAAACAAAACTTTTTGGAACCAAATCACTTCACAGCATCCCATTCTATTATATGCATTAAACAAACTCCCTTAAAAATGAAGTTTATAGAAGAAAGACATCTACAAATCTAATTTTAACATTAGTGCAAGAAATACGCAGATGAATAAGTGTATTACTAACTATACATCTTTTAATTTCAATATTAAATTAGATTAGATATTCTGCCAGGCAGTGGCTGCAGAAAGAATCCACAAAGCGAAGAAAAAGTAAAATTAAGGACCTAGGACCTTTTTTATTGAATTCTGAAGGGCATCTTTATATAAATAACCTTTAAAAATACTATTCTTGATCTAAAGGTTGAACAGTTATTTGAAAAAATAACTCCAGAACAAAGTGAGACAGCATTGAACTTCAGATAATCCATGAAAGGTATACTGAAAGTTCCAGGATACAGATAAATATTTCAGCTTCCACGTTGAAACTGGATACCATTCAAGTTGATTACATTCATTCTATATTTAGTCAAGATCCTTATCCAGTCATTAAAGAAAAGTGCTAGTGTTCGCCTGAGTGCTGCTTGCTGTATTTTTGTTGCATGTCATTGAAACTTAATAGAAAAAGAATGTGTCAGAACATCCAGGTCAGGTTATTCAGCATCTGGGCCCTATCAGAACTGCAAAAAAAAGAGGCTGGATTTAGGCGTTACACATGAAAGAAAAAACTTTCTCACAGTCTACAGAGGTTGCGTTAAGCTCTCAAAATCAGCTTTCAAGTTGGAGCACATCCATCACTCAAATCATGGATCTCGTAAAAGCAGCACTGTGGCCTATGCCAGAGCAGTGCCTGGCTGCGTAACAGCACGCTGGCAACCCCCAGGCTACTTGCATGGCCCTCCTTGCATGTGTGGCACCAAGCACAGCACCAGGCCACTGCTGGCCAGCTGACCACCAAATTCCATGCACCTACTAAGCTCAGGCTCACCCCTGCTAACCCAGACCCAAGTTTTTAAATACTTTGCAACAGTATATTTTTTACTGCAAAGCAGAAACAAATCACTGGAAGCCATGAGCACTCTACACTTCTAGAAATCTGGCCACAGGAGAACCAAGTCAGGTACTGGGAAAATAATTTTTTTTACAATTGGTGGTAACAAAGAACAATGTCCAATTTGAAGTAAATTACTTGTTCAATATACAGAAATTATGTTGCAGAAGGGGGTGGTGGAAGGTATTGAATTCAATTTGAGAACAGATTTAAGTTTTGTTACCTACTGAGCCACTGTCTCCATTTCTGTACTACCTTTCTTCATATGCAACACCATTTTCTATTTCTGTAAGAAAGGAGCTAGAGGTTCTGGAAACAAAATCCTCACTGTCCATCCTCTAACTACTACTGTGGCATTCTACACCAGACTGCAACACCACCTCTTCTGCAATGTAGTTAAGTCTACCATTAAAGGAATATACTGAAAACACCTGTCAGTGCACACAGACATCAACCTTCTGTCTGCATACTCACATCCAGGCAAGTCCACAGCTCCTGCACCCCACAATAGCACCAAAGCAGCACAGAAAGTTCAGGAGGCAGTAGGGTCAAATGTAGATTTTGTTCACCCCTATCACTGACCTGCCATGTGACCCTGCACAAACCATTTCACCTTTTCATGCTTCAGTCTCCACCAAGAATTAATGATATCGAATTCAACTTTGTGACCTACATACCAATTATAAAAGTTCTAAAGAAATTTGTCTTAACTATTTTTCTGAACTACATTCTACATCTCAGGACAAAGACATCATGAAGACTTTCTATTCTGCCTAAGCATTTTGATGAAACAAAAATTAGAAAGATAAATGGCAATTTATTTCCAATTTAATGCTTCATAGATTTGAAGTGGTTACATTCATCTTCTTCCTCCCACTTGCCATTTCCCTTTCAACTGCAACATACATGAAACCTAAGAGCAAAGACAAAACATGTTGCTGAATTCTCCACAGGATGCCTTCCTATTAATTGAATGTTGCCTTTCCTAGGGTAAGGTATACTTTCATAAATGGTGTCTTTCAATGCTGGAATATAACCTACAAAAAGATCATGGTTTGGGTTCACCCCTCCCTTCCCTCTCAGAAGATGTTAGCTTTTGTTTACTCCTTTTATGAAGTTCTTCCAATAAAAGGTAAACTGTAGTAAAAAAATAAAAAATGGATTTTTGACAATAGGCTTCCTATTAAAAAATATTTTATTTTCCTGTTTTTTTTTCATATTCTAATAATTTATTGGACATATTTAATCCACGAACATATACACTGAATCAAAAAAACCACAACCCACGTTAGCAGATACACAGATTGTCACGTGAGCTGAATCTGAACATTCAATGGTGAGAACTGAACAAACGGAAAACAGAGTTTCTACTGTACTTCACAAGTTAGGTGTATCCACCAAGAGAAGAACAGTCCCTGTATTTAACTACTCACAAATTACCAAAACTCAAAATTGTCACACGGACGCCAATGCAGATACTTTGTTCACTGAAGTATTAAAAAGATACTTGTTTGTTCTCAGTTTAAAATAAAGGCACAGCTATAAATAAGCCAGAGACCAGAGGGTCTGAACTACCCCATCTGCTCAAACATACATTGTCTATTAGCAAGATGGAACAGGTTCAGCTGTTCCTTTTCTACAATTAAATAAATTTAGGTTTTAAAATAGTTTTTTATTTTAGTAATGAAAAATCTAGTTCTTAAACACCTATTTAATATTTATTCCAAATTATACTATATGATGTCTCCACTGAAGTTTCTGCACTATAGTAATTACCATCTTCTTACATGACCTCCTATTACGTAAACCCACTGCAATTTAAACTCTGAAATTCAAACTAAATTACAATCTTTCACCCTTAGGCACTCAGTTCAACATGAAGTATTGAGCTGCCCCTCTAAGCAAAGAGATGAAGGTCAAACAAAGGACACCTTTCCTTCAGCAAAAGTACTTAATAGTTTTTGCTCAGCTCTCGTATCTTTACTGAATAGGCTGACTGATAAGGTGAGAAGACAGGGGACACAGATAAGCCTGTCAACCCACAAAACCCCCTTCTGTTCAATGCCACCTTCTGTAGATAAGTCAGAAACATTATTTTAGAATACATAGTAGACCAGCTAGGATTTACCTTCCTGGAAATCACCATGAACGCAGCCTTATATACATAACCATCTAAATATACATATTTTTGTAACATACCTTTGTGCAATGGTTGAGGCATGGTTAAAATCTGTATAAGCAAAAGGGATGAAACATCTCTGTAAAGCACAGGAACTTCTGGCAGCTCTTCACTTACCAGCCTGGAAAGAAAACCCAAAGAAAATCACTTCTGATACCCTAAAACCATTTTTCATTTCCATATTTTATTTTGCATTTTATTTAAAATAATATTATATTTGATACCAAACTTGCAGAAGCTGAACACTTGACAATTTGCTAACTGATCTGGATTTTAAAATAATTTAATATTTAATGGATTGTAATAGCTCATGAGGAAGTTACCATTTGAGTACCCGATTCTTAAAGTATTTTCTAACTTTCCAAAACTGCCTGAACTAGTTATTTCTATGTAAAGACTCAAGGAACATTTGGTATTTCATTTAGAATTTATGTTCTAAAATAAGAAAATATACTGCATAGTAACATGCTGGCATTTCACAAGTATACATATATCCATGCTGTAACAACAATGAATCCTCAAATTACATTCACGTCACAAGGATTGCTCCTATTGGAAAACACTGATTGCTTAGAAAAAGTATTGCTTTCCTTTATGTAAGGAAATGAAGACTCAAGCAGCCACCACATGTGGGATTATGCAATCCTGCACATAGTTTTTATTAAAAACCCCATATGGCTAGAAGGACAGAAAATAAGCACATAAAGAGATACTGCAAACTTTTGAACTATTCAGATTCACCAAATGACATAATATTACCTTGTAGTCTTATCATTAAAAGCAGAAAATGTTTGCAGATATGAGCTAGTATTTTTCTAGCTTTGTGTAACAATATCCAACAGTATTCAAATGAATAATATTCTGTCAGTTCAACAGAACTACAGCCAAGATGGTGAAAAATCAAAATAGGGGGAGGAAAAAAAAAATAAAAATCAATTATTCTCCTCTCTCTCCTCTCTTTAATTGATACGGAGTGCAAAGGAGATCTCAAGCAAGAGAGGCTGGTACAGTGCAATATGCATCCTCCATCATCACTTTTCCCCTTCAGCAACATGCACAGAAGAAAGTGCTGCTTGAGTTCTTATTCCCACTCCCAAACAGTGGTAGTGCTAGCTAGTTGGCTGTTCAATGACAATGGAGTAACTGAGGAGGAGATGTTTGCTTGAGGTATTTATCTGTTTTACTACTACAGGAGCTATATCGTGAGGCCCTAGTATAACTGACCCTGAATCTCCCACAGAAAGTCTTCAAGAGTTTCTTATAAATGGATGCAAATATGGCAAATGAAGGCATCACATGCGATTGAGTTCCTTGCAATTGCCCTGAGATTAAAATGCTGTCCTTCTGGAAGGGCATTTTCTCTCTATCATTCCTTAGGCCTTTTCATCATTTTAACTCCTCTTTTGTAATTCTTCTCACTGGTCAGAAACTGCAGGAAAATAAATTCTCCCTTTCCTGGTAGGAGCTTCCCCTACTTAGGGCAGCTATTGGCCTCTAAGCCATGTGGCACTTGGCACCAGGCCTGCCATAAACACCACCAGAGAATGTCAGCAAATCATCTACCTCCTACTGTTTCAAGGTTAGCATTATGCTTTGTTTCAGCAGTCTTAACTGCCCTGCAGGTAAACCACAACTGATGAAGTGCTACATAGTTGTACTGAAAATATACATATGTGCTTATTAAGATCTATGCACAAAAGCACAGCCTCACTCTCCTCCTTTCGGTTGTTCTGAAAGACACTGTGGACTGTAGAGCTTTCCAGTGAGGCTTTCTTAACCCCTGCAGCATGTACCCAAGTTTCTATACAAACAGAATCAGACTGAGACAAGAAATCTACAGACAAAACATTTAAGTCATGTCCCAGCTCTGCCCTATCAGAGCACAACTGGTGAACTGTTGTTGGTTGGATCCAATTACTGTGTGTCTTTCAAGAGCACCAAACTCTTCCTCTGACCCAACTCAGCTGACACTGGCTACTCCATTAGCCTCTCTTTATGGAGAAAACAAAACCCCTTGGTGCCGTCTATCACACACAGCTGACAAGCTAAGCTCTTACAGAGCAGGTACTGGAAAAGGTTGTCCACAGGCAGTGAGATGTGGATGCATGCACAAGATCCTTAGTGCCTTCTAAAACCTTTGGGGATCCAACCAGTTCATCATCTCTGAGGCACATAAACATGATGCTGCTTTTGTAAGGAGCCTCCTATATAGCCACTGATTTCATGAAAACTCAGACTTCTCTACAGAAGGCACTGCTAGAAGTCATCTGTGATACAAATTGTAACATGCAAAAGCAGTCACAGAGGAGGATTAAAAGAACACTTTTGGTCCTACTAAGCGTATTATCTAACTACACATTTTCTAACTACTCTCCTTCCCCTCTCTTCTAGCTCAGTAAGGCATGTTATTCTGAAGCAATAATTTTAATAAATGTGTCATTTTTTGCACCACTCTCAATTGCGAGAATGAGCACAAATGGATTGGTTGATTGATCACATAAATGAAGTCACAGAAAACACAGTCTAACTGGTCTTTCTGAATTAATTAACCCAAATATCTACAGAATAAACACTATTCATAAAGTCTTCTACTATGATCAATCATTTCATAAAATGATTGTTTTAAAACATTGAAACATATATAAATATATGTATTTCTATATGGCAGCATCCTAAACAAAACCCAACTATTCTAAAAATCAGTATATTGAATTCTAAAGATGATAAAGGGGGCAAAAATTGGTATCACACTACCAAGTCTCATTTTCAAAATTATACAGGCAAATAAAATGCTAATCTGACTGTCTCAATTCTACTTTTACCTGTGGCTAGTTCTATTTGATGATCTATGACAATGAGTTATAAAGTAACCCTAATTATGTAATGATTTAAAGCTATGAGCCTCTCTTAAATTACTTCTGACCTGTAATTTTAAATTTATACATAAATTTTGGAAAAAAATATTTGGAATAACATTAAGACAAAAAAAAAAAAAAAGAAAAAGATTGACTACCTCTGGTCACATTTAGTTGAACACCTCTTTCTGACAGGGATATCAACATCAATATAATTTAACAGTGATGTAACAATTCGGTCAAATATCAGTTCTGACAAAGTTAGGAACTACTTTTACATATACACAATACTGTGATTGGCTGGCAACATGACAAATAAATGAACTCGTTTTCCCATGCAGGACCAACTAAATTCTTTGTCTAATTTATGCATTTCATGTGAACTGAAGAAGTAAAGCTACAGTAAATGTCAGGGTTTTAGATAAGCTGCTTCCATTTACATCAAGTACTGCAGCATATGAAGCACTTAAAAACTGCTCTGTCATTTGTTAGGAGCCTAAGCAACTTCTCCATTATGACACTGAAGCTGAATTTCTAAAATGTGTTTAGAAATATTTTATGGAAATTGCTCATCCTGTTAATCCTCAATGCATATGTGAAAGCTTGATAAAAAAATTGTGCCACAAGAAGCACCGAATGAGAGTGAGTACAATTTCAGATGGGACCAAAGTAATACAAAATGAGTGAGATGTATTATAGTTGTATACTGTTACCATTAAAAAAAAAAAAAAGGGGGGGTGTGTGTGGAAATAAACTGCATTGTACAATATAAACATGTACCAAAATGAAAAAGTGTATTACTCTACTTTCTCCATGGAACTGACCTCTCCTACAGACCAAGGTAATTGCACCTCTCCCTGTGTCAATACTAGAGCTGTCCATCAGATGACAGCTGAGCAACTCTGCCTCTGTATTCTGCATCCTCCTCCTGACAGAGGTTATACAGGAATCACTTCTTTGGGAATGGATACAGAGGAACAGAAAATTCTGTTCTACTCAGAAACGAGCAGCACTTGCTTAAGGCGTTTCCTTACATATAGGCTCTCTTTCCCCTCCTCTCTGCTAGAGACACTTAAAATGTTTGGTGCTAACTCCACCTGATTATAAAGTGGAAGTTTTGAGCCTCACATCTCTTCAAGCTGTCAGATACAGAAAACCTGAGACACAGGAATATGGATACAGCTAAACAAAGGCTTAATCAACTACGGCAAATTTATATTCTCTTCAGTATTTGCAGGATGAGAAATACAGCCCACAAATCCCAGCCTGCAGAAAGGTCAGAGTAATACATAGCTTCTGATGTTCATGATAAGAAAGTAGAATTCTACTATTTATTCTGGCTACACTCTAGGATATAATCACAATTTCATATTTGCTCTTCATTGCGTCACAGCAGATTTTACAGCAGGTCAGTTTTTCTCATTATACAACACAGACTTTCACAAATGGCATTAACATTAGGCATCTCCCATTCTCTCTTTCACCACTGTGCCCCCAGCACTCCCCTGTCACCTGTTCCCAAACTTAATTCAAATTAAGCTTTTCAAAAACATGGATTAGTTCATTGACTTTGTTCATGATGCAGCCTGCTCAAGTTACATCAGCACAGCTGATGATGATAGTACAAGGGAAGGAAGAAACAGCCAAGACCAAGTACTCCTGAAGCTGGCATTACTGTCCAAACCTCCGTATCATAACGTGTCCTGAGACACTGGTGTTTCAGGCAGGATTCGTGTGTTTACAGAATAGATCACATAAACCCTGCTGCAGCATGTGTATGTATATACCACCTCTTGCACAAACTTTAACTAAACCCCATTGTCTCATCAGCCTACTCTCTGTCTACCTTGGACTATCTTCATAAAAACTGTTTTATTTTTCCCATTTCACAACAGTTTCTGCGATGGAGATGTGACTTAAGAGGTTCCCACTCACAGCTGCACATCCCCATCCTTATGCTGCAGTTTGTTGCCCCAGTATGACACTATAAACAATCACTGAAGCCATCTCAGAACAAACCAACAGCAAAACACTGTAGTAAAAATAACCCAGTATATTTCAGCATTTCAGTTTATCATGCAGTTCACCCCCCCTGCAATTGCTTCTACTGCAAAGATCCTTTATGCTTTACCAAATCATTCTTTGCCAACACATTTTGTCTGTCAAGAGACACAAGAATTTCAGCCCTTCACAGAGATGTAAATTAAAAAAACCCTGTATATCCTTTTATTTCAGGTTTGCTGTTCCTGAAACTCTGGTTATTTGGACTAGTCCATTATATTCACATCTGGGTTTAACAATTACTGACTCCAGCTGCTCCTTCTCTGCCCCCTGACAGAAGCTATTATTCCCCACTTACACCACAATAATTGTTCATCTGATCACCATTGAAACCAGATCAGTCCCTAGCAGAACAATTTGCTTGACTTCTGCAGTGGTATTTCTCCACCACCCTCTTAATCTCCTTCAGTTTACAGCAGAGTAACACCTTCTAACTGTTCTGAGCACTCCTTCCTGTTCCTGAAAAAATTTGCTATTCTGGATTTCTCAAAAGGCTGTGTGAATCTGAGAAAGTGTGCAATTACATCATATACACCAATCATAGAAATGCCATCTTCCAGTGAAACTACTACTCCAAATTTCTAAAATATAGTTATGGATATCCATCTTATGCTCTAATTTATGCATTAAAATCATGCCCCAAGTTGCCTCCTCTGCAGTTTTCTGGGCCCTGCAGACTAAGGAAGTAAAAATATTCCAAGGAGTGAGCAAAAAATTCCAGCTTGATTGCATCTGTGCATTTCAGCAGTAAACTATCATGGCAAAATAGATGATTTCTCAGTTACAGCTTCCTAAACCAGTTATGACTTACTGTCAAACCAACATCAGCAAGTCTACCAAGAAATCTTGAGAACCAGTGCAGAAAACGAGAGAACTGCTGAAACGTATCCCCAACCTGCAACACCTCCTGCAAAGCAGGTCATTATGGTCTACAGTACTGTTCCTTTCTAGGTGATTCAAAATACTGCCTCATGAAATCTAACTTGCAGCAATCTAATGTTGATATGACCAATGCATGGTGAAGTCCATCAAGCCTAAAGGGCAAAACCAAGTTGCCTGTGCAGAAAAAGCAACCCGTCTGTTAACAGCTGCTTTCAAAGCCACCAAGCTCTTCAGGTATCAAAATGAGAAGTGCATGATCAGTCCCACAGCCATTCTGACTGTCAAGAGTTTACCAACATGATCTTAATTTCACCTGGTATAATGCAGTCAACCATAGACCAAATTTATTAACTCTACTCCACTGCTCAATCTAGGCCAGGGCAGAATGACACAAGAACATACTCTCAAAGAGGTTTGAATGCATGCTGAATAACACAGCTTTTCAGGTTATAAAACTTTTGATGCTTTGCTCTGCTAAAGGTTTTTAGAATAATCTGTTAATCTGGTCTAATTCCTGCAATAACCTAACGTTAACTGCAAAAAAGGACCCGAGTCCAAGAGGACACACAGTAAAATCTCAAACCAGAAGCAAGCACAAATGTTTTAATAATTTTTCCTAATTTGCAGAATAGGATTGTGGCATCCCTATCCTAGATAAATTTTTGAAATCCCATGATGCTTTCTACCTCAGGCTCCTTGAAACACACTGACAAATACACAGCTGGATAGGCACTAAAAAAACCAGTCTTTCCAACATTACTGCAAGCTACGAAGAAGATGTAACTATGAAGATGATGCTCAAGTTACAAGACAAAATAACCCATACATTTTCCTCTTATGAGAAAAATTAATCATCTGGTTTTAGAAAAGAAACCCTTTCTTCTCACCATCAGGGTAGAATCTGAAAATTGAAGGGTCTTAAGTTGAGAGATGAGTCCTTGCAGAGCACAGATACATGGCTCCATTTGTTATATTTTTAATCCTTGTACAGCTGTATATATAAGGTTAATGTTTTAAAAGTAAACTCAGTTAAATAATTTGTTTAAAACAACAAGCCTTACGAAAATTGTTAGTTTAAAATAGAATTATTTTTCATGTATATTAGGTCTACTTATGTTATTTCAATAACAGCTATTAGTTGTTGCTCAACTTTCAAGAAACTATTTATGAACTACATCTTGATGTAAATTTTGTCTAGCATCTGTACCAAGAACAACAGTGCATCTTGTCACTTACCCATTACTATTAAATGTGCATGTGCTTAAGCTTGCAAGTGGTGCATTTAAGCTTCAATTCACAACTAGAATGTGTCAGATTTTATGTAAAAGAAATTTGCAAATTTATTTTTACAAATACATACATACAATTTTTAGATGTTAAGTTCATCAGCCTACCTCACAGAGAATTTAAATTAAGACAGAGTTACCCCAAGTCCCTCTGCAAGAATGTTGCTTTCACAAGGTAAAACTGATATTTGGTAAATTAAAATACTTGCTCTGAATTTTTATCCTGCATTGGCTGGGTTAGTTTTCTCCAGGGATTGTATGCAGAATCTATACTGTAGAGGCGCATGTGCATGGCCAGCACGTGGAACAGCTGATCTGAAAGGTGAAGAAGATAGATTGTTGATTATTATGTACAATAATACATAGCATTTTACATTAAATTGTCATCATTTATCTTACAAGATTCTGAAAAATCTGTCATCTCATTCCAAATAAGCCGGCACCCTAACAAGCATCTTTTTATTATTATTTTAATTTATTTTTTAAGAAAGATTTTGATATAAGATTTCAATAGAAGAACATATGCATTTATTACAAATTTATTTTTCTGTCCTGAAATTCTGAAGAAGGCTGTTTATAAACCTTCAACCAGATTTCAGTTGTTTTAGTGCTTGTAAAACAGCAGCTCCACATACTTAATTACAGGTCATTTTAAAAATTCTGTTTCATATACTCTTATGCTGCTAAGGTTGTATGCCCCCTTAACTTCCCTCTCCAGTTTATGACGGAAGCTGTGATTTCCTAAAGACCGCTTCTAAAAAGAGACTGATAAACTTTTAACACACAGCTTTTATTCTTCTCTCTCGTAGTTAAGTTCCATGCACAACATATTTCAAATTAACCTAAAATTAGTAGACATTCTGGCCCACAGCAAGATCATTTCAGCTGTTCATCCTTAAAAGGTTATTACTCTTTCCGCATTCATAAAGTTCTTTTGTAGGTAACTTTTGGAATAGAAGAAACCCCAAACTTCTGACCACACCACAATGACACTGAAGTAGCAGGGGTCTTTATAATGGCATAGATCTGTCTATATAACCTGCAGGGAATTTGCTGATATTCATCAATTCAAAGCCTTCTGTACATCCACTGTGTCAAAACCAGCGCTCACAAAACACTTCTAAAACCTTTTGAACAAAGGATGCTTAGTTTATTATTCATGCACATTACTGCAGCATCATATATTAAAATGCACAGTTTTCATTTCTCTATGAATCATATGATCAACACAAAGATAGCATCTAATCATTTATCCCCTTAAGAAAGCCAAGAAGGCGGACACAATCTATATTGACAGCATTTTCAGAGAGGTATGTACAATAAGAATCTCAGAGTTCACTACTTTATGTTTATAATAGTTACAGTTTGGGAAAAATGCGTATTTTTTTTAATCTTCAGAAGTATGTATTAAAATAAAACTTTTTAAAAACTATTTCCCACGATTTTGCTCACTTTCTTCCTCCTGTCACATATCTTGCTATTTGCTGCCATGTTTGCTTCTCTCAATTTTCTGGGGTCCTGCTTCCTTCCTCCGTTTTATTTTAATTTTTTCCATTAGTATCTTGCCATCATTTTTCCCCCCACCCCTCTTTTATTCTTTCAGTTGATCCCTTTGCCTCCTACTCTCTTAATCTCTCTCCCTTCTCTTCACAACCCACTTGCTAAACTTACACTCATTCACAGGTCCCTTTTTCAAGCAGAAATAGCAGCTATTAATTTATTTTCCATAAATAGGCAATTACTCAGAGGTACGCAATGGCCAAAAAAGTCTCATGATGAAGTCAGCTGACTGCCAGAGCCTAAGGGCTGTAATTAGCTCCCGGGGTTTGTAAAATAATTGGAGATGTAGATGGCATTGAAATTGATTGCTGTCACCTGCTTTCTGAATAAAACAGTCAATGAGGACAAAATAAGTCATCTTTTCTTCTGGCAAGAGATTCTAGCAAAATATTGCTCTGCTGACAAACATCAAAGCCCTGAAAATATACCGATATTTCATCAAAATAATAATAAAAAGCCCTCACAGTACAGTTTTATTTGGTATGAAACCCATGATGGTATCCATGCCTTCCCTCTTGCCTCAATGCCATTGTTTTCTAAACTGCTTCTTGCCTCAAACAGAAATGGGCAACTATGCAGTAAAAAAAATTGCTTGCCATAATTAATTAACCCTTTGTTCCTTTAATAGCTATTTTCCTGAGCTTTTACTGATATGAAATTAAGCAGGAAAGCATCAAATTCTAGCACTGGAGAATTTATTTGCAATCTCCAAAAGTGTAAGATTTACGGAATCAAGATATATTCTAATACCAACTGAATCTGAGCAGAAAAATTCAGTTTAGCAGTCCCGTAACATAATAGTTTATGTTCGTGATTAGGGCAGTTATCACTCCTTTGCAAGAAAATGTGTTTAGCATGTAACAGTAAAGGTAGGAAGCAGGTAATAAGATATGGTTACAATGACCTTTTATTATTTTTTAATGAATTGACTTTAAAATATTAAGCTATTCCCAAGTCAACACAGCACAGCCATGCTTGTTTCCAGACCTGAGGTAAGCAAGGAATAACACTGCCCCCCGCAACAGGAACGCTGCAGCAGAAGGGGCTGACACCTGTCAAGGCAGTAAAATGGTACTGTGATTTGTCCTTTGCTTCTGCAGTCACATTTCTGATACTTCTAACAATTAGCAAAAACTAAGAACTAGCCAGAGGAAGATACAAAGGTTTATTTCTTCACAAACATTTTTCTATTTTACAACACAGTGACTCCAATTGCTTTACCTCAAATTTACTATGATTATGGACTACTGGAGAAAGCCAAGGAAAACACCAGAGCACTGAAAACTAGAACTGGGAATTTACTTGTGCATGAAGTGCCTAGTGTTCCACCAGTCTTACTGCTCCCCCTTGAGGGATTGGCAGAAATATGCCTTGGGCCAAACGAATACCAGAGGTTATTTCTCCCTGTGTATTCATGTGAATGCAATCATTTTGAAATGTAAACATAAAAATACAGAATAGCCTCCTGTTTTCTTATACCCTGCTTAGAGGCTTTAAAAATCACTTAAAAATTTTTTTTAAACAAGTAGCAGCAAAACATTAACATGACAATGACACTGAAAACCCAACTTTGCCTAGTCTTGTGAAGAACGGAAAAGCTGTTCATAACCCCTCCAGACATCCCAAACCCCTTCACCATTCACAAGGTGTTTTATGACCAATTTTCTCTAGGACAGCCCACCTTTTTAATTGGGAAAGACAGAATCTAGGTGTAGCTCAGAGTCTCCAAAATAACATTCTTAACAAAATTTGGTAGAAGAATATTAATTTTAGAAAGCACAGCAGCAATAAAATAATTGTAAATATGCAGTCACAACAAAAGGAGAATTATGTATTTATTGATAACAAATCATGAGTGAAACAGTGAAAAGAATTTCAATATGGTCCTCCTCTTCTAATAACTTCATATTTGAGAGAAGCTGCATCCAGTTGAATTGAATAAATACAAAGATCACAAAATTTGAATGCACAATGTAACATTGCTGCAAGTCATCAGGGTCTTGTCAGGATTCCAAGATTTAGACATTTAAGTAGGCGAGATTATTACTGGCTTTAACATGTTCATACGACTCAAATATTACCTACACTGAAGCAGCACTGTCTTTATTCTCCCAACTTACTTAGATGGTCTTTGTTTTCACAGAATACATATAAAGCTTATATAATACACTTAATAGAATCATCTAGATTAGCAGTTAGACATTATCCTTAACTTTAATTCATGTTAGCCTTCCTAATTCCATTTCTAAAAATTACAAAAATAAATCTATTGTTTCATACACTGCTGCTCTGGGTACATTCTCTTCAACTCTTCCTACACCAGCTCTACTACTCAGGCTTATCCTGTTGTGAGAGAGGAATGATAAACTCAATTGGAATTGGTACTTTCAAAAGAGCAGCTCAAAGGATAAGACCCTGTCTTTGCAGTGGGACTGAAGCTATCAGAGGAAGTGTTTTAATGCTGCTCCTCTCATTAAAAAAAATGAAAGATAATGGATTTTTTGTCTACATATCCACACTGTCTGCATTAGCACCTGCAGTTGCATTCTTTACTACTTCTAGTATTAAAGCACACTGATTTTACAGATGTTGACAAAGCTCTTCAAAATATTCTGCTATGCCAAAGTGCATAAAGCAGAGTCTATAAAGGTCATTTCACAGCTCTTTTCAGATCTAGCATGGTATGCATAGCACAAGACTAAATTCAGAGAAATGAACAAGGATTTGACAGATGAACAACAGAACTTATAAAAATGCTGTGCTGAACTGACAAAAATAATTCAGGAAGTTACATGCAGGTGCTATTTTTGGTCTCACTAGTAATCTTGGTTTGGACTTTGCCTAAGTGATCCCAAATTTCTACATGAGCTTTGGCTGCCTTTTTTTTCTTCTTTCTCTTTTCTGGTCTCTTGACTGTGAGGTGAACTCTCAAATTATCAAAGCTGAAATCAGAGGATTTTGTCTGTTATTAATTCCATGTCCACAACGTATAGAAATTTGCTGTAATAATGATGACAAAGAAAATTAAGTGATTCACTGGCTTTATTTTGCTTGCAAAAGTCTACATTATGTGTTTATTCCCTAGTCACTCTCATATTTATGTTTTAGGAGGATGTAAATAACACATATTGCTGTCATGAAAATCTCTACTTTGCTCTTTTAATTCAGCCTTCTTTCATTCTGTAAATTAGTATTCATATTTACAATGTCAAAAGATCACAAAACAGTGACACAGTAGTTCACCACAAGTGGAACTGAAAACATGCTTGCCTCAAATACTCTGTGAAGATCTTACCAGACTTAGAGACATTATGACCTTCTTTTCCCAAAGTTTCCTGGGACTATCAAGAAGAATGTAGATTATAACAAAAAACCTTGATAGAACCAGATGGGACTTGATTGCTAGTAAGGAGATTGAAGAATTTTTTTCTCCTTGTAGAGACTGATATAGTCCATGTAGCAACAGCAGCTATGAAGACCTACTGACAGCATCTTCCTATTCATCACTGATCCAGTAGATTGGAATCAGTTAAAAAAACCCATGAAGGTCAGGAAAAGCCTATTAAGGCATTGAGATGTGAATAGTCTTTACAAAGTCTTAAGCCATAATTGCTGATGAAGCAGCTAATTAACCTCCATAACAAACTTGCTAGTGTATGACATCAACTTTAGCAATAGAATTCTAAGAGTATCCATCTTTGCCTCTCCCATGCTAGGTATGAATGGCATACCTAGGTTTTTAGGAAATAGTTATGATCATCCATTGGTGAGAAAAACTGTTTTTTCAAAGTTAGCATGAATGGATAGGCATCAAAGACTACAGATTGCAACCTTCTAACTAAAAATCAAAACAAACCAAAAAAAACACAAAACCAAACCAAAAAGTCCAAATGAACCAACCGCAGAAGCCCAAGTACCAAGGCTAAAAGCATTCCTGGAAACTATTTTTTTTTTTTATTTTCAGTGGCTGCACAGAGCTGGGTAGGATTCTTTGCAACCATATCCACATTAATAGATTACAGGAAGGAGACAGTTGCAACTGAGCAATTCATAAAAGAATCAGATTTTTCTTCCAACAGGAATGAACTGTACTTAATGGTTCCAAATATGACTGTCCATACTGATAAAAGGGAGACAGCCATTACTATCAACATGGCTGAAGAATTTAATACAGAAGGAGTATGAAGAGCTTAGAAAATGCTTCATGTCAAAATGACTTTTTTGTGCTCATAAACACTAAAAGCACTGATTAAATTGATACTAACGTCATAATCAAGACAGATGACACAGCTGAACCATCTACAAATGCAAAACACAGGCTTCAAATGAACAGGAGGAATAAAAAAAACCCCAAAACAAAACAAAACAAAAAACCCCACAGTGGAACAATAGTTTCTCAATGGTTAGAACCATCACAGAAATTATAAAGGTGCTGAACATTGTATTTAAGACGAGCTTACTCAAGTCTTAGACACTTTTTTTGATGTCCACTTTTAAATTAACAACCTTTCCAATTAATGCAGTTGATGCTGAAATGCCAGACTCTGCTATCTGTGGGAAGCATAAGGATAATGAGCTCCTATACAGGGAAGCTGCAGCCAGAGGACAAGGTGATAGAATATTTAATCCTTCCCAAAAAAACTCTAATCCTATCCTTATCACAAAGGGAAAAAGGAAAAAAGAAAAGAAAGCAGCCAGAAAGAAACAAAGAAGAACTATTTAAAAGTTAAAAGAAATTACTAGATTAAAAATTCATTCATAGATAACTTAATTGTTCACCCACTTTTGCAAGATTACCACAGTAACAACAGAGAAACACACATATACACAAATTAGAGATACAAAAGTCGTACAGAGAAGTCCTAATTATGCAGCCTTAATATTGTGTTCTGAAGCTGTTGTATAAATACAAAACAATACAAACAAACAGCAAAACACCAGATCTTGTAAACTTTTAAAACAGAGAAATGACCTGTACAATTTGTTATATATCGTAATTATCCCCTAAATGCAAGAGAATTTTCAAGGCTATAGACTCTAAAACTGTAATGTGGTCCTTAAGACAGGACGTGATTTTTAAGTAATAAATAAATAGAACACTATTTGCATTTCTTGGTTGCATTTTTAGTAACATACACTCATGCAAACACACATAAAAAACCTTAAACCTTAAAATGGCAATTTTATAGCCACATTATCTTTATCATTCTTCTTGCACAGACTCTATCACCGACACTAACAGCTACATTAATCATTCTTAATTTTACTTCCCAAGAGCAGCTGCCCTCATGGTGCAATCTACTAAAACAGCTCTTGACCTATTTGTTCCCACCATCTTCTCTGACACTTGCTGCTGTAACAGCTCACTTGGGACAACATACTCTGTTTTCTACAGTATCTAATCACCAAACTTTACAGTTGTTACAAGACTAATACAGAGTGGTATGCTTAATCACACGAGAGACACCTCATTATCTCATATGTAAGAAAAACAAAAATGGGTTATGTTTTAGATTGCTTCTGCTAGACCTTACATGAATAACGTTTAAAAAACAAAAGCAGTTTCAGTACTGTGTAGGCAAGATTCTAACAAAACAGTATTCAAGTTCTAGATAGGGTATGGATTTTTAAAATCATTCTTTCCTCCCTGCATAAAATAACGAAGAAGCTGAAGGTATGTTTTAAGCAAAATTTTAAAAACCGGATTACCTCTTGGAAAAAGAAATGAGTATGAAAATGATAGTAAAATCTACTGCAGAATGTCTATGTAAAGAACTGTAAATTTTTTTATCTGTAAATGCACCAACACAGAAGGGGTAATGAAGGAAACCCATATAATTGTTTACTTAAAACAAACCCTGCTATATATGGAAAAGTAATTCTGCTCCCACTAATCATATTTAGCCTAATGTCCAATACTAAATATAGTAATACTAGAAGAAGTACTGTACAGGTCTGTTCTAGGACAACCCCATTACCCTACATAAGAAATGGATCTATTTGAATGCAAGATTAAATATGACTTGTTTGCTATGTAGCAATTTTACAAAATAAGTATCAATGCAGAACATAAACAGCATGTAAACATTTTAACAGTGAATCTATGACATTTATGTCTCCATGCTGTTTAAAGCAACAACACATTCATATACATGGTGCCTTTCACCTGAAGGCTTTAAAGGCCTTCTTTAATATCTATCTTGCACTTCAGCAAGATTGAAAACACCAACATGACTGATCTAGATCTAAAAAAGAAAGTCTACCATTCTACCCAAAAGTGTAGAAAAAAGCAAATGCATTGTTTTTAAATGCTATCCCTACCCCTTCATCAGAAATATGCGCTAGAATCCTTAAAAGTAATGCCACTGCTAAAGGAAAAAGCGCTATTTCCATGTACATCACACTCAAACAAAATTACACAACAGTTTAAGAAACAAAAAAAATATTATAATAAACAAAATGCAGTGTATTGTAAGTAGAAATAAAACAAAAAAAAAATCAAGAAATGTTATGTTAAAAAAATAATCATCAACATGATTTTCAATTACAGGAAATACTCTACCAATTTCAGATTAAGTCCTTGTGTGTAAGTACACGAAAACAGCCAAATCACATCACGGGGAATAATAACACTTCTCTCTAAGTAGATGTAAAACTCTGAAAACAAGGATTTGTAACAGTTTTCCTTACTGGGCTATTTAACTCTTTATATAGAAAACTAATATACAGTTTAACAGCACTTTTGCTGCTACCAAAAAGTGATGTATTTCATTAACATTTTAGATTTTGTAAACTAACACGTTTTTAAAAACAATAGTTGATATAGTCTTAAAGTTTCTCATTAAGATGACAATTTCCATACTTCAAGTGGGAAAAGTATCATTAACTTTCTATAAATTTAGTTTGTTCCAGTAATGTTTTGATGACCAGACAACATTGGTTCATTTTCTGAAACATACCAAGTTAAAGGCAGAATAGTAAAAGGGCTAGAAAAATAAGTAGGTATGATGTATGAATTTAAATAGGACTTAATTTTGTCTTGTCTTGTTGCAGTAACAGTCCACCATAAGACAATTCTCCAGTGGAAATATATTGCCCATGTATCATTTCCAATTTTTTAATTCTCCAAAAAAGAAATTTCTCCAATGATTACAGTATTCTCCAAGAATTTCAAGACTTGAGGAATATGCATTAAAAACCCTGAATGATCTTTTCACTGTCTGTCATGAAGAAGTATGCTTTCTTTTAAAGTCAGGTCCCAAGTATGTAAGAGTCCTCCTTACAAGTGTAAGATGAGGTTGAATGGATGGTGTGATAAGTATAAGAAAAAATTAAATAATGTAGTATACAAACCAGTTAGTGTCAGCTATCAGGCCTCAGCTTGGTGGATTTTTTTTTTTTTTCTTAAAACCTCCAAACAAACAAAACCAACTTTGACATAGTTCTGCCCTTGCTGTCAACTGATAATAGTTCAAATAGAAGCTATAGATGTACACTGAGGAAGCTGCCCAACACTCTGGTGGTTCAACCATTCTCTGCCAAGTCATAATCTTCCAGCACTTACTGACATTAGTTGGTGATGAAGTACCATGAGAAAAACCATTATCTTTTTATATAAACACACACACACACACACACACACACACACACTAAGCTTTTCAATAGGTACATGCAACACAAATCAGATACTGATATGACATCAATCATTTCCCATCTTTAAGATGCAATGAATATATTTATTCCATTTTTATCTTAAAAAAAAATTATATGAAGAAGTTGAAACCTCCTGACTGTGAAAAACTATCCATGAGAAAATTATGACCTTACAGATTATAGGCCAATTCCTTGCACACATTTCTCTAAACTTTAAAATGTCAAGACTTAGAAAGATATTGTATGGCTAATAAAGTCATGTGAAAACAGGGGTACACTCTCATTATGTTTAACGTTATTACAAATTTTTTCACTTCAGGTATTTCAAAGGCTTTTCAATTTTAAACTGAAATCTCCGCCCTAGGCTGCTCATCATGGTCTTCCAAATAACATGCCTGTGAAATGAGGTAACGTGTCCAGTAAGTTGCTTAAATTCAGAAAGGAACTGTCCATCTTACTAGGTGAGCATACAAATAAAAATATATCGTAATCCAAGTAAAAATTATCTGTAGAGTGCTGATTTTATTAAGCACACCAAATTTGCAAACAGTAGTCTAGAGATGTTCTTTAACACATGCATTTTTCAGGTATTTTGCCATGCTGGGAAAGGGAGTTAATGATGGTGAGGGAAGACAATGTGCAGTAGGGTTTAAAACTACTTTTCACAAATCACAACACATGAATGAAATCAATTGAACTAGATTTCCTGGCAGTAACAGAAGGCTCTTATCCTAGAGGGGATGTGGACAGCATAGCACATGATGGGATTTCTTTAGCGGCTCATCACCTCAAATGATAGGGAATGCATCGCCCACAAATCAGGTACCGAAAGGCAGAGGTGGCTCCAAGATTTCTGACATTTTTACTACTGAATCTGCTGCTACTGCTGCATGAGCCTGATTTAAACAAGCATTAGTAGTAGTAGTACTCTGGTAGGTTTTTCAGTTTTTCCTGACAAAAGAAAATGTCCATTCCTAACAGTTTATATTCCAGTAAAAAGATTAAAAGATTTCACGTTAAGAAAAAAAGCACTTCTGTCCATCATAAGTGCTTGCCAAATATTAGAGGTTTCAGGACAATGAAGATTTTAGAGTTTCTAAAGAAAATTTGCAATACTCTACTGTCAGAGAAAAACTAGGGAAATTAAAGACATGAGAAATGGTAGCTGAAGATTTCTAAATATGAGACACAGTCATGAGCTACATTAGCACTCAGAGAAACCAATTTCTTTACTGCTACTAACAACAGCCAGGATGAAACAAAGCTCTCCTGCTTTACCCTTAAAATACTTCTAATTTTACTCATAAAAATGGCAAATTATTAAAAAATATGACATGGATACCGTGACCATTTCTAAATAGATTATACCCACAACACATGAACAGCTCTAATGAATAATTTGTACAAAATAGATTTCAGATTTCTCAAATTGGAACAAAAGAAAGACTCATTACTTAAAATTTTTTTAAAAGAGTTACTTAAAGAAGAAAGTTGCTGTAATTTAGAAAATGTTAGAAAGAATTAGACATCTTTATTAAATATTTTAGGAATTTACACTGCACTTCATAACAGAAAACTTACTTAAACATGATCTTTTCCCAGCTGTGCTTGCACCTCCTGAACATAAGTTTCCCCCTCGATGGACCAGCTCAAGTTCCAAGTTTGTTCTGCAAGAAAAACATAAGTGTTGAATGGAACAGCATTATTCATGCTTCTACAGACATGAAAGAGACACCACAAACTCCCAGCATACACTAAATAAAAGAAAGCTGTGAACTGATCTCTAGTGTGAGATACTGACAAAATATGACTCAGAGTAAAATAGACTTTATCAAGATATTGCCATATGCGATTTTAAGTGGTTTGATTAACAAGAGAGCTGCTACGGTTGTGACTTTAAAAAAATGTTGATTGTGAGGGGTTTTTTCTGTATGAACACACAACTTCTTAATAATAAGGGAATTTATGTGCAAATCTGAAAAGACAATACACACACTGGCTAAATTTCAATCAATCAGATATGTCTAAAAAATGTTCTCTTTATTGGCAGGGCTTTTGATTTGTTTTAAACAAACAGGCAGAACAATGGAAATGCTATCAAGTAACTAAGTATGAAAACAGTCTAAATTATAATGGAAGCACTGACCTTTATAGATAAGTTAATAAAAGCCTTGGAGGTTAATTCTGAATGAAACACTGTTATTCACTGCAGCTCATTAGTATGAAACAGGTGTTGTGTCACTAAATCTCTGCATGTCACACTGATGCTTTCTTTCTTAGTATTATTGTAATCTGATACTTAGGCATCAGTTGTTTAGGCCAAATTCAATAGCTTTGTTTAACTTTGGAATTGGATGTTTCAGTACTGCATTATCTTTTACCCCCAAGACTTGGAGCAAACAATTTATGTTATGTTCTCTGAGAGCTTGTTTTAATAAATCAACAGTCTTTTTAAATTAAAATTAAAAAGAAAATTCTATTATTCTGAAATGTTGTTTTGTTAATTTAATCCAAACTGCAAAACTCAGTCTAAACATATTTTGTCCTTTAACTAAAAATCAAACAATTTAAGGTTCAATATAAAGTAACTGAATACATATTAAAATCTCTTCTAGAATTTTAGGCACATAATATATCTAAGCTAAGAACACCTACACCCACACAAATATTTAAGAAGAAACTACTGGATGACTATTTTATTGGAAACAAATTATTTTTTAAGAATTTCAGCTCCATCAGCTTGAAAGAATAATACATTTGTGATATGCAGTGTTTGTTAAGATACTTTTATATGTTTTTTAAATAGTAACATTTCAGAATATTACTATCCCTAAGTTTGCAGCTTATGCCACCCATTTCTGAAGGAATGCTTTAATCCTCTCTACTCAGAAAAGGCAATTTAACATTGATAATGTGCCTGCTCAGAGCTCCATCTGGTTGCTGCTGATAAGGGCATCTGTGTGACAGGGGAATTTTCCACTCTTCGGGCGATTTGCAGTGCTCACTGAACTTCTAAAAAATCTACCAGCAAGGAGGCAGGGACAGGGATTTCATATTAGTGGACAAAATAGCAACTGTAGATCAGCATGTGCTAGTTCATCATGGAAATATAAAGGAAACTGGTATGTTTTATTTCTACAAAGCTTCTGATAACTAATTAGTAAAACAAAATTAATGGCAGCCTTCAATTAAAGCCAAAATAATTGAGATTTAAATCAAAACCACTACCTGAATGTCTAAGAACAATCTAGATCTAGAATTTCAAATTTCCCTTTCAGCAAGAAATATATACAATTTTATAAAACAAACCTCTGGGACAATTCTGAAAAAAACTCTTTGTGATACATATGAGGTTTTATATAGTAGTTTTTGCTGTAAGAAATATAAGGAGTGAGATTTTTGGAAACATATACTCCATCACACATATACTAACTCACACCTCTCACGACTTCATTGCCACCAGCTCCTCAAAGACAGCAGCTTATAGTTTAGCTTTCTTGGAAACATAAGTATTAGCCTTTTCCTCTAAGACACCTCTTTCAAAACATACCTAAACTTTCACATAACAGTGCACAGTAGAGAAAACATATTCTGTTAAAGAAAACACTTCTCCTTTATAAAATGTTCTACATCAGATACAGCCCTAAATAATTTTTGAAGGAGACTAGTGTATCTTCACCCTAATTCAGGCTCTCTTCAGACTTGAGGATCTGAGTACCATCTGCCCTCTACTGAAGAAAAGCAGAGCTCTCAGTGTCTATTGTCATCAATGATGAAAAGCTTCGGGCATCTGATAGAACAGTGGAACACAGAGTGGTCTCTGAAAGCATCTTTTGCTATCTCAGCCCCCTCAACATGAAGAAAAGAGAAGAAAGAAAGAAAGAAAATCTATATGAGTGACTGTTTCCTCTATCTAGAAATCTTTGCATCATTCATTGGAGCAACAAATTTTGTAGAAAACTAGCTTTATCTTCCTCACTCAGAGGAAATAAAATTGAGAAGATAGATTTTGCCCAGCTATACAGACTCTTCGTTAAAAAACAGTCCTACTTCATCCATTCTTGGGGGATTTCATTAAAGGAACATACTGGGATTGCGTATTTCTCAGAATTCATATCAGGACAGAGTAGGGAGAAGTACAAATACAATGCCCTTTCATTTCACTTTTCAAAGACAACAGATATATGAAAACAAACAGATACTGAGACACAGACTTGAAGGGAAGAACGCAAGGTTCCTATATTGCTCTATACGTAACTGACAGCAAAATCAAAAGCTTTGTTTATACAGCCAACAAGCACGAGATTATTGCTATGCAATACAGAAACAGTCCTCCAAGTTACTGCCACAAATGACAGCCATCCATGCTATGAATGTGGAGCTATTAAAATTAAAGCTAGGCACACAGGATTTGAGTGACACACTATACTAATCTCCCAAATGTCAGCAAAGACATGGAGGCATGCATACAAAAAGGGCGTAAATTTAACAAGGTAAGACTGTAAGGAAAGGGGAAGGTAGCTAAGGAGCTGCTCTCCCAGCTGCACATGGAAATCCGGATGCCAAGAACCAGCGTGCCTCTTTTGCTAGGAATACAGACAGGGACTAGTTCTCCCACTAGGTGGTAGAAAATTTGCTTGCAATTTCTTTTCTCTTTTACCAGTGACGTCTGTCTGGGTAAGCGAAAGTAAAGTAAGGAAAGTTCCCGTTTTCCAGAAAAGATAAGCTGCAGCAAGTGGCTACATCTTGTTTAACCAGTAACATTCCAATTCCAGCATGCAGAAATCCACTTCAAACATGGCCTCTAGCTGTAAACTAGCGTCTTTTAACGCAACAGATGATGATGTAATTTTCTGATTGAAAATGGAACATGACTTAAGAAGATTAAGAGTGTTTAATTCACTTCCAAATATATGGAATCAATACAAATATCATTGCATTCAAATACTTAATTAAACAGGGACTACTTATCACCTTGACCACTTTATCTGTATGCTAGATTAAACACCAAGAAGAAATGAGTAACAGCTGTAGATGGCCTGAACAAAAGCAATGAAATGGTTCAGAATACATGAAACTGGAAATGCTCAAAGGTAACTGGTTGGTAAGGAACACAGGCGTATCATTACCTCAGAAAGAACTGCATGGAAATAGGGAAGAAACAGGCTGAATGACAGGAATAACTTTCAGAAAGCAAGCTACTTCAGTCTGTAATTTAAATTGTGGATAGTCCACTGTCTGGATACTTAAAGCAAAACAACACATGCTAAAATCTTCTCAAGTCTGGGAGATGACCAGCTCACATATTTACTTCCATAAATACAAACTGTAAGGTAATATTAAAATATCTTCTTAAAACTTTGATTATTTTTTTTTAATAACCTGTAGTTCCTATGCAATTATTAAGTAGTAGAAGCCTGTGAATTTGGATTGCTGAATTGAAAGGCAACTGAAATAAACCATTATGTAGCTGATCTGTCAGGCACCATCATAAATGACCTTATGAGATAGCGTAACAATAGGCAAGGCTGGATCCAACACCTGAAATCCTTCAGCCATGGACAAATGGAAAATTGCTGACACTAGTCTAACCTAACAAGAAGAGGTCACAATGAGTACAAGTGGCAAATCCTAATTTTAGTGGTCAACCACGTTTCTTTCTCCAGCAGTGCAAGCAGCAATGAAATGCTGTTCTTGTTTGAAGTATTTTTTTAACTCTTGGAATGAAAACAAAAATCTTGTGCTTAGGGTGTTAATATAAAAATAATACAATATATTGTAAAGTATGTTTAGCTAGCATTTTTGAAGTTATATAACATTGGACCCAGAAATAAATTATAACACTTTTTTTCTACTTTAAACGGCATGTCAAGTTACAGTTACAAGTAATCATGCTTTTATATGGAAAGCATTAATTTTAAGTCCTTTGTATTTTTGGAAGGATATTACATTGTATTGACCAAACACATCATTGCTAAAAATCCCAACATTTATCCTTGTATAGCATATCCACTTAAACTAATACAGAATAATCTTTTAACTTGCTATGTATAAAATTTAATTGCTCTTCTTAATCAAGGCACAGCTAAGACATCTGTATTATAGTAATATTTCTTTTAATAGAATTATACAATAATCTAGGTTGGAAGTGAATTCTGGAGATCAGATGGTCCAACCTTCTGTCAAAAGCCGAACCTTAGATTTGATTATCTAGAGTCCTGCTGAGCCAAGCCTTGAGTATTTCCACTGTTCATATACTAAAGACACATAGCAACTAGAGTTTACAAAACTGCATTTGTGATCTCCATTTAAATAAATAAAACTAATGTCTGACCTAGAGATTAAAACCCCCCTGTGATTTAAAAATCACCAATATGGCAGTGATACAGAAATAATTTCATTCACTAAATAGTGGTAGAGAAGATTTGACAGTTTGGCAAAGAAAGGTAGAAGACGAAATTCAACATAAAATTTTGTTATATGCAAAGTAAAAACTTGAATAAAGAAGCAGAAGTCAATGTTCTCGAGGTTTTGTGCCACTGCTGCATATACTCCAAATGAACTGAAAGGCACATCTTTGCATCTTGCATATGCCTGCATGTGAAAATGAGAAAATGTAACCTTGTACTAAGTACTCAAAAAATACTTTGTGGAAAGGATGGAATTTTTTATTTTAATTTTACAGAAGAAAACTATCTGGTTAATAATACTATTAGTGAGAAACACAAAAGAAAAAATGTAAAAAGAAAAAACATACCCACCTGGCTACTGAATACATAAACAGAAAATCGTTGTCAGGTGATCCAGGACTCTTACTATAATCTGTATACTTCTTCTGTGTGGTACTTTTTATATCTTTCATTACAGATTCCATTTCTTTACTGAGATTGGTTTCAGACTATGAACAAAGACACAAAAGAAGATTAGTTAATTCTACCTGAAGAAATGCAATAGCTGATCACAAAGCGTAGCGCTTTCATATTTATAGAAACACATTTGCAGGTTATAAAACAAATACGTATTAAAAGCCAGTATTCTGTCCCACAGAAGTGTTATAATATTCAGAAAGTTGTTCTGAATATGAAAACATCACCATTCTGTCCATCTGCTGAGATCAAGAATCTCATTGATTGCATTATTTTAAAGTACATGAAAAACAACACAAAGTATCTCCATCAAGAATGGAAGGCTAGCAAAATTTAATAGAATTAATTCTATCATACAGAAAGAGCTCATGAAGCTCTGGAATACATGAGCACCTCCAAACTGCTCTTTCTGTAAAACAGGTAATCCATACCTTAAAATGCTCTTAATAGACATCCTTTAAATAGTTTCCAGTTACAAAGGATACTGGTGTTTTTACATTGTAAGGAAATGCTAAATGAATTTTATATTACATGACTCAATTCTATGTGCACTACTATGGAGAGAAGTAAAAATGTACTCCATAAAAAATTGTATTAATCACATTTTCTCATAGCTTTCTAATTGTTTTGTTTTGTTTTGTTTTGTTTTTTTTTATTAGGTAATTCAGTAAGTGCTGTAAATATTTTAAATTTCTTGATATGAAAAAAAAGAGTATGCTGTCTTCCATATCAGAATAAAATGAGGTTTCCCAGGTTGTTGAGTTTCTAATAGGTCACAAATGAAACATAATGTCAAAACTGAATGATACAGGCAAATTAACAAGGATCTTTCTGCCTTACACTGATGCTTACTGGGAAAGTTCCCAGCTGTTCTTGAAGATCTTCCACCTCTTGTACAAGATCTTGCATACGCTTGTTACTATGACTTTGCCAGAGGCTTCTTTCCACATCATTTCCAGGATAACAAGGAAGAACACTGTTAGCAAACTGCCTACAGAGGGGACAGGTAAATTCTCCTTTGTCCACTGAAAAACCCTGGAGGACCTGGTCATTCTAAAACAAAATAAAGAAGATGTAGCTGAAATTTATAAAATTATGATTTTTAATTTGACATTTCAGGTGTATAGCTAAAGAACTAAATCTAAAACCAAAACACTATTAAGAAAGAATAACTGGGATAGTTCTTCATTTCAGTGAAAAAGGTCTTAACTGCTAAGCTAAAGATTATCTTACAACCCTCCAAGTCAATTAATTTCCTAATTTTTAACTACTCTTCATTGTCAATAATATCCCCATAATAAACTAGAAATACTTCAACAGGGTAGTGTGAACATTTCACATGTGTTGTCTCTTTCTAGCAATTCCCAATAAAGTTTGAGAGTCACAAAATCACAGAATCATTCAGATTGGAAAAGACCCTTGGGATCATCGAGTCCAACCATCAGCCCTATTCTACAAAGTTCTCCCCTACACTATATCCCCCAACATCTCATCTAAACCACCCTTAAACACATCCAGGGATGGTGACTCCACCACCTCCCTGGGCAGCCTATTCCACTGTCTGACCACTCTTTCTGTGAAAATTTTTTTCCTAATGTCCAGTCTAAACCTTCCCTGTTGCAGTTTAAAGCCATTCCCCCTTGTTCTGTCACTAATTACCTGTGAGATGAGACCAGCACCAACCTCTCTACACTGTCCTTTCAGGTAGTTGTAGAGAGTGATGAGGTCTCCCCTCAACCTTCTCCTCCTTAAACTGAACAGTCCCAGCTCCTTCAATCACTCCTCAGAGGATTTATTCTCCAGGCCCTTCACCAGCTTCGTTGCCCTCCTCTGCACTCACTCCAGCACCTCGATATCTCTCTCGTATTGATGTGCCCAAAACCGGACACAACACTCCAGTGTGGCCTCACCAGTGCAGAGACAGGGGGACTGTCACCTCCCTCCTTCTGCTGGTCACACTATTTCTAATACAAGCCAGGATACCGTTGGCTTTCTTGGCCACCCAGGCACACTGCTGGCTCATGTTCAGCTGGTTGTCAATTCGAACCCCCAGATCCTTCTCTCCCAGACAACTCCAGCCACACCTCCCCAAGCCTGTAGCGGTGCATGGGGTTGTTGTGGCCCAAGTGCAGGACCTGGCACTTGACCTTGTTGAAGCTCATCCTGTTGACGCTGGCCCACCGATCCAATCTGTACAAGTCTCTCTGTAGAGCCTCCCTATTCTCATGCAGATCAACACTCCTGCTTAACTTGGTGTCATCTGCGAACTTACTGATGATCCACTCTATGTCCTTACCAAGATCATCAATAAAGATGTTGAACAGAAATGGTCCCAACACCGAGCCCTGAAGAACACCACTTGTGACTTGAGTCCCTTGACAACAAAGCAGTTTTGAATGCAACAAGTAGTTACCATTTAGTCTGTTATACTAAATAATACATTAAAAAAATGATTGCATAAAATCTGATGACTTCTATCAATGCTGAGCTTGTGGCAACATTTTGCAGTGCCATTCAAAAGATCTGCAATTGGGCTGCAAGAGGTCGAGGGGGGTGAAGGAGGCCAGCAACATCGGTGGAACACTACCCTGTTTACTGAGACCATGTGAAAATAAGGATTCTAGCCAACAATTTCTGAAGCTTGACCAACAAACTCTATTTTAAAAACATATATAGTAGTCATTTCCTGACAGTATTTTCCAAGGAGGAAAAAAATTTGCATAATTCACAGGAGTTAAACTGTTTTAACTATTTCTCTAAACTGTATGCATATACGTAATATATACTACACATAACTAGAGATAAAAATCTAACTTTCTGTAACTTAATATTCATATTAGGAATTAACCAAAAGCACAAGTGTATATTTGTAAAATTCCCCTCCATTTAAAATTGTAATGTTAATGTAAATTTTTCTTCAGTTCTCTGTAGTTTCTAACACACAGTAAACATCAGAATAAGAATCTATGAAACAGAAATCAGGAGTATAAGAAATGCTTTACCTGAATATGCACATCAGAAAAAAACTCATTCAAACCCAGTGATTTATTTTTTTAAGAACAGGATTAATTTAGTCTAGTATTTTTTCTGATATAACAGAATAACTGAAACCAAAGTACTATTATTAATAATATCAAGATGTATTAAGAATATTTATTATCTACAGTTCTTGAAACATAAAAACATCTTGTCCATTCATGTAAACCCAATCTTTCTCTCTCTGAAATGAACAGCATAAATCCAATTGACTTCACTACAAACAGTTCAGATCCTAATAAAGAATATTATCTTTAGTTTTACTTACTCGTAAAGATTCCATGTAAGATTTGTGACAATCTATATGTAACGTGTGACCACAAGTTTGTACATAAACACCTCCTTCCCAGCCTATGGACACTGCTTGCAGACAGGAACTCTAAAAGAAAGCAAAAACATGGAGAAAAAAAAAAAGTGTGTGTGTATATATATATATATATATATATATATACATACACATATATATACACATATATGTATGTATATGTATGTATATATATATGTATTTACAACAATTTATTTTAAGATTTTTAAAAAATAAAGATTTTTATTTGCATGCTAATTAAAAGATATGCTGTGGAAAATAAAGTACTTACTTCTGCTAACTTACATGGCTATCATTATGCTATTCTTTTCAACAGAATTCCAAACACTGAAGTTAAACTTCTGCAATTCTTGTAACTTAAGATAATGACTTCTTTAAAGTACCTCTTGTATTAAAGCATGAAGGTGGCTCTAACCCTACCATCTGTTCCAACAGTACTAGTTATCCCATGTCCAACAGCAATAATCTGTTCCAATACATTTCATTCAGTTTTTATGTAACCAAAACTACAAGATCACAGTTATATAATAAAACCCCAATCTGTTATTAAAATTTAGTATGAACACTTAAGGCTTTTAATGTACTGTTGTATATAACACATCATAGAGGGAAAAGAGAAAAAAATTCTTGTTTAGTGAATTGAGTTTTATACTAGGATTGTTTTGAAAACATTGGCCTTACTCAAAGACTGCACTTATAGCCTGCATGTCAAAATAAAGTTCCCTCACTGGTAGTTCTCAAAATAATGAACTGAATAAACAGTCACCACTGGCAAACATGATAAGGAATTGTAGAAAAATCTCTTGCAGAAAACTAGCTATAAGTCAGTTTAATTATTAAATCTCAATTTCCCCCCAAAATAATTTCATATACAGACTGAAATGTACATTCCAGTTATACATATAAAGAACAGAAAAGTATTTATGGGTACCAGACTTGGAAAACTATTTTTAGAGTAGACTCACCCTAAAATGGTCTTAATGTATGATGTAAAACCAGTGTACTGTGAATAACCAACCCTGATAGTTGCATTTTCTAAGGAAGTCGTAGCATCTCACTTTTTTCCCCTGCATATGAGCAGGAATCAAAATAGAATTACAGTTCCAGCCACAAGACACGCTCCTATTTACCTTGTCTCAACATCACATTCACCCTCTCAGGCCACAGAACATGAAAAACTTTTTCTCCTACTAGTTCCTGCATAATTTAATAGACTGCACTATTAGTAAGGCACAATCATATGATATACATCAATAAGCCCCACAGGACAAATGCTTCACTCAGGAAAAGCATTATTTACTGCATGTGTTTAACAAGGCTACTTAGTAGCATTTGCGTAAGAAAAAAAACAACCTCAAAGTCTTTGCAGAAAGGTTTTACTCTTGAGTTTCATTTTTGAGTGAAAGGTTTTATTCTTAAGTTCAGAAATAAAAGAGATTCCCAAGTAAGCCATAGGCTTGGGATGGAGCACATCTATATCAAGCTACTGGTTAGAGTACTATATGATTCTGAAAATAGTCCTGTCATTCTAGCATATGAAGTTTTACCTCTTAATCCTCAGTCATATCACTCCATATTAAAAATGATCACTTGCAGTGATTTCTCCTTTGATGGGCAAGAACACTACTCCCTGACTGACAGCAAGCATCAAATTTCCACACAAAATGAATCTCTATGGAGGGAACTGGCCTGTTTTGCCCAATTGGTATATAGCATGTAGCTTCTGAATATGTTTTTTCCTTCCAGTAGAATAAGCTAGATCATGTTTCATAACATAAATTTTCATATATAAGTGAAATTATTCTCTTGCCTCCTAAAATCTGTTATTAGAGGAAGGACACTTACTGGGAAGGACAGAGTTGATAAATAAAAAGACTTCTTATTGTTTAGCTCAGCTGAACAAGATGCTTAAGACACTAACAGATGTTCCATTTTTATGCCAAAAGAAATTTAAGGATTAGTTCTTTCATGCAGAGACATTTTTAGCACAGTAGTAACCTGGGAACTTGAAAGCAAAAATAGCTAACTCAGACTAATGTTTGAATCAGGACTGGAATTTTTGAAAGCAAGGATCCATTTGCTCATTGCATTACAATATATTTTAGACTAATCTCTTAGTAGCGTTACTGAGCAGAAAGGGAAATAAACACTTCAGAGAGACCAAGTTTGAGTAACATTTTCCTTGGAACTGCTTTCATTTGTAGTATGCAAATGTGAAAATAAAGCTACAGTATTGCTTCACTTTTAATCACTTCAGTAGGAAAAAAGATATTAACTATCTGAAACAATAAACAAAAACCATCAGTGTCAAAATAAGAAAAGCTTTTCCAGAGATTCTTTCTGAACTAAATTATCTTTTGTTCAGGAATAATTTCCTGTTTATGTCTTTAAAAGTTTTACTTTCTAGCAAGGAAATATATAATACTTGTCTCAGGAGAAGGCATTTTTCTGAAAACATTGCCCAATTTTTAAAACTATATCAAAACAAGTATGAGATTTAGTCTAAATTAATCTATTCTACATAAGCAAACTTGGTTGCAGTTGGCAAATTTCAATTATCTGTTATAACAGATTAAAATAAAGGTAGCAATCATGTCAGAGTAAAAATTGCCACAGTTTTTCCTCTGTAAAGCTCCTAAAGGCTGATTACTTAGA
Source organism: Athene cunicularia (assembly GCF_003259725.1). Classification (NCBI taxonomy): domain Eukaryota; kingdom Metazoa; phylum Chordata; class Aves; order Strigiformes; family Strigidae; genus Athene; species Athene cunicularia. The sequence continues at coordinate 16,286,146 of NW_020799107.1, forward strand.
TCTGCCTAAGAGCTGGTATGTCACCTGGGACTAGTCTATAGGAGCTAATTTAGGGTCATAGTTTACATATTCTTCTCCCCAAGAACGATTTCTCAGAACAGTTATATAGTATCTCACATGGTTTTACACACTAGCAAGGAAGGTCACAAGCAGCACTTCCACAAAGGTCTACAACTGAAGAAGTCTTGTTAAGCAACAAGAATTGACTCTCAAAATTAAATATAAAAAACTATAATATAGCTTTGTGAAGCAATGCAAAACTCTGCTTGGAACAGCTAACAGAAGTGCAAAATAGAAAATAACATACCAATTACTGTAAAATTGAACTTCAGTAATATTGTGCAGAGTTTAGGATTCAGCAGAAGAGGATGAAGTTTTCTGCTAGTCCCTCCTTCCCATCCATTCATTCTCCCCTTCTCTGCAGTAGCTCAGAAAACTGTTACAGATTAAAACAGCTCTTTCCACTCTGTGCTGCCAAAAATACTTATAACTGATTAAGAGTAATTCCTTGATCAGGTTTTCTGAACAGCCACAAAAAACCTGGTGTTATGAAAGTAAAACCTAAGACAGCAAACCACAAAACCAATTGTATGGTCATGCTGAATTGTGAAGTACCTTCTTCTAGAGAACATCTGCATCAGTATTTAATGACTATATAGCCTGTAGATATACTAGATGCCTATCAGAAATAGAACTAGGGAAAAGCCAGGTGTTTTTTAAAAACAAGGACTCTTTCAAATGCAAACACCTCGTAACTTCTGTAACATAACAAAGTGTTCAAATACAGAAATTAAACTAGGATGACTCTGAGTTGTAATTTCATCTACCTTTTTACATGAATTTTTCATAAGCGGTAGTATTGTTCACGTGAAATACTTACATCTTTAAAATATCGTTGTAAAGTTGTAAGCCTCACATCATGCAGTGCTGCACAGGTATCCCAAGGGTATATTTGCTCTTCTTCAGTAGTTGGTAATTTCTTTGGCTCAGTACTATTGCGGCATTGTCCCAAGACTGTATGAAGAAAAGAGGCAATAAAGAGTGCAATGGAGAACAATATGCTAAAAAATTAGGAAAATAATCAGGAAATCCTGGTTTGTAACTACAATGTGCTTTGATGATGTTAAACAGTGAAAAATAAATTAAAGAAACTAAATACTGAAAGTTGTGCTTTTGTACTCGTACATAAAGTGTATATATACATACACATACATATGGATACACTAATGGCTATTTTATTTTCTTCCAACACCTGTTTTTCTGCAAGTCTATTAGCTTTTGCAAACCCTGCAGTATATAACAGGAACTAGGAGGGAATTAAACTGTTCACTCTTTTCCCAAATGTTTAAAAATTTTCTCAATACCCTTAGACCTACCCATGTACCTCATGGAGGACCATCCACAGAAAATGGAAGACTGTGTCTTTCCAGGAGACTCAACAGTATTTATGCACACATATTAAAAGCTGCAGAAACACTGCTTGTCCAAGTCACACATTCATACCTGAGGATGCTTGTAAGAGTACAACTAGACCTGTAGGTCTATCTTCAGTAGAAGGACCACTTTGTCCACAAATAACACAATCGTATATTGCCTCAGAAACGTGCTGTTCTGATGTAGCTACCTCCATTGCAATATCAGCATCTGGCGATTCTAAAAAAGGATAAGAAATTTATACTAAACAGAGAGAAAGAAATACAATTGCATCTATATTTAGTGACAAAAAACTCCAAAATAATCTCTCTAGTTTATCTACAACTAAAACATTGACCCTTGCTTAAAACTTACCTTGCTGCTTAAAACAGACACCTACACAATGAAGTACAAGGTTGACCATATTCAATATTATTCTGAGTGGAATTAAATGTTTAGTTTGAGTTTTGTATTAAACTTTATCTCTTTAAAACTTCTATAAAGCAGAGATATAATTTCTATTTCATTATATTGAAAACTCTGAACAGAGAGAGATTAAGGGCAATGAATATGAATTGCTACTAAAACCAGATTTGCTCATAACTGACTCTTAACAACAATTAGAAAGAAAAATTTAATCTGAAGACCTTAGAAATAAAGATGCTTAGACAAGGTGAATGAATCATACAACTAAAAATGAAAACATTTCTTTTTTAATATGAAACTTGGACAATCTTTAAAAATTTGGGGTGCATTTAGAAAGTAACCTGCTGCTATGCAGCAGATGTTTAGTTTAACATTTACTGTATACAAGATGTAGCAAATATCGGGGTTTTTAATGGTCCACATTATTATTTCCTAGGTGCACAGAAAGAAGTGTTCAAGGCTAAGGACCAGCTTCAATGTAGTGAAGCAAATGCACTTACGTAGCTTTGTTCACATGATGGTGGTGGTGGTTTCAGTGCAGGAGGCTAACCAAAACAGAAGCAATTTTATTTTACAATCAAAGGTAACACTTCTTTATTGACTTCAAAAAAAAGCACCTTAGGACCAAATGAGCCTTTCCTGACTCTGTGATTCTGTGACTGCTCACCAACACATACAGTCAGCCTCTTTACCTAGAATATAAGGGTGCATTGTTTCCTAGAAGACAATTTTTCCAAAGGAAAACACCTTCTCCCTACCTTCAACCATGTCTTTTATCTCCTTGATTAAGAAGGCCAAGTTTCTTGATAGAGAAACCAAAAACCAGCAGAACTGCTTTTAGGAGAGCTGCTCTCCTGAAAGTCCCCTACAAGTTCAGCACAGGAGGCCTGCTGCTACAAGGAGAGTGTGTTGGAGGTTAGGCGACATCTTTCTTTGCTATGAAAAGCCCCATACAATGCTCTCACTCACAGGGCATAATCAAACTTACACTGTTTTATTAACTATTGTTTTACTTGTCAGTTATTGAAGGTCATACGAAAATGAACTCCGATCTTCATTGACATGCAGTTGTTAATATTGTACACACGTCTATCACCATCTAGTGGCAGTTAGATGTACAATGAAAGAAAAATAATTCATCAACTGCAAATATTTTTAAGTCCAAACATCCAGAAAACCTAGAAGCAGCTGTAGCACAGAAGGAAGTAAATACTAAAAGCTATTTTTTATATTTAACATCACCTCATAATTGTGTAATGCACACTCATGTGTAATACCTATGTATCAGAAGCACATGACACGACTAGAGTTCCAACCTTCTTAGTGATCTTTTTCTAAAATATTGTCAATACAACGCAAAATATGCATCTATTCAATAGTTTTAAGTGCAGTAAGAGAATCTGGTGCGTCAATCTGATTTTGAACAACTCAATGGAAGTCCTCAAAAATCAGTCAACATTTAATTTACAAAATACCATTTCTTCATCATAAACTGCTTATTTTAAACCATAAAGAAAAAAATACAGAACTTAGTATTTAAAAGGTGTTTCAAAGCAATTCAGTATATGCAAGCTATACTTCTATTGCCTATGTGCAACAGGCACATAAAAATCAGCCTAATTTAATTTTCGAACTCAATGATCAAATGTGTGTTTCCCTCATAACCATTTAGATCTAGCGCTAGGCTGCTGTGGCAAACAATAAAATTTCAAGGGAACTAAACTTCTAGCACCAAGGAATACTTCCTAATAAAATAATTTCTCCCAAAGCTAGTGAGAGAAAACAAAATCAAATTACACAAAATCCATGGGTAATAAAAACTGGCACGAATTTAAAATCTCAAATAATTAAGCAGACCAAAAAACCCCAACCAACCAAAACCTCCCAATTCTTTTTGAATGGATTATGACAAACCTTGATTACTGGCTTAAACTAGTTGTTAGCTTCTTCGGAATAGATGCCTTGGGCTATGGTTTGTTTGAGAGAGTACATTTTTGGCAGTGTAATTACTGGCGTGAAAACATATCAGTTAACAGTCCAGAAAAAAGATATAGCAATGATCTCAGACTTGTCTGTCTTGCTTCCCTGAGTTTTGACTCTGTGGAGCTCCTGTGAAAGCAACAGACCCTGCCTCACCAGCTACATGATCTACCTACACTGTCAAGGACATGTTTCTCCTCATGTTTAAACTCCAAATACTGTTGAAAATGGACACTCTTTTCCCGCAAACTGCCTTCTAAAATATTTAATTAAAGCACTGATGCTTTTGAATATAAAGTAATTGGCATGTCTCCATTCTACTTCACTTTCAGCTACATATTTCCTATTTCACATGGGGTAAAACAAAACTAAACTGCATTTAACTGCAATAGCACTCATATGTGCTATGTGCTTAAAATGCCTAGATACTTGTAGCTCCACACCTTTTAAAAATTTTTCTCTCCATGTCATATAAACTAAAGTACAGAATTGCTTTGTGTTTTCCATGGCAACTTGTGAAACATTTATTTAAAATGACTGGAGTTATAATACCATTTTATTAATCTGATTTAGAAAATACAGGTTCTTATCAACTTTTAAAGCATGAGCTTACATTTCCTAGCTCCCAGGATGCAACTATAAAAAGACAGCTTAATGGAAATTGTTTAATTAAATGTCCTTTCCTATTAATTAAAAGTCTTTAAACACTGATTGTAATATAACATAAAATTCCTTCCATTCTGGCTAAAAACTCCAGTCATTATCACCAAGAACTGTCACATGAACAATGCCACATCAGTTGCAACAAGGTGAAATCTAATTCTCCTTATTTTGCTTCCACTGGTGCACAAACCCCCAACATTTTTTGCCAACGCTAGGAAGGTATTTCCATGAAAAATAGCACTTGTGTGTTATGTCCCAGAACAACACTGCCTTACTGAGTGCCAAAGGAATCCTTTGAGAGCTATTTGCTAAGATACTGATCTCAAGGCAAATTATTCCTCCACCTTTCAAACAGGTTTTGTAGGAGCCTGCAGTTTTGTTTTGTGTGAAAACCACTGACACCCAAAACAAGACATCTCGTCACTCCACTGGAGATTCAGAAAGTAGGTAGTGGCCACAGGAGAGCAAGGAAGATTAACGTGGCTTAATTGCTAGGCTGAAGCATGACTTTGCTAGTCAGGCAGCAGTCATACGAGACAGCAAATGTATTTTATGTCAAGCATTCTTTGGAATACAACCAAGGATGCTTACAGATTAAAACTCTGACTCCAAAGATTTAACCTAATTGATTTCACAGAGACTCATCCTGATGATGTCAATGCGTGCGAAAGAGCAGATGGGAAATACAAGGTTAAGACACATGGTACTGCTATCAATACACCAAGTTTCTCTCATGAGGTTTGTCTAATGTTGTAACACACTCCACCCCCTTATAGTGGGGGGGGTCTGAGACTTTATTCTTGTGAATTATTTCCAAAATCTGGATAAATATGAACCTCATTAAAAACAAAAATAAAAGCACTGAAGGAGGATGAAAACATTTAAACTGTGACAGAAATCCAGTGTAGTGTCAAACACTATCATTCCCATGGGTTTTCAAAAAGTTTAGCTCTTTGTTTAGTTTTGTACTAAGACAAATGAGAGACCCAAAGTTACAAAATCCTAGCATCTCCTACCTCCTAGCAAATTACTTATCAGTCTGCTAAAATCTAGGACACTGTTTTATCACAGAATGCATTGCTGCCTGAATTTTATTTCTTTTCTATTCCTCAGTTAAAGATTCACTCCCTTTCCTTCTCCCATCCAGCAAAACCCCATAACTGAAAGGGCTTTGTAAACACAGTAAATAAAGTTTACAGTCTCTGTTAACTGTAGTCAACATTTTTTCTGCTGTATACATTGTGTGTCAAAGTGGCCCCCTGGCATCAAAGCAACCATTAGTATGCTAATATTCTTTGCCCTGACCCAGCATATGTATTCTCAAGAGATCAGTACCTAATTTATTTTTCTATCTGGGGTTCAGAAGATTGAGCATTAGGAAATGTATGTCACCTCGCATTAAAACTCTGCACTTTTTTAACTCTAGCTAGGGAACATTCGCTTGAAGGACAAAATTACATCCTGCCAACACTCACATCATAGCAAAGAAACACAAAGATCATACTGCATACTTATGAGGCATCCAAAAAAAAAAAAAAAAAAAAAAAAAAAAAATCACACTGGGCACTTCAGAGACAGCAAAACTATTGAAGGAATGCCAGTTGTCTTAATATTTATAATTTAAAAATTAACCAATTTATGAATTTTCACTGAAATATTTCTGATTAAGTAGTTCAGCATCTTGGCTGTAATAGACCATAGATCATGATTATAAAACAGATCTTTACAAGTATCACTGTAATTTACTAAAGGCTATTATTAAAACTGGAGCAGAGGGATTTGGTTTTGTTCTTACCAAGTCCTGCCTGAAAAGCAGTGAAGTTTCAAAAATCTCTTTCATGGAGTTCCACATCAAAACAGATAAACCATAGCCTCACACTGGGTAAGGGCCCTCAAAACAAAGATGTAAAAGTAGCGATTGCTAGGAGACTGGAAGGCCTATGGAGTTGACACTGTATGCGATTAGAGGACAACACATTTTTGACTCGGTGGACATTATCCTCAGATATTTGAAGAGCTCTATCTGCTGCTCTTAGAATGATGATTCTTGGTTTATTTTTCTACTTTTTAAGTTTGTCCTGCAGTCAGACAGCTAAAGACAGCACAGTGGATTCTGTTCCATCCTTGTTCATTAACATAACTGTTTCTAAATTTCACTTAATTACTTCCAGGCAAGCTTGAATGGCAATGTGATTCTGCAGATGTCACAGAATATAAAAAGTAACAGGGGGCACAAATGGAAAGGGCTACATAATCAGAATTTTTTCTACAGTGGTTATATGCAAGAAAATGCCAACCATTACTTTCAGAATCTCAGATGAATTTGTGAATTCCAGTTCAAATAAAGACTTTTTGCTGGTAAAATGAGACACATTTAATATTGAAAAATTAACATATAATTGAGTAAGTTCCTTTTAAGTCATGTTTTAATTGCACCATCTCAAAAATCAAAGAAGAGGAATGCTTCAGGGGATTAACAGTGGCTCTGTGCACTTTAATAAACAGTTTGGAAACTATTAAGTTTATGGGGTTTTAATAAAATAACCTTTAAGCTTTGGCTATTCTTTATTATTCCTATCATCTTCTGGACACATTTCTTTTCAGAGTATTTTCTGTCTGCTACATTGTCAAAAGAAAGCTATTATTAATTTAAGTGATATACCCAAAAGCAATTACACCAATTCTCACAATTTACCACTGAATCACATCCACATTTCATAGACAGAGAAGTTTAAAAGATGATGATGACACTACTAATAATAATTTACTCAAGTAACACTAACCAAATCACTGACACAGCCAGGGGAGCTGAAGCCTCACCATCCTTGCATTCTGACAGTGTTATTACTGTTACAACAATCAAGAAATGAACCTATTGTTGAATTTCAACCTATAACAGAAGTAACAGGTAACAAAGTTTGAATATATCAGAATGGAACATGTTTTAACTGACTAGTTTTAGTATGAATTTTTGTTTTCATTTGAAAGCATTTTTGTTTTAAAATGTACTATTTCAGCACAGCTATGATAAAATTCAGGGTAAGCCTATTAAATACTTATAGTAGTTTTAAATTGAATCACTCCAGAGAGACTAGTTTCAGAATTCTTACCATGTCTTGTGTTTTAAAGTCAGAGTAACAATAGTTTTGCCTCTTTTGCAATAATTTGCTATAACATATAGAGACTGCATTCACAGCTGAACAAATTACTTCAAGTAAAAAAAAAAAAAAAAAAAAAAAAGGTTTTTAAATAAATCCTACACTCTACAGTGGAATACGTACTTCCTTTCTGTGAGCTATTTTAATGACAGTTAGAAAATAAAGGCTAGTTAATACTGGACTACAGTACAAATTCAGTGTATTTTCATTGAGAACTCAGAAAACAGTATGGCAACCTAGGAGACACTGAAAAAAGTCAGTAAAAAAGCAAAGCAATTATTCAGCTAACAAAATGTCTGGAATTCTATTAAATTGTTGCCAAAAAATGTCTTCATGCAGAACAACTTTATGAAAACGTAGTCCATTAAGTTGATTCTATCCACCGCTGTGCATGACCTGGTATAACTGAAAACAAACACTATTTTTATGTTGAGATATCTGAAGTTATTCATTGTTTAAATAATAAGAAACAAACAATTTAAGTGTTGCATGCTCAAGAGCTTTTTAATGCACCATCTTAAGCACAACGGACCAGGTCTGCCTGTTACAGAAATTAAGCGTTCTTTAAAATATTTGACATACATAAGTAAAAGCTAACTGTTCCCAGTACTCCACATAAATACATGCTGTGTAATTTATTGATTTGGTTAGTATGTTTCATCCAAAAATCAAACGAGTTACTTTAAGCATAGCTTGTAAAACTCAAGCATGCAAGTATTTATGCATACATATAGCTGTATTAGCATATATATATTAGGTAAATACATAGATACATGTGATTTCATATATAAAACCATCAACTTTAAAGTTGCAATATGAACAATTCAAAATACAAGTGACTGAAGAATCAAAGTTTCTCAGCTGCTTTCAATTAGCAACGACTGTAAAAAGACTTAATTCTTAATATGTATAATGCATGTTTCTTCCTGCCTTCTTCCTTACTTCAACAAATAGATTAAAAAGAAATAGCTACCCATTTAATAAGCATGACTTAATCCCATTTTTATCTGTGAACTTTGTGTTGTATTGCACATCATCCAAACATAACACCATATATATAGTCATTAATTTGCTAAAGAAATTTAAATGACTGCTGTATCCAAGACCTTCATAAGCATAAAGCGAAAAATCTCAGCAATCTAAGAACTGAAGGGAATTTCACAATTTCAGAATATCAGATTTTTTCAGCAGCAACAGTTGTCAAAATATTTCTAACCGGTGCTTAAACTCAGATCAAAACTACATAGCAGATGATATTTGACTAAGGGGGGGGGAGGGAAGAAAATAGATTCCTGCTTTTTCTTATCTTTCAAAAGTGCTAATTTTTAATGAAGTAATCCAGATGATTAAAGTATTTTCCATTCCTCATTTAACAAGCAAACTAATCAAGATGATGTGCTTCTACACAGCAGAACCTGAAAGAACTTATTCTCAAGAAAAACAAGAGCCAATTCTGCTGTAAAGCCTGTACATGAAATAGAATACAATGTTATCACTTATAGCAACTGAGATGATCTAAAAATTATGCTTTCCTTAATTCTATACATAAATTTAAAATGCAGAATTTTTACCTTATTAAAATTTGAGGCTCTATGAAGAAATAATCTTAAATTTTGGGACATTTAACATTAAAAGGTAATACTTTAAAACCATCACACACATTTAATCATTTTATCCACTGTGTATTAAGAAGAAAATAGGAATAAAATTATGTCCTACAGATAATGTGTTCTCTTTTAAATATTTTCAAGCTAATTTATTCTTTAGGAATTATGTATTCAGTATTATCTGTCCTAAAAAACATAACTTTAAACCTCTTAAGATGTATTTAGTGAACAATTGGATACAGTAGTGGGATCTGAGGGGAGGGGGGGTTTTTTAGCATTTATTTGAGGTTTGGGGTTTTTTTTTAAATGTTTGAGTAAAAGCCCTAATACTAATGTGAAAATAAAAAAATAAAAATAAGCAAGCAGTCAATGACACAAAAACTTACCAACATCCATAGCAGTTTCCATGAAGCTTTTCTGCCTTGAGGCAAATTCAGCCAACAATTTCTGTTGCCTTTCTCTGGCCTTCTGTCGTCTTGAGTGAAAGAACAAGGGGGAAGAAAGAAAAGAAAAGAAAAAAAGAGTATATACAATGGAGGAAAAAAGAAAAACCTTATAGTGTCAGGCTGACTACAGTTGCCACCTTTAATATCATCATTCAAAATTCCTCTAAATAAAAGATTAATTTTCAAGCCTAAAAGGAAAGTCTCTGGCTTTAAAAGTAGAGTTTTCTTAAGTAAGAGTTATTTTCTTTTGAAGGAATAAAATCCTGTTCTAAAAAACCCTTCAGAAAACCAAAGGATCTTTTAACAGATTAGGACACAGCATCATAAGGAAGAGAACCCAAGGCATTATTCTTGGAAGTTTTTTTCTGTTACATAAGGGAAGAATAACAGAGTGAAATATCAACTGTTGTACAAAAACAAGTACTCCTGAAAGCAACCAATGTTTACAAGTTAATAATTAAAGCCTACCTCACTCACTTTTAATATCAAGCTTGATGCCAATGGAAACAATTATGAATAATTTATTATCTAGCTCAGGCTCCTCATACTGGTTCCTTCTTCTCTACCTCCACCCAAAGATACTGGTCACCAGCAGCTTTTATACCTGGACTTAAAGAAGTTTGAGACTGCTTCCAGACTGAAAGCCCTCATCTCCCTGGAGCCAAGCTGACTTCACTGACTTTTTCCTCATCATTTAACACAGCTCTGGATTTACAAATGCAAGACATTAGAGATTCATTCTTGTCTATCCTTCTATATAAACTGTATTAGTGATCTGTACAAGGCTACATGACCAGCTGTTCCGTAACTCCCTACATACACATACTGCAGCGGGTATAGGAATACTGATGGATGTAAAAAGATAAAGAAAACAGACATCGATTTTCCTCTTCCTGAGGTACCAAGAAAGGATTTTTACTTTGACCAGAGTTTACAAGTAGAAGAAATGGGAGAGAGTTAAGTGGGAAAATCTAACAAAACTCACATCACAGCTGCTCACCACATGGTGCATGCAAAGACTTACATGCCCCAAGGCTGAGGGTTTTACAGAGCACCTCCCCAGTGCAGCCAGGGAAGCTCTATCATAGCTACAAACTCTGTGCATCAGCACTTACAAGGAATTCTTTTCCCTAGCTCAGAGATGATTCTGATAACTAACAAGGGATTTAAAAACATCACTTGGCATCTGATGTGCTGATGGGTGAGTCCTCTTTAATCTCCAGCACTGTCTGATTATCACTGTTCTGGCACAGGAACCAGCATGCACAGTCCCAAAGCAGCTAATATACTGTAACCTGCTATCCTTAGGTGGCCTGTTTATAAGTCAAAGCTTCTTAAAGGCACCTTAAAAACCCCAATATCTCTGCCCATTTATCTGTCACATTGTACAGCTACCATTTCTCAAAATAACTTCTATTTACAACAATCCTAAGATTCATTATTCTGAGGATCATACCAGGGCATTCATTAAACCTGGTTTTATTTATTTCTCCCTGGGAATTTCTCAATATACTCCTTGACTAAGAGCAGAATGACTGTAAATAGAGGCCTTTAATAAGAAAACATAAACTAACTCTGACAGATTCAGTACAGCTCAGTAATTTTCCGTGATGGCCCATGGGAGTATGACACTGCAATTGAAAAAATACTGCAAGCAGCTCAAGCTCTCTTCTAGTTCTGTATTTCTGTTTCTATGGCGACAACCCATTGCCTGAGTGATGCCAAGTGTGTCATTATATGCTGAATTAACCAAAAAGGGTTATCATGGAATGTTCACAATCTGCTCAGTCTTTGCTAATACAAAACTGGACTTGGGGGAAAAACAAAACAATCAAAAAAAGTAGAAATTGCAGCCTGACTATATGAGCACTGTCAGTCTATGAGATTAGTAATTTGAGTTATCACATACACTGTCCATTAATAAACCTTATGGGTCCCCAATGCTATTATGGATTTGGGGAGAAGAAAATAGTCACTCAGAACAACAAAGAACTGGAAACATTTATTTTCATCAATTATGTTAGCACCAGAACTTAACTGAAAACTTACAAGTCTCCACAACAGATCCTTGAAAAGATCATATCCTTCATAGGTGGAAAGGAATGATCTTACCCTTTTCTATATGAAAAGTTACTTGATTCATTGAATCCTGTGCTTCTCGCATGCATAAATCTAGTACTACTGAGTACCACAATAACAAGTAGGTATCCAAGATATAGCTGTGTTTTATCTAAAGCAGCCATTCAGTCTGCCACTTTCTGAAAGACAATTTTACATGCTAAACCTTGACTATTTTTCTCATTTACTGAACTATTACAAGGGATTTTGAAAATTAAACCATTAACTGAACACTTTCAAGAAAAAAATTAATTTTCCTTTGTAAAGTATGTAACTTATTAAATCTGGTTAAATTTTTTTTATGTTTAATTTTCAAGTACAGTGTTGGTCTTGGACATATCAGAGAATTTAATGAAAAAATTATTTTAAATCAAATAAGAATAGCAGGATAAATAAAAGTAATCCAGAAACCAACTGAGTCAGATGGCTGCATGTTTCTACCCAAATTTCTAGAACCATTATCATATAGTCTGGTTACATAAACCATTAATACATCAAAATACTGCACAAACCAATACTCAAGAGGATTCTTGTCCATTCCAAGCTGGTGGCAACATAATTTAAAGATCTAAGTTAGCAAGGTGCAGGTTCTTCCTCAACACCCACATAAATCAGATATATTCAAAATGGATAAAGATGAGAAGTATAGAATTAAGACTTACTCTTTTAATAAGTACTTCATGCAAAGACCTAGAGACAGATCAATCAACAGATGCACAACACACACTGCCCTTCTACAGTGCCTTTACTTTGATATTAATGTTACCTTTCTTCTTTATCCAGAGTTTTCTTCTCTGCAGAACTAATCTTTTTTGGTGGTACAGGAGGTGTCACCTTCCTGCATATCTCTTCAATTATACGTTTATTCAGTCTGCTCTGTACAGCAGCTTTCAATAAAATTCTTTCTACTGCTGTCATTCCATCACCGTGAGAGTATCTTGGAATTTCTGGGTGGATTAAAACATCCACATCATCCAACCACGGAGGATAGTAAGAGTTTTGTTTTCCTGAGAGTTTGTGATGCAATTTAATCAACAAGGACAGTATGCTTTCCTTGACTTCTAGAATGGCTGTAGTTAGCTGTGGAGTTGCACCAGGTGCTGACCATTTCATCGATGTTTTGGGCCGAACCACCTGATTTGCCTCACTGGTGTTCCGATTGATGATCTCCTGAAATTTCTTTCTTCGTTCTGCGACCAAACTGAACACTTGAGCTGTCCCCGAGTTCTTGGGAAGAAAAAATTACGATGTTTAATTTTCAAAAGTACAAATGTAAACAACATACATTTATAAAACTATAGAAAATACTTTAAGCTAGGAGGAAAAGCACGAAACATTTTAAGTTTCCTCTCCCCTTCCAAAACATATTGAAATTTGGTATAGCAAAATACTAAGCCTGCATGTCATATTTTTATACAAATCAGTTATACACAACTGCATAAAAAGCCAAGTACAAAATGAAAATAGTATCCATATCAAAACAACTAACAACTGGCTTTAGTCAAATTTAGAATTCCGTTCTCCAAGTAACGTTTCCTTACTTTTTCTAGAATACTCATAATTTCAGTATCTTTATGTCACTTAAATGTCTTTAATATTAAAGTCTACTGAGCACTATTGTACAACGTAACTCATAATCCGACACAGATGAACGCAGGTGAGCCCACACATCCCTATGGGCATTGTCCATTTTGTGTGGATTTATCAGCTAACATCCAGAAGCCACATACCCATATTTGCAAGCAGAGTTTGCTATTCAGGTGTGAGCATATGAGTGCAGTTACATTTAAGACAGAGCCAATTCAGACGTTTCTATTCTATGCCACCCTTGATTTCAGTCCCAAATCAAGGATACATGGAAGCAACTTGCATAAACCAAAATCCATAGCAGAGATGTTTCCTGAATATTTTGAACATGAAATTCAGAACACTTTCAAATTTTACCCTCTCCTCAGAAGACTGGGCAGCCAAGAGATACCAAATACTTCAGAGATCAAATATAAAAATGAGATTCTGACAATCACCTCACCTACCTTCTGTATGTTTTAATCTACTTCATCTCACCTACCTTTAAATTTTGATCTATTTTTCTAACACTAACATGCAAAAGAACTATCCATTGTACTTCACTACATCTAGTATATAGTAATATGAAGTGCTGTATACAAAAGATACAAAAGCAATCCTGACACACAGATTATATTACCTACTGACTATAACTCTTTCAGGATCCCACCATTTACATATTAATTTTGTTTTCCCAAAAAGCCCAAATAAACTTTCCATTAATAATTTCAATTGCACTTTCAAAGTAAGGATAAAACTTACCTAGATTTGAGAAAGATAAGACTGCATATTAAATATTAGTAGTATCTTGGCAAGACAAAACAGGCCTAAACACAAAGCTCAAGCAGTAAGCTATCAGTGACATTTTATATTTGATAGAAACCTTTTATTTCAAAATACATATTAAAAGTGTAAGGGCATTTTGTTCCTTAAAAGTTTACTACCTAAGATTACAATCAAGAATATGAAAAAAGCATGAGCCCTTGCAAGATGAATTAAAGGAAATTCAGGAAAATTAGAAGATTTCACTGAATGTTAAGGTGAGCACAATTAAAGCCACATTGCTAGTTAATTGCTTAGGAGGACAAACTGCACACAGATCTACCTCTCTCTGGAGGCTCTTCCGCCTTGAACTCTGGTAGATTGAGGACAAAAAAAGGTATTAAATACATCATTTAGAATGAGGTATCATTTTAAATAACTTAATTTTTTTTATCAGTACACTTAGGAAAGATTACTGGAGGAGAAAAAATTACCCTAAGAAATTAATAAAAATGGTTTAAAAAAGTTCCTAAAAAACAAGCCAAAACAGGCAATAACTTAAAAACTAGTCTAGGAAAAAGACTGGTATTTGTATATACTTACTTGTGATGAAGCTAAACCATCAGAACTTGTACTTGCAGGTGGTTCCCTCTTCACCTCTGGAGCAGTTTCTGGTACTCTTACTCGGACATAATTAATGAAGTGACGCATATTAGAAACCAAGTTACTACCTGGAAACCAACTATCATGACAACGCTCTTGTCCACTTGCAGATTCCTAAAATAATAACAAAAAAAATTAGTATACTTTCTCTTACATGATACTATTGTAATTCATGTTGCTTTTAACAACTGTGTTACAGAGGTTATCAGCTCTCCGTAAGACAGGAACAGTATGTTGACCAGTATGTACCTCACTAAAGCTGATAATGCCTCTTAAAAATGGTGATGTGAGCGAGGACTACAGGTCTAATACATAAATCTACACATTTGATTTAAATATAATCAAATACAGCCATCAGTCCTATCTAGCAGGAGTAAAAGGAACTATTCAGAGTAATCCAATCTAATATTAATACAAAAAATTCAAACTCTACAGAAGTCCATCTCTGAAAAAAAGAGTGGCAGATCCTTAGTCATATAAGCAATGTTGAAAAGTAGGAAAAATTATGAAACTCATAGACCCTATAAAGGAACCTGTAATCACGAAAATAAAGGCTATTTAATGCCAAATTCTCATCAAAACCACACTTAAAATTTTGGCTAATTCACATATTTTAGAAGATACAGAGGTTTAGCAAGAAAATTCTCAGTAATAAAAGTTTTAGTCAAAAAAAATCTAGAAATTCATGCAAGTTTTAGATTCAAGCATTTAAAATATTGTTTGACCCAATTTCAAGTACTAATTTACACAGTAGTAAAGATCTAACAAATCTGTATTGCCAGGTTATATATACAGAAACTGTTGAAAAACATAACAAGATACCATATTCCACAACAGTATGTAATTTTCTTTTTTTCTTTTTTTAGTTGATCCCTGCTTAAGTAAATAAATAGTTTTATTGTAGTTTCTATGGTAAAACTATTACTTTAATAAACACCTACTTTAAAAGAATATATAAAATCATTAGACAATATTTTTGCATTTCAATGAAAAAGATGGTATTTATTCTTACCTCTTCATCTGACTCTTGTTCTGGAGAATTTTCCAACCCCAGCTCAATCAAATACAAAACCATGCAAAGCACATGTTCTGATAAATTCTGATGATCCATTAATATCTAGGCAGAAAAAGAAGGCAGAATATCAAAGATAAAACCTTAAAAGGTTTTCTCACAATCTCTATTACAAAAACTGCCAAAAACCTGATGGACTTCTCTAACCTAAACTGGAAGGTAAAGAAAGTAGCTGGCAGTCTTGAAGAAGCTCAAGATATGGATACAAATTCTATCTCTAAGCATGACCTTCCAGGTTAGCCACACTAGGAAGGGTAGAAAGTCTTGAGCCACATACGTGGTTTTTGCCTGGGCTTTTTGTTTGGGTTTTTTTTTTCTTAATTAAACACTGTGATCATAAGAGCTGTATCATGAGATATGAGTATCAGTTAAAAAGAAAAGGCTAGAAAGGCAGAACACTGTAACAAACACTAGCTACCCTAGTGTATTTTTGGTATACACTGAGCACCAATTTTAATATTTAAAACAGCTTTCTTTTTGTTCCACACTAACACTTTCAAAGTCCTACCATATGCATAAAAAAAAAGTTATAAAAGAATTGTTTTCAAGAGCTGTGAATTGCCAGTTCAAGTTCCTGGAATACCTACTCTGAAACGTCAGCAAGGTATTTTAAACTGCACTCTTGTTATGACTGAATGCTCCAGTAAAATACCTGATTAGGGATTATGCTACAAGATGGAAAAAAAAGTTCCAAATAGGCCAAGAAGAGTAACAATAACATTAATATAGCTCTCCAATAAGAGTAATGGAACGCTACTACAAAATAAGATGTGTAATTTTGGATGTGATGGATCAACAGGAGTGTTGTAGTTAAAAGACAGGAAATAATTATTCCACTCAGACTATTAAGACTTCAGTATATCTAAACTTACAAAAAAAGATGTTCTGGATAATACACTTTGGACTCTTCAGTTCTTATTTAATCTTTTTAAGATGTCTAAAAATTATTTTGAGGTTTAGGAAAAAATAACCTTTGAGCATCACCGCAAAAGCAAAATTTAATTTTACTTCTTTCTAGCCAAGCAAACTTGTAACTTAACATTTTTATTAGTTCAAGCTGGCATTTACTTAACACCAAAGTGCCAGGTAAAGCTGCACAGATATCACTGCTGTCAGCTACAAGCAAAGAGCTGCACCCAGCCTTCCCTCCCTTTTTCACGTGTCAGTCACCACAAGGTCTCATGAGGTCCTAGTCCTACAAGCAACACCTGGATAACTGGGAATGCCAGAATTTTGATCACGACCAACTTCACATAATCTTTTTAAATTACAACTAATAAATAACCTTATCTTTAAATTAATAAATGCCCATGTTTCTTCTAACACAGATTTCAACACATTACAGGAAGAACCAGTGCTGCTGAAATTAAAAACCAGGCCAACTTTCCTCTTAAGAATATTCTGATTTAAAGGGAATAAAATGGCAAGAACCTGCTAGTTAACAAAAAAGTGGATGAGAAAATATGTTTAAAATTTCACTGTAGACAGACTACTATAGAATTTAATATTTTTAGAGCATAGCCTAGTAAAGTTTTAAATATGACTTGGTTTAGAATTAGCCAAATTTCCTAAAAAGATATACCCATTAGAAACAGAGACATAAAGTTCATAAAACAAATACTGTTTCAAAATAACTTTTCTAAATTATGCTTAAGCACCTGATTTAATCAAACCCAATCAAATTTGAGATTATAGCAATTAAATTAAAAAGGGCACTTAGTATTATATGAGTATGAAAAGCACGTGCAGTTGTACCAGTCAGAATCAAAAGTCGTGTTGACTAGCACTTCTGAAAAGCTACATCAAATATAGCCTTACTGTTCTTCTGCAGGCAGTCCCAAAAGTCAAGAGCTGTCATGAATTGGCAAAAATTCACAAATAGACAAAACATTTAAGGCAACCCGTTAAAGCAATCACTACGTAATTTATACCATCCATAAATCAGGTAGAAACATATTCGGCATTCCAGCTAAAACAGCAACCCAGAAATTTTAAGATTCTCAAGATTTAAGTCCTTGAAGCTTCTTAACTGCTTAAGAGAAAAAAAGACAAAAAAACCCCCCAAAAAAACAACAAACAAACAAGACAGTAAAAGATGACGCATTAATTCCTTATATTCTCCATTTTTGTCCCATGTGAAAAATATTATTTTATCTTCTACATAATCTCAAGCTCTCCTTCAGCAGCCTTCCTGTATGTAAACCTCTTGTCTAGTACTTTCTCCAGGTACACTCCTTCCCCAGTCTCCGCTACATACTACCACATCTCAGCCTCATTCCTCACCCTCCAGTAATCAGGCAGCCCAGCCCCTGCAGCAGGTCAGGGCTAAGCAAGGTTAAACATACT
This sequence comes from Athene cunicularia, assembly GCF_003259725.1. Taxonomy (NCBI): domain Eukaryota; kingdom Metazoa; phylum Chordata; class Aves; order Strigiformes; family Strigidae; genus Athene; species Athene cunicularia. Next base: position 16,304,366 of record NW_020799107.1, read on the forward strand.
GAACATAGCAGCTTCTCAGGCCAAAATTATGGAAGTCCCTGGGAAACAAGTTACTGCCACTCGAGGCAAAGTTCTCGACACCACTGGTGTGGGGCATGCCTAGTCTGGGGCTGACTTTCTTGGGACTTGCAACAGTTAACCGAATTGAATAAACAGTCACTGAAGATGCACACAATCTAACTTCAAAGTCTACAGTTTGGCTAAATTAAGATCCAGAATCTTGATAAAAGAATGTTTAAAACATGAGAAAAGGGGATGTGGTTTGTCCTTGCTTCAGTCTTGGAAACTCATGTTGGAACAGGCAATTCAGCACGAAAAATGTCAGCCTTTAGTTGAATTTCAGCAAGATAAGTAAATGTCTGACAAAGGAAAACCTTGACCAATCATTGTATGTACTATTCTGTTAACAAAAGTTATAGCTTCATTCAATAGTCTCTGCACATGAAATTCAATCTTATCCATAACAGAATGAGACATGTTATGAAGAAGGAAGAATTAGTAGTAAACCAGTAAAATTTTTGCATTTTTAAAGTAATTATTGAAATTGCATTAATTACACAACAAAACATATAGTTTACTGAAGTCATTAATTTGTAAACAATATGAAGCTTTTGAGAAAAAGTTACTTTCTGTCATAAAGGTGAAATCTATTGAATGTATTTAGGTAAAATTTTAAGTCTTCATTCATTTTAACAATATACTGACAACTCACACAATACTTCATTAGAGAAAGAAATCAGCTGAAACAACTCTGTGGAATAAGCATGGCTCTTTGTGAATACCGCAGTTGTTGTTATACTTAACAACACATTTTCTATTCAACAGAAGCTTAACAGTGAAACAGAACATGAGCTTTAGGGGAGCTGGGAGCACTTAGAAGAGCACAAAAGGAAAGTCTGCCCAGGAAAAGAACTACTCAGTCAAACCACTTTTTATAGTCCCTCATCTGTCTCTTTACTTTGAAAATACTTTCCAAGTACAAGGATAGATTCAAAGTTCCATTTTCTGATGAACGTACTCTTCAAAAAGGATGCACTCCTCTTAAAGAGGGCAGTCAACTATCAAAGACAAACCAAACACAATTTAAAGACATCAATTAGTCCTGAAAAACAAGTGCTATAGCATTACCAAAACCCAGAACATATCTGGTAAGTGATGTTGAATCAACTGCAGTTATGAGACATATTTGCCATTGAGGACCCCAAGCCATCAAGGTTGCATGTATTTGAACAGGCTGCCAATGCCTTCAAACTCTGCAGTGGGCGCCAAAGAAACACCACTCACACCACCAAGCTCGCTCTAACCATGACGGAACAACAATTCAAAAGGCAACTCTGATGGTTTAGATAGTATTCCTCCGAGTAGGCCTGTTCATCCACTTGAGTACCCGACTTAGTGTACATATGTATGAAATAATCATTTATTAAATAATGAAAATGGAAGGACATCATCATCATACTAGAGCTAGGAAATAAAACAAAAATAAAACCATATAAATTTGAACCTGACTACTCTAAATAACCTACTAAAAAATTATGTCCTGAAGAACTCCTGTTCTAAAGAAGTGGAAGTAAAATACTGGACTTAATGAGAATTACGAGCATACCTTGTAAAGAAGTGTGAAGAGCACAATATGCAAGGTTTTACAGTGTAAAAGCTTTATGAGACCTTTGTAACTTGGGTGTAGTGGTGTTCTCTTCTTGTAAGGAGGCCATGGGTTCCCAGGGAATTTACCACTTTGCTTTAAACTGTTGAAGCAAATGAGACTTACGTTAAACACTACAATAATGTAGACAACTGCCATTGTTACAGATAACTATCCTGCATGCTTTTCATTTAGAACAACTTTAGAATTGATAAGTATATCTAAGCCATTTAATTTATTTAAGTAGCATTCAAAAAAATTGGACTGTATACACAAACTGAATCCAGTCTTATTTTTCTGTGGATTACCACTGATTTAAATAACATTTATTTAGATAAATGAATTTATAATTACTGCTATGAATTTAAGAATTCCATTTTCATTCTAAGAGGTACATAGCAAACTTTTCATTGCACTCAAATCCACATATTACTTAGATATCCAACATAAAATCTCACACCTGTATGAATGAATTACAGGCAACACTAGATATACTTAGCTATAGTTGGCAGTACCAGTGCTATCATATCTATGAACTTAAAAATTAAGTATTAAATTCAACACGGACCCACATTTCTAATAATGACCTGGAACTCAGTGCAGCAGACAATGCAATTACTTTATAGAATACTACCTTGCTCAAAATCACTTACATTATACATTTATGATGACCCTTTGGTTGAATGGAATGGTCACAGGGGCAGGGGATTATTTCACTAAGTCTATTATAAGGGGGTTTTAACTTGATTTTTACTCCCAAGGTGTGAAATAAAAGACAACCAAATCAAATTAGCTGAAATAAGAATCTGTAAAGGTAAGAAGCTGTAAGGGATGAAATGTTAAGGGACAGAATTAAGATCAAATCATCTTGTTTCTCAGAACTTAAAACCACAAGTGTTTTTTTCCTGTATTTAAATCAGAATTTAATTCACCCATGGTTTCTGTAATGAGTGAATACGTAGAAAAACCCACATTGTCTTCAATATAATTTCAAAATACAGAACACTAATACTGTGATTCATGTGCCTAAATGTAAAATAAATATAGATAAGGCTGCTTTAAGTAATTTGTTACTGATATATAAACACTAACTTTTGATTAAACATTTCATCTGTAATGACATTTGTCCATGGCACTTCAGATGCATTTTTAAACATTCACAGAAGAGTAATAGACTAAGGTAACCAAAACCCTGATACTGCCTGTAAATTTATATAAACTATTTAATCAAGGGCAAATCTGGGGCCTGATAACATCAATAACATGATTAGCATTGCCAGACACTGAAAACAAAAAAATTATTGTGCCATGAACAAAAATATGATTTGCATTTCTAAAAATTATTTAACTTACAATGCTGTATATCTGTCCATTGCAGACTGCACATCTCTACGGTAAACCGTTCGAAGTATTACCATGACAGGGTCAAATTCCTTATCCCAAACTTCAGCTGTTGTTTAAAAGAAGTCACACATTAAAATTATCTTTAAAGACCTTACAACTTATTTTAGATTCTCTTTTTAACTAGATTTAATTATGTAATTGTCTAGTACTTTTTTTGTGAAGTGCAGTACTTTTTACTAAGTCTTACCAATAATACTTACTATACTAATAAATAGTACTACTTACCAAGGTATCAAAATTTCACCAAAAATATTTTCTTTGTTCCAAAACAAAAAATTAACAATGCAGATCTTTTCTATTAACAAGCTTTATTTCAGGTTCTTCTAGCTTTCTTTTCTTTTACAGAATGATTTACAATATGGGATAAAAGATAAAAAGAAAAATCATTCATTTCTGATAAAATAGCAGTTGTAACACATGCTGAGGAAGGTTTTTAAAAAAATTCCAAATTATTTTTTTAAATATCTAAGTAAATTTTTTTATCCAATTGTAAATATACAAAGGCAGCCCAAAAATCACTTTTCCATATGCATCTTGTTTTGCTCCTTTTAATTTCCAAGTACATGTAAAAAAGGTTTACATTATTTTTCACTTGGTACGTGATAAGCACAAGCCTTCTTGAAAACAGGAAATAATGACTGCAGCGCGGTTAGCGGGTAGGTGATATTTAATGACTAAGTGCGATCAGCCAATTGACTACAACTATTTTTTGTTCAGACTTGAAAATTACTAAGTTTCTTATCAAGTAACATTTGTGATCAATCCTTTACAAACATGCCTTATTTTTTTAATAATTTATATCTATGACTTATTTTGGCATTAAAATCTTAGTTATCTCTGTTTAATTTAGTAGCTCTAAAGTAACATCCAGAGTGGCTTTTCAGAACAATCACAAATAGAAGAGTTTAAACATACTACAAAAAATAAATTAAAAAAATAATTTAAAAATCCCATTTAACTGCTACTATTCTTAAAAAACAAAAGTAAGTTTCCAACCTAAAGCCAAATGAAGATGTTCATTCTGTTAATTGTTTGGAAGTATTCAGCTCTTGTAACACAATAATATGAAGGCAAGATTCAATGGCTCCATCAAAGGAAGAGGAAACCCAGCGGATACAGAATATTAGCTCCACCACCAGGCATAACACAACACAAGCACTTACAACATTCTTTAAAGTTTTCCCAGGCAAAGGTAGGCAGCTTTACCATGCTTCTGAGATTAACTTCCCCCAGGTGGGAAGACAAGTGATCTATACACCTATTAACCCCTGCTAATGTTAACAGTTCTACAGATACCCTCATATACTTCTGAGAGAGATCACAGCATTGTTTCCATTATGTATGAAATATGATCAAATTTAGCTAGTGAAAAATCCATTCTTTCTGGACAGAGTTTACTACTGCAGCCTAAAACACGGACCAAGCTTGTTTGGGCTGCTAGCACAATGAGGAAAAAGGACTAAAGTGAGGAAGCCATACAGGGAGTATCAGAAATGCACACAGAGCTCATCTTCAGCACACAGAGAACCACAAGAACTATGTCCTGGTTTTGGAAGTTCGTCTGTTTCTTTGGAGTTTTTTAAACTAAATGTAAAGCAAAATCTGAAGTTTCTGCATTCATGAAATAGACCTTTTTCCCCCTAAATTTAGGGACACAAGGGATTAGGGTGAATGGATCTCAACATGACTTGCTTAAACTGTGACAGGCCACAAACTACAATTCTTATAAGCAACTGGAATCTCACCACTCTTTTTGAGACCCTATAAAGTCTTATAAAGATTATAAACACTTTAAAAAGGCTATAGTACATCAGAAAACCATGCTGACTTCTATTCCTACAGAAGCTTCTTCAGTTTTTTATTACTTTAAGAAAAAGGGATTCTGCACAGCGTTACAAATTACTTCAGTATTCACTGTTATGAGATACTGAAATCTTTAAGATAAACAAAATCACAGAATCACCTAGGTTGAAAAAGACCTTGAAGATCACCTAGTTCAACCCTTAACCTAACATTGACAGTTCTCAACTATACCATATCCCTAAGTGCTATGTCAACAATCTATACCAGAGGTAAACTACGTTAAAAAAAAAAAAAAAAAACACAAACAAAAAACCCCCCAAACCATTATCATCTAGCATCAGATCACCTAAAGTGTTATAATTAAAAATACTGTAATCCATCTTTATTTTAACTTCACACTGTGTTATGAAAAGACTAGTATGTCACAAGTTCCAGAAACCAGGAAATGCAGTTTACATAATATTAAAATGAAGCTATTTTAAATACATAGGTGTTAAGATGCTTAATTACCAGAACGAATCAATTCCCAAAACTCTGGCTTCACAAAATTACTTCACTGGCTGTTAATTTGTATAGAGGAACTTCAGTGACTTATCAACCTCCCAGTACAAAAACTGGCAAACAAGTTAGTACAGTATTAGTTCCTACTTTAACAACAACCACCAAAAAATTCACAGAACAACACAGCCCAAAACCAAATGGTTTCAAAACCGGCAGACTCCAACCCTGACAGTTCTCAAGGGAGGTATATGGGGGAAGAAGGAGTTAACACCTCTTCAGTTTTGCCTGAGCTGAAGCACAACCATAGCACATGGAGTATTTCAAATTCCTACAGGCTTATCTGCTCCGTGGCAGGAAACAGTAATGGAACACTGAGTTCTTAAATTCTTGCTCTCCTTTGATATATCAACACTGTGTGGAGTCCAATTTAGATGACAAGCTCGTCAGGGCAAGAAACTTGTAATTTTTGCACTGTATGCATTGTAGAATTATAGAAAAATATTCTACAATCAGTCTAGCCTGAACTTTATTCTTAGACCCTCACTGTTCATTGGAAAAAATGTTACAGGCTAATAAGACAGTTAAGCAATATAAAAGAAAGAATTATGCATCATGGCATCTTTAATAATCAAAATGTGAAGAAGTTCAAAGAAAGTATCTTTGCATCTGACACTTCACTAGTGCAAAAAGTTCTAAACTCTACTGAACACACATCAGATTTTTAAAAAAATCACTTGAATGATTAAGCATCCAGATCAGTGAAATACAAGTAACAATTCTTCAGTTATGCATTTTCTCCTTGCTTTCCAAAGATACCTGATTAATATGAGAAGCTCATTTTCACTCTAGATGTAAATGCATTTATTAAAAATCTTTAGCAATGCTCTTAAATATAAGCAACCTACAATAATGAAAAAGTCAAACAAGTTTTATGGGGTTTTAGTGGTGGTGGTTTGTGGTTGAGTTTTTGGCAGGGGGGAGGGTGGGGTGGAGTGGACTTTCTATCATTATTTCATGGGTTGGTTGGTTTGTTGTTTTGTTTTTTTTTTTTAAGAAAAAGCCTCTGGTTAAGCATCTTACCACTGAATATGTTATAAGGAGACACCAATTACCATACCTTTAGGCGTATACATTCCTTGTTGCATGGAACCTCCAGGTTCAAAAACAGGAGCTTTAAAATCAGCAACTGCTGATAAGACTGATTCAAAGCTTAAGCTTCCCGGAATAATACCACTTTTCGGATTGGGGTTTTCTGGAATGTAATGTTTGTGTTAAGGAAAGTAAAGTTAACTTAGTTGCAGGACACAGCATTTTACTTCCTTCTTGACATTTTCAGAGGCTACATTTTGGCAGTGCTCTGTGTTTACCACAAGAGGTCTGTACGCTCCAGCTGCTATGGAACAGTAATATCACTTAAGTGGAATCAAAGCCTCCTAGCCAGGACATTAAACTTTTTAAAGCAAGCCAACTGATACATGCTTGGCGTGAGAGAAATTTTATTTGAGAAAATAAATGATAAATAAAAACTACTATCTGTAGTGTATGTAAAGATTCAGTACTTGCCTTTATTTACTAATACTGGCTCTCCTCATAAACTGTAAATGCAAAATATTCTTACTAAGTGCAGAAAAAGCAGTAACTAGCTTGGGATCCACACACAGTAAGTAATTCTCCATCTTGGATTGGCTGTTTCTCATTTTTGGTACCGATACGTAATTGACCTACTGACATTACCCCAAATCACAAGTAGCAATGACAAATACAGAAATTTCTGCTTAGTGATAAGTGATTGCTTGTATAAATGATTAACTTAACCTTACACAGTTAAATGATTCACTTATTTTACATACTTAAAGTGACTGAAATACTAGGTTACATTGTAATAATTAATAATTCTTATCACATATTTGTAACTCACAATCTCCTTCTTTCCTATCTTTATAAACTTCTAATATTTTTGCTCAATGCCTACCCCTGGATTGCAAGCTCTTTTGGGTGATCACCACAAGCCGTCTCATTTGCCTACACAGCTTAATCCACTGATAGCAGTAAAACCAGCATATTTGTATTCGGGACATGAACCATATCACTGCGCAAAGACTTCCTAGAGTTTGCTATTCTTCAAGACACTTTCCCCCATACCACATGCATTTCACAGCACCATTCAGAACTGCTATTATTTGAATTTCCAGCTGTTGATAGCAAAAGCCAATACAGCATAGAATGGCTTCTTCTTATACTGGCATAAAACTAGCAATAATCAAAGGCTCAAATCCAGACAAAGGTGACGCTTGGTTAAACTTTCTACAACATCCCTGGAAAACAGACTTTTCACCTCACACCTGAAAGACTTTTGTAGTGTTAAAAAATAACAAAAAGTCAGTTAAGCATTTTGTATCAAAACTGATTTAAAACTATTACAAAGTACTGCATATTTTGTAAGAAAAAACAAAGCTGGAGAAAATGCCTTTGTGATAAGTATATGAAAACACACCTTTACTCAATTTGTTGTAATTACATAAACTGAAAACATGTTCAAGCTCCAAAATCCCACTACTATCCAGGTACCTGTCATTCCCATTCATGCGTATAAGTTAATATATTCCAAGGATATGAGATCCAATAGTGAACTGTGTGTCCTGTCATTCATACAGAGTTGGGCTACCATTTCTGCTCTGAGGATCTCATCATCTGTCATTCCTAGAACAATAGAATTTAAAAAGCCGTTAAAATAGCATGCTTTTAAAACACACATTCAGCATACATTTGTCACTACAACCAAGCTAAACTTGATACAAACATTAAGTAATTATACAATACTATAAAACAGAGCAAAAAGGGGGGGGGCGGGATAGGGCACACAAATGTTATGAGATACAATCTCAATCAGAAAAGACAGGTACAAACTAAAAGTGCTGCCTTTCTGGAAAAGATACAGAATCTTAATGAGATCACATACACAATTCAGGCACTTCCATTAAAGCTATTTTTCTCCATTTCTACATATTATTATTTGTAATTCATAAGGGATTAAAATTCAGTAACTGGTGAAAATGAAACCAAGCTTTGAATGCTTTAAGTTACTACATGACTAATCAGCTTTGTTACCTACTAAACACTGAATATAAAGGAACAGACATGTTATTTACATACAAGTACTCCCAAAGGCAGTGATTCTTACCTAAATGTAAACGAAGACTTAACAGAAGGACCAAAAATGTTAAGGCTCCTTCCAACATGGACCTTTCATGCTCTGAATCAAGAACTGTATTTTGGTGCTGTGACGCCATCGTTAACAGGTCTACCACCTTAAATCTACATAGCAAAGAGTAAAGTCAGAAACATAATTTTCCAACATTAAAACACCAATGTGTAGTGTACTGATAAACTCAGGATAGCATTCACAAGAACTCAAAATGAATACAAAATTAAACGCATATAATGCAGTAATATGCAAACATACATGAAAATCTTCTTAAATTTGGATTTTTATTTAACTAACATGGAATGCACTACAGTGATATTTACTCCACATGAAAACACCTTACATTTATGAACATATAAAAAGCTAATGCCAATTAAACTGTTTTCAAGCCTTGATTTTATTCTATCCAGAAAAGCAGATATCCTTTCTGTGTGTCTTGCTATTGCAGTTCTATTTATCTACTTCTTCAGTCTACCATATCCTGAAAGCTTGCATATGACCATTTGCAAAACTTAAAAAAACCTCAAGATGCTCAGAACATAAATGTCTGAAGCTTCACAAGCACTGTAATTCAAAAGCCAATCCTGTATAAACTCAAGGATATATCTTGAGATACCTATTCCGGTTGAATAGGTGTTAGTTTTGGCTTAGCAGAGTTGTACCACTGAAGACGTATATCAGATATGTGCCTCTCACATGGCATAAATTAGTCAACAGTTAGCACAACGCCGAACAAGAGCATTCATCTTTTAACCCTACCTTTCAAAAACAGATGAAATAAAATAATCTGGGTCCAGCCTAGAAGCACAGACCTGTGGAAATAGAATAAATTCATATGATTCAGTAATTTGTTGGTAAACAAGCACTGGTTTGGCTTCTCAGAAAACATAACTTACTTGCAGGAGATAAATGTCAGGATCAATCATTGAATTGCAGAAGTGAGACTGTACATAAGTCATGGCCTGTCCTTTAATTTGTAGGCCATTTCTAACCCACATGTTGCTGTGAATTTCAGAAAGACTTGCCTGTTCAGGGGAAAATAAATAAATAAATAAATAAATTTACAAACATCTCAGGGATATTCAGCTATCCAGTTCAACATTAGCAGATCATCAATACCTTATCACACATACAGATACATACACACTACACATTTAAATAAGTACAAACAGTATATTTCTCTATACTTCTAGCGAGTTAGGGATGGAAGGGAACCACAGCAAGTTTATGAAACAGATACCATACTTCCATATGAGAGCATATTTCAGACAATAAAAGTCAATGAAATGATTTATCTATGTATTTATTAAAATATTGAAAAGTACTCCAAAGATGAAGGCATCACGGTTAAAATGAAGTTAGATACAAAAGCAGCGATTACAAATACTGTTCACTACCACTTACATACAAATAAATACAAATTTGTAAATAAAGAAAATGTTGCAGGATGCACCTATTCTTGAACTCATTCTCAATTTAAAATACGAAATTTTCAGATTTGGGTTTCTTCTCAACTTGTGCTCCATTGGTAGCTATTCCACGAACATGCAATTCCATGTTTTCAAAGGGCTGGTTCCTCCTACCCTTTTGAAAGTGCTATAGTGAATATTATTCTCATACTTCTCAGAGTATAATTAATGCCACATATTTTAATTTTGGAAATAGGAAGGGGGAAAAAAAAAAGAGTTTATCCTAACTACTCAGTACATTCTAGTTATTATTGTCACATATTGCTTATTTTCATATTCCACAATTAAGACATACTCCCCCTTGTTAAATACTTCTGAAATTATTTAGATGACTGGGGTTAAAAGAATCAGACAGTAACTTTTTTTAATTGTATATCTCTACATCTGCATCAAAATCCTAAATCTGCCCATACCTGAATCTGAAGTGGGTGAATCATTAGTTTCATCAGCATCTCCTGATCTGGCAAGATAGTATCCAGATCTAGTTCTTGGCATTTGACAGCCTAGAAACAAAGCAAGCACACACTGTACTGAACAATCACACTCAACAGGGAATTTCCATCTTCTGTATGACTAAAACATGTGCTTACCTTACTTAAAAACATGGCAAAGTAACGGTGCAGTGGCAAATGAAAAGTAACTTGGTTAGGAGCTGGCTGAAAATAAAATGAAGGTATTTTAATATCATAAATTTTAAAAAGCAAACCTACAAATGTCTTTGTCACACCCACAAAGAACCGTATCTTGCATGTCTTCATTCGATGGATTTAATTTCCACTAACTTAGTGTTACTTCATTCCCCTGCACTTTCCAATGATTCAGACTGCTGTAGTTAATCTCTTACTAAGCCTCCAGTAGCTAATGACACTCGGAATTGATTGAAAGTCTCACTTGCTAAGGTGGTAAAGCTGCTCCCCACTACCATATCAGAAGAGGACATCAGCGAACAGTAGTACATTAACGGCACTGCTTTTAAGACTCACACAGTTTAAGATTGCACCAGCAAATCTAAATCATCAGGAGTCTGCAAATAAAGGATTTTAGGACTTAACATTCCAACTATTATCTACAAACTCCAATTTCAGCAAGGTAATCCTTTTTTCCATCAGTACTTACAACAATGAATTAACGGGGTGGGGGGTGTGGCTGGAGGGTAAGTGTATCACCTTTGAAGTTTAATCAGATTTTCACAGTACTTCGCTTAAATTCGCTACAGGTATTTACCTCATCTACAAAGTTGATAGCATCAAACCAGTCCTGAAGTGCTTCAAGGCAGTATCTGACAACATTTCGTGTGTATTCCTGTGTTTCCTGCAGTAACAGAAACCAGTGTACTACACGAGCCAACACAGTTTTAAGTGTCACTGTTTTCCTACTACAAATAAATATTATTATTTCAATAATATTGTTACAACACATAATTTATACCTTTATCACATGGAAATCAGAAAGTATTAGGATGGTTTAATTGTTACTCAAAAGATGATAATTTAAATGGTGAGAATTAAGGTACCTTCAGAATGGTCAGCTGGTCCTAGTACCTACTGTTGCTTAATTTATCTATTTACCAAAAACTTAGAGATGTAAGTGTAAAAAAAAAAAAAAAAAAAAAAAAATCCATGCAATCAAAAGGAATGGCTAATATCCTCTAAGTTTTAGCTTTGGAAATGTCCTTATAGTTTGCTAACACAATTCACTTGAAATGCAATTATAACACAATACTGCATAATTTTAAGAATAAGCAAACCTTGCTATGATTTTATGATATAACTCTATAAAAATGCCCTAAAACTATAATTTATTTCAGATTAAATCATGCATTTCAAGACTAGAGCTGTACATTGCCCTCCAGGAGCAAAGCAGTGATATATAAAGGAGGGGAGCTAAACCAAATTGTTCTGTGATCAACAGAACTAAAGCCTCATTTCTTGACAGACTTTTCCTTTAATCTTCCCTTCCCCCTAAACACAGATTCCAGACCTGCCTCACACTCAGGACATCTGTGGAAAAGCTAGCAGCGCTCTGGCCAGCCAGAAGCTGTGCAAGTGCTGACTGGCTCTGACACCTTTCCTCACCAGGAAACACAACAGCCCACTCTCACCCTGCTGCTCCACCCTCCACAGTGGCCAGGCTCCGCTGCCTTTCCCTCTCCTGTGGGACACAAGCGGGAAGCACTTCTCACCCATCACGTTTCACTAAACAAGTACAACTAAGCTGTGAGATTTCTAAAACTCTTTCAGATTTGTTGAGGATGACTAAAGGGCTCAAACATGGGTGTGAAAATATGACTGATAACGCCGACAGGCAGAGCAAGGAATCATACAGGCCTTAAACAAAAGGCAGACCTTCCCATCCCTAAACTAAAAAGAAAGGAATACTTCAAAAAGACGTAAGTGGTAATTCAGTTTTCAAAATATAATTTAGATTCATAAATTGATATATTCAAAATGTATCAGTATCATTTACATCACAACTGCCTAATTTAAACTTTTAAAATTGCAGGGTATGTTCATGCACATTTTTTCAGTGCACGGTTCAATTCAGGTATTACTGTCTTGTGGACATTATTACATAACTGAACAAGCTAATTTCAAAGATAAGTATTTCATAAAAAATAACTCATAAAAAGTTTTTTCACATGTTAAATATTTCTATAAACTGATGGATTCGAATTCTACTATAACTTAATATAATCTACAGTCTAGCAAATATTAACAACTCTTTGATCTAGTTAGGAGCCCACGAGGTATCAGAATCTAAGAGGCTTTCACCTCAAGTTGTCAGGAAAACACAGAAACATAAATTACTCCATCCCCCATCATAATGAAGTGTCTATTTGCAGACACAATCAACATTACAATCACATGAGGGACAACATATGTATCTCCTTTCCCACAGAATGATTCAGAGACATTTATCAAGTTCTTCATATGGAATGACTGTACACATCCTGAACTTGTAGTCCCAGTTCTGGAGACAATAAATTAGATAAAAGCATGATTCCTATACTACACACAGAATCCAAGTTCATCACAATTTTATATATTTGGTAGACAAAACCAGCAAAACCCAAGTTCCTTTCAAACACAAAGCAGACAGATCTTTCAGATTTGAAAACTCTAGAAAAAAAAATCAGGAATAAACCCAAGAATAACAACTGAGAAAACATTTAGTCTTACCCTAACTTTGCAGTGTGACAGAAGACCCCACATTGGCTGGGCACAGGCTTCCAGCTCAGCAGCAAATGCAGCATAGTATGTCTGCGATTCAAACTCCACATGCTCATTTAATTCTCGTTTATTTAAATTCATACCTTCAAAGATTTAAGCAGAGTTAAGACCATCAAATACTAAACTAAGTTCAATGCAGTATTTTTAGTGTTATGCATTCACACACCTATTAAAACAAAAAGCACAAAGTGTAACAATGTATTTTATCTAGGAGTGGAATAATAAATAAAGTACCAGAACAGGCATGAAAGTTTGAACAGAAATAGAGCAGAAAAGAACAATATCTCTAGGCTGACTAGTAACTGCAGTCCTGCTGTTCAGGTGACATTAACATGGACAGAAGCCCTTCTGCTTTGAACCTCACTTAGTGAGAACATTTGGATGGAAAAGATTTGGTCCTCTTTCTAGGCAGAACATTTATTAGTACTGGAAAGTTCACAAAATTTAAAGATTTCCTTAAATAATAGTTTCTTCACAGCAACACTTTAGAAAGAGATGCAGACTTATCAGATTAATTTACCCAATATTTAAATTTAGAACTTCACCAGTAAAACACTTCTAGCACAAGTTATGATCTGTACTTTAAATACAACCTGAGAATTTTGGCACCATGAATCTCAGTTAAGTGTGATGAAATTGCTCTTCAACTAGTCCACACAAGACAAAGATCCCTTAGATCATTTTCAAATCTACTTGTTTTCTAGACTATACCGTTCCCTTCCAGGAATACAAACTTATGAGACTATTAACGAATTAAATAATTACATACAGCAGGGTAAGGATTTTGCTACTGCAAACATTAAGCTGTCTTAACATTCTTGGATTAGTACCGATTATAAAATTCACGTACCTTGAAAGAATGATACAAAATTCATCCATGTCACCAAAAGACCATGATCTTCCAAAAATTTCTTTGCCACACTTTGGTGTGAGAGTATGTTTATAAAATCACTAACCAGAGGCCAGTATGTATTATTCTTCAGTAGTGCTTCCCCACAATTCACCACAACATGTAAACTATTTTCTTCATCTTGATTTAAAAAAGAAAAAAAAAAAAGGTTAAAAAAGTAATATTTTTTTCTTCTTGTAATTTTTAAATAAAGTTACAAGATAATGCAAAATAAAAATTAGTGTTTACTGTAATATCGTGATCGCACACAGAGAGAAACCTGCAGAAAAGAACAACAGTTATTTTGTGGTACCTGAGGCTGTTTTCTCATCACAGACTCATCAAGATAGATCCCACTCAACAGGAGACAAATGCTTTGAACAACACTGAAATCTTTGAAAAGCGGTGCATTAGTAAAACCATCATAGTTATGCCTTTTTTTGAATATTATTGAGAAGTATAAAAAGACCAAACAATACAATTTCTATTATGAACATCTGAAATCTACTTTGAATTCAACACGCTTCTAGTGAGCAAGCTACCTTACATCATGCAAACAGGAATCTGCTGATCAAAACCTACACTGGCATGTTGAGTCTGAGAAGGACAGAGGAGAAAAGCTTTTCCACTCTGAATCTGGTACAGAGAGAGGGTTTAGGCAGCCTTCCCGAGACTAAGGCTGGAGAAGAAATCGAGGTGGATGGGTGGGGGTGAGGGGAATACCTTCCATCACTCATCTGTCAGTTGCTATTCTAGTTCAAATGAACAGAAGAAAGAAAACCTTGCATCTGATCATCAGCCTCATGGATGGCTCCTGTCCATTTCAAATGCATTGAAGGACCTTTGTAGTCATCCTTTACACAGTGAAAGGGTCATAAACAGTACAGCACAGACATAGCTAAAAAAACCACAGGTATTAAGAGACTCCAGTGTTCATTTGATAAGGCATGCTAATCTGGAGTGATTCCCTTTGTTATATATGTAAACCTTTTTCCTCCCCTTTGTTGTAACTACTGAAGAAAATACTTTTTCTTTTTCCTCTGAGGTTGTTTATTTTGTGGATTTATTGGTACCAGGAAAAAAAATAACTTTCTTGCCTGTTATATCAACAGGTCCTCTAACTTGAAGTCATACAATGTTTTGATCTTGACAATTTGTATTTCCCAAGAACACAGCACAGTCAGAAAAATGAATCAGATTTAATCCTGAAAAATATGCTGCTTGAGTTGCACACAACTATGAACAGATACCTTCTTGATGCCATAATATAGAGCTCCATTTCTTAAGACTGACTCCTATCTATTACACTGAAGCACCAGTAGGAACAGAAAGCCTGAAGTGCTCTGTGGAGCTTCTCAAACTTCTCTGCCACAGTTGATCAAATACTCTTTAATCTCTCTCTTGTTATGTGGTACATCTGCACTAGGTCTTGTTGCTCAGCTCCCTGGTTCCCATGTGCTCACACAGCCTATGCAAGAAAGGGATAACATTTCAGCTGGCTCTGCCTGAAGCCACTTGAAGAACTCTGCAAAGAGCCAGCAGTCACATGTTGCTGATTCTCTGTCCCAGTATAGATCAGACAAATCCAGAGTTACTTCCAAATGGCAGTGGCATTGCCTCTTACACAAAGTACTCTACAAGCCAGTGTTAGCACGAGGTCAGCTTAAGGAAAGAGTTGGTTTGGGGGGTTTTGTTTGTTTGCTCGTTTTTGGTTTTTTTTTGTTTTTTAAAGGTTTAACCATTACTAAAACTTTCTCCCTGAGATATATATTCTTCTCCGATGAAAAGTTCAGTAGGAGGAAAGTGCTGATAGAAAGAGCAGAGGGACATAAATCTTCTTAGGGAGACAGTTCTATCATCTGCACCCATATTTCTCCTCCTCCTCCTCCTTTCATACCATGTGTGAGAGAGACAAGCTGAACTAGTAATACTTCAGAAGATGGTATCCACAGACCTCTGTTTCAGGAACATAGTTTGTGACTTGGCATCCACAAACAACCTTAATGAACTCTGTACTTTCAACACGTGTCAGCTGTCCAAAAGACAATTAGAATCTGTGAGCAATGCAAACGTGCCCTAGCAGATAAAATTCCTGCTTCACATTCTCCTTGCTCCTCTCCAACATGTTTTCTCTATCTGTCCATTGGCTGGGTTTGTAAACTTTGTCTCATTCAGATACCAAACAATCTACTTGTTTGCACTAGCTGCACAAACAGAATTCTTCTCAGTTTATCTCACAAGCACAGATTTCTAACAGACTTCTCACTGTTTCCATCATCACAAGAGATACCTTGAACTGAACAAAAATACAAGCCCACAGCACTGCAAAAGGCGGCCAATAAGAATATGAGGAGGAAAAAAAAAATCCAATAAAGTATTTTATTAACATTTTTCTCCACTCATATAAAGATGTGAGGAGGAAATATTGTGAAAATATTCAAAAGCACTGGACAGATTCCATAGTGGAGTCTTAAAGAAGACAAATCATTGGTGCTGGGGAAAGGAAGCGGGTAACTTCAGGTCTTGGGATAGGTGCTCCAGGGGTTAAGCCTTTTCTCACAAATCTATGACAAATATATCTGATGTTATTTAACTTACCAGCTCCATCTTACATAAGTAATTACCGGGAAATTTCTTCAGAGACTGTCTAATCACAGTCAAAGCCTTTTTCTGTTTTGCTGCAAATTCTGATACATTACAGATCCTTACCACTATGCTAGCAACATCCCATACTGACCAACATGTGAAAACAACTACTTAAAAATAGTTTTACATGACATTCCACCAATATGGTATTAGTTTAGCAAAAGTCACTTGATGTATAAACTGTTAAAGAGAAAGATTCAACATTTTTCTTTTAATTCTGTAAACAAATCTATGTAGGGAAACAAAAAATTTCTCATGTTGAAGTGCAGCTGAATGAGAGCACTTTTTATAGCTAGATAACTGAGGATTTCCCATTTCAGAACAGTCATTCTGTATTAGTCTATACGTGAGTGGACTCAGAGACAAAGGATACAATATGTCAGAAAAGAAAAATTACAATTTTACGCAGAAGTTGACAGTACTTATTTGGCAGCAGCAGTCAGCCTATCTAGAGAGTATTTTCAAATTCAAACTAGGATAAAGAGGGCTGAGAGGTTTGGTCTGTTAGGTACACGAAAGTGTGAAAAACATGTCAGCAAGATTTATTATGACCCCATTTTCAGATAAGGACAGGTAAAATAAGGGTAGTAATATGACAGCTGTTTTCACTGTAAGAGTTACATAGTGTACACTAGTTCAAATTGGCACTCTGTCAACCAAAAGCTTGATCAAAATGTTTATATCTACAAGTATTAAAACATTCTAATTATACCAAGTTTTAAAAAGGCAATTAAAGGGAGAAAAAATAAAACAACTTTAAATACTTCAAATAGTTTGTGAAATACTTTGAAAATATTTTTTAAATAAAGGTCTCAATTTGCATATATATTTTTTCATTCAAATGAGCTTCACAAATAGTGTTTATGCACTTTACCCAACAAATGAAGTACCTGCAAGATAATACTCTGTATTATAAACTAGGTAACATTCCTACAAAAGAAAACCCTACAAACCAAAGAAGAAAACATCACTCGATAACTATCTTTACATTTCTAGGAAATTTTGAAACCTGGCCTCTACCATATATTGCTAGATCCTGTGCACTTTTGGGAAGGGGTCAGGGGTGGGTTGACTAACAAAGAGATTAAATTTCCTCTATAACCAATCTATAATCCATGGAAACAAGCAAACAAAAAACCAAATCAACCTACCTTGCAATTCACTTTTAATAAGGCAACTTTCCATCATATATAACAGAACAGTGACCATAATATCCAGCAGCTGACATTCTTCTGTTACTTGGCGTGCTAGTTCTTCATTGCTGAACAACTGAACACTGATATGCACAATTCTATTAGACATTGTGTCTGATTCATGGCTTTTCTTCAGTGTTTTCATAATAAAAGCATAATGCTGAACAAAAGTTTTGGTAAATGCAATCTGAAAATTATAAAGAAATTTTGATGTTAACAAGCACCACACAAAATTAAAACTTTCCTTCATTATAAAATATTTCTTTACAAAAGTATGATCAACTATCCTCAGAAACACCAGGTGCCATAAACCAAAATTGATGGTCTATTCATCTCATGTCGTTTCTAGAAACAGTCCACATGAAAAAAATTGTCTATGGAGAGGGGTATCTCATTTTATTACCTTATACCAAAATCTAATCTTCTAATTCTATACTTTCTACGCTAAAAAAAAACCAAACCAAACCTCAGAAATGCTGAAACAAGGAATATAAGATTTCAGCATACCTGTGAAAGCAGTGGAGTTCTAATAATGAATTTATTCTAAATTTTTAATGTCCTAAAAGACAGACCAATGTCCCAAAATGATACACTATGAAGAATGAGATTAATGGTGTCCAATAAAGCTGCCTTAACTCATTACTTGCACTCATCCACCCATGGAGTAACGTTTTCATTCATTCGTCAAGGATAACATTTCAACACTGAATTTATATGATATCACAACATCTTATGTTTTTTTAATAAATCTTTGGCACTTTCTCCTAAATAATTAAAGTAATTAGCAAGCTTTGCTAGTCTTCACACAACTGTTAAGGGGTTTTTAAACCAGATCAGTATTTAAATGTATCGATATATATAAATCTTAGTATAATTTCTTGTCCCACTCCATTAGCCTCAGATTGCATTGTAAACCAATCTTCTGCCCTACATATACATGTGTGCATATCTGCCAGCTCTGAAATCACTTCTCACTTAGTACTTTAAGTTCTGAATTAACACCATCTGGACTTCCTTGGCTTATTAAAAAGAAATAATACGAGCTGTTCAGTGATGAAAATTTTCAGCTCAAAGTCTAAAACCCCCTGTCTATTCCTTCTGGAAGTATTAATCTTTCATAAGCATAAAATTAAAAATCTTAAAACCACCCTCGGGCAGCTTTGTCTTCACCAGATTGTATACAAATCACTACTTTTTACCTGCCTCGGACTCAGTGCTCCCATGTTTTTATTATAGCACTACCATGTTAATCTCATTTAGAAAATACTTCTAAACATGACATAATGCTGTAACGCTGTTGCTGGGCACAAAGATTGCTTCTTCCAGCAAATATCCTCAAAAATAAAGTTGCTTATGCAAAAAAAAATGGACCAGGTTGAGGATGGGGATGTCACTGCAGCAAACACTACTTAACTTGCATTCCTTTAGCTGGTTCACAGTGATGGAAACCTGTATAATAATTGCGAGTGTCTTCTAGATACAGAACCCAGCACAATGGTAATTGTTTTCAGCTAAAGCCTTTTCGGAAAAACATATTCTCAATACTTGCACAGAGTTAATACAATATCATTCTGGTATTCCAAGGCAGAACAACCTATCATATAATTACTTTTAAATTAAAGATTAATACAACTTTAATCACTGGCAATGACACTTATAACAAACATCAAGACATTTACACTATTAATGTTAAGCCTCAGTCACAAATGACACACCTGATATTTTATGAAGTTAGTATATTAATGTTGTTAGTAAAAAAAAAAAAAAAAGGTATATTTTATTTATCTATTACTTCTTCACATTGCATTATGCTTAAATAGGATTCTCTGGTTCTGTGATGTAGGAACTATGTTTTACACAGCACACTCAATTCAAGCTGACTGCAAAAACATGGTCCTCCTTTATGGACAAATTTTGGATGTTTTAATTTATTTTAAATCAGCATGCATCAAACCTTTTGTGTCTCACCCATATATAATAATGAATTTCTGAATGTACTGTAGATTCACTATTAATACAGTGTAATGATAGAAATTCTGTAATACACTTAAATAAAGAAAATACATCAGCTTTACATTCACTTGGAAGTTAAACCAAATACAACACTTTCCAATTTTGAGAGGAAGAAACTAAATTCATTTCCGGAACTTAAAATGCTGAAATACTGCAGTAAACTGCAGTCTGTACATAAAAACAGCCATAGTAGGTCAAATCAGTCCATCCAGCTCAGTATCCTGTCACTGAGTGGCCAAAGCCATATACACAACTGAGGAAAAATATAGAATGGAGCAAGAATGCAGAGACTGACATAACACGTCTCCAAACACTTACTCAGCTTCCAACCATTTGCAAGAAGTGGCCTCCTAAGACAGACATGTTTTCTGTATATTAATCACCTTTACTGACTTACTCTCTGTAATCTAGTGCAGCTTCTAAATTTCTAGCCTATGCAAAAACAAAATTAATTTTTTCACCTGGCCTTTCCACTTGGTCACCACTTAAAAATTCCAAAACTTTTAGGAGCCTAACATCAACCTCATGTTTCAGTTAGAACTTGCATCCTCCATGTTTGTCTTTTCAATGCAAAGAAAAAGATCGTTCTGACAGGTGAAAGCTGTGCTAAAATTAAGTTTCCAGTAGAAAAAAACTGTTCTACAGAATTTGTAACAGCATATGCAGGGTTGGTGAAGTCCTACTCCTGTAATAACTGCCTCAACATTCACTACTGGAGGTGCCTGAGGAGGCACTGTATTTCTGATAACTATGTTTGTTGATTCATTATCTCTATCAGATGCTTTTGCATTTCTCTACTTCCTGTATTCCAGATTTCAGCAAGGCTCTGCTCTTCTATCAGCTTTCTCTTTATTGCCAACCCCTCCTCTGCCTTCTCCTTAGTCACATGAAGGTTAGTCCTATTTCTCTGGCCTTTTGTTTTTCCTCTTGCAGAAAACTTGTCCACAGCATAACACCTCTTATTTCTCTGGTTAAATTTCTCTTCTGTTTTCTTTACTTGCAAGTCTCCACAGCATAACACCTCTAATTTTTCTGGTTAAATTTCTCTTCTGTTTTCTTTACTTGCAAGTCTTCCAAGCTTCAAATGTCAGAGAGCGTGGTGTGGAAGGGATGCTTCAGGCACAAATCCTGAAAGGCAAAGACCACACCGTTTGTTGTGCTATCTCTCTCATATGCAAAAGCCGGGGGGTGGGGAGAAGGGCAATTTAACCCCTTTCAATACCTCTCTTCTATACTGGGAATCCTAAAACAGAAGCTTGTTTTCCTATTTAAAAATAAATCTGTGCAACAGAGATTGCTGGTAGCTGACTGCTGCATAGGGCACGGTGGATTCAGTCAGCTCTACCACACTTACACTGGAGGTCAGAGATTTCAACAATTTCAGAGCATGCACAAATAGCCAACTCTGTGCTCTGACCAGCTCACTCAGAAAACCAACCTATATCAGAATTATGGTAATTTAATGAGCTAAATCAGCTCATGAAGAATCTGACAAATTGCACAACAGCAGAAACAGAAAAAAATTAAGACGGTACATGTGGTGTAGATGGGATGGGAGAAAATCTTTCAGCATAAGGATGAAAGATCACTTGAAACCGTTTATATCCGTATAGGTGTTCCTACTGTTTAAGAATGCAAATAAACAGCAAAACAAGCTTTTCCTTCATAAAAGCTAAATAGAAGCTTGAAAGAAAAAACATTCTTATAATTCATCCCAAAACGGTATGTTCTCTCTGTACACATGCAAAAGGCAGAGCCACTCCTTGAAAATTAGCCACAATAGTCACAGACATGTTTAAAATCCATGCATCATGGACACAGTTTTACAACAAAGCACAGGTATCTTGGGAGAAAATAGTCCTACTGCCTCCCTAGTGTTACTGTGTGATGCATTTCCTGCTCCCACTTCCTTATCTCTGAAATACACCTTTCAGACAATCACAGCAATTAAAATAAACACAGATTCTAAAAGATTTCAAATACTTAGGATTTGTGCTAGTAATAAAAGTTTTTACATAGGAACCAACTGTTTAATCAAACAGTATGAAACTGGAAGAAAAAAAACACCAAAACGAACGTTTAAGTAACCAGTTTGTCTGAACATACAGTACTGGTAGGTGGAAGATGGACTACTTCCAGATAATAGTGGCAGCCAGTAGAGAAACCAATATACCATGGTCTCCATTCTGAGTACACAGCAAAGAAAGATTATGAACACAAGGAAGAAAGCCACTGAAGACTGTGGCTTGTTGTCACAGGAAAAAAAGATCCCATGATCATCAGAAGTTGTTTTTATTACATGGTATAGTAAAAAGGTAAACATAAGCAACACTTACCAGAACCCTCCATGTGCTGCTAAGAGTTGGGTATTTTTACAGCCAGGAGTTTAACTGGCAATGGATCAGGAGAACTGGATGTCCACATGGGTCTCTAAACATCAAGAAGAATTCAAGCTTCATGGCAAGGGATCATCAGTCAGGAAGTCTTTATTTCTGCTCATGTATTAGCTGAATCTGAGACCAAGATGAATCTGTGCTGGTATCCCAAACCAAAATGCTGTCTTGATATGGACAGAGTGCTGCTGAACGCCTGTATCTTCTCTTTTTCTTCCTTGCAAATTAGCTTCATATCATATCCTTTGCTTTGATACAGCAGGGGTTTTAAGGGGGCACAAATACAGGGCTGTCCCATTATAAACAGTCATTTTTTAAGAAATCTGCATGGCTGGACTTCAGGATTTCTTGATCTTTGCCTCCCAGAAGGGATTGATAGGGTCCAAAATATTTGCATGGCTCAAAGGTATGACATGATCAGAGCAAAATGTTAAGCCTGATTGCTATGTATACTTGGTCTTGGAACATGTAGAGCAAACAACCAAACCTGGCTGCACACCAAAATTTAAAAGAGGAAGATGACATCCAGTCTCCATGACTTCAGACCAGGAGACACTTGGTATGGACAACTGCAAAACTCTGTAAGGAAGCAACTGGAAGGCTGCCAAAATCACCTAGGGCATAGCTGCAGCAAGAACACTCATACTGTAATGGCCCATATAGAGAAACCACTGCCTACTACAACAGTTGCAACAGAAATTAAGTCAGTGCAATTATTTACTAGTCATACCACACTACAGAATCATTTAGTGCTGATCCACATTTTAACTGATAAAAATCCATTTTACAAAGTAAAATAAAACAAAACAAAATTCAATACATATAAATAAGCACTAACGGCCAAAAAGGAAAAAAGCAAACCATGAGAACAAAATTAATACTGCTGCTCCAGAATTACCCATCTTGTTTTGTCCACATCTCTCCAAATACTTTAGACCTTCTAACCAAATACTCAAAACAAGGCAAAAGATCTGCTTATTATTCAAATATAAACATATGTGGTCTCATTCACGGCATAACACACAGTAAGTATGTGACTATGACAAGACATTTAAGTTTGCATGAAGTAAGTCAAGTACCTTATAATCTTGATCTGGCAGCATGTTGAGTAAGAAAGTCACCATCTTCTGTGGAAATTCATATTTTATTGTCCAAAATAATAATTCTTCTAGAAAACATTTATGCTTCAAAACATCCATGATAGACTGATCTGCATAAAAGGTTGGAGGAGGGGACGTATCATGTAATAATTATTAAAAATAATGATAGTGCAGTTGCACTGTCTTATATAAAATTCAGTAACAGAAATTTAAGAACATTTTAGTGCGCTCTGTAAATAATTTTTTTTCAAAAACACTCAGAAAATTAACATGGTCAATGCTGCACAGTGCCAGAGCCTGTAACAGTAAAAAGGACCTCCCAGAGAAGCCAGTGTCAGTTTTCAGGACAATTCTACTACACAGAGTCCAATCTTCATTGATCGCATTGAATCATATCGCCTTACTGTAATAACTCCACTGATTGTAATGAGCCACAGCAATTTGCAAAATCTTTACACAGCCAGATAATTGAAGGAAACTGTAAATGTAGACTGCCACTTAGCCAAAGTTAAAATAGCAAAACAATAAAATATAATTTATGATTAAGTGACAAGTTCTATCACCTAAGAACACGTACATTGTTTACAAAGCTCTAAACAAGCTAAATAAAAGCAATAATGTATCAATCATTCTTATTTTTAAAGTAATGTATGTAATTGATTGAAAAACAAAAAAGTTTTTATATTAAAAACCCCAAACAAATATTGCCATAACCAGATAGTCAAGTACTAGGCTCCTGATGGTACCAGAAGAGACAGTCTCTGTTCCCCATGCAACTCCTGGCCATTCACTCTGCCCCCTTACTCATGCTGACAGTACATTCCTGTGGGGTACTTATGTAGGAATCAAGTCAACTTTCCATTCTCTCTGCTGCATTTTCAAGCAGAACAGTTTCATGACTGCAAATCTGCACAAACTGACCTCTGCTAGAATAAAGTGTTCATGAAGACTTGATAAAGCGTAAATCATATTAACCCAATTAAAAAAAAATTATCAGACTCTTTATCATCATTCTTCAAGAGGTTGATTATTTATGATTTAAAACTACAACAGGCATTGTTCACTCCCCTAACATATAAGGGCTAAAGAAAATAGTAATAATAATGTTTTTTCATACCTAGAAATCAACTAGGCCTGAGGATACACCCCCCACCCCCAAAATCCCACATTCCAATGGGACTGTATGAAGTGCTCCTATCAGCACAGATTCAAAACCAAGCTGAACATCATCTGGCCTTGAAGACTCGCCTCTCCACTGAAGTATGACAGCTTTAGGGACTACCCTAAGCAGGACAGCTGTTTATGCTTTTCCTAAGCAGGAATTACTTCCATTTTCCACCATTACCAAAGGTCAGAGTTCCCCAGCCAAGTGACCAATCAGCCCAAAACATCTCAGGAATTGCAAAAGATAATGAGAAATAACCAATTATTTAAATTTTAGGGATCTCCTCGAGACTTTATCAAGCCACACAAAGACATGAATGTTTTATTCAATATATTCTACAAGCGTTGAAATAAAAAATTACCTGCACAGAGTCATGAAATACACGTTAATATCAAAATATTTTGTAAAGCATTACATGTCACCTACTGCGGCAAACATATGATGATCATTTATGTTCTCTTCCTCGTCTCTTGTTAAGAAATTGTGCATGTGATTATATTGCCAATGAAAAAGCTTGGTAGCCATGCAGAGTGAAGTCCTTTGTCCACAGAACAGACAGCACAGGTTTAGGTACATGCCAAATGCCCCTGAGTGAGAAGACTGGGCATGAAGAAAAGTGACATAACACCTCATCTGTCACTGATGTGCAGCTTTCTCTGACATGTACCACAGTTGAACAGTATGTATCAAATTCTTTATACAGCAGTTTCAGGCAGGGACAGGAGAATATATAATCCACTTATACCCGCTACAGAATTTAAGTAGGCAGAATGCTCTTACCCAACTTGGAAAATTTGTCAAGAGTACTGGGACTAATGTTTCCACTCCTGTGAAAAGCACATGATTTTAAATTTCTTTCAATAAATTAAAAAAAAAAATATAGTGCCTGTGGGTTTAAAATTTTCTTAAACATCAGGTATTTAAGATGGGTGCAGGATCCAGGTTCAAAAACAGAGTCAAAATGAAAACTCATTTCTCAGTCCCATACCTGTATCAACAAACCTCAGCACAAAACCTGTATTTTCTTTAAAGACACCTTTTATTCTTTCCTAGTGCCACAAAAGACCATCGTAAACATCTCTCTGGAATATGAGTCTTAGTATTCCAAGATATCCCCAGTATATAAATAACACTCTTTGAAAACAGTAACCCTAAAGACCTAGGATGGGACAGGGAGTCTGCTTATAAGGAAAAGGTAAATCTGTTTTTATTCAATACTCAGTTTTCTAAAATTTTCTTTTCATACTCTTATTTTATACCCTATTGGACATAAAATATGAATACTGAAAACTTCAGAAAACTATTCAATATTTAATAAAAACAGATACTTACCCTTCCCCCATTGGCAGACTCCCTCCTCTGGGGCTGTTATTAGGAGCTATCAACATCATGAGCACAGTCCATGTTGGGATGCCTCAGAGGGGGAAGACTACAACCCTGGGGGGAAATGAAATGTTGAATTAAAGTATCACTTCTCCTGAAATGCCACTGCTGATATTGGTTTTCAGATCTGGCAGCTTCTCAGCCTGAGTATTCTCCCTGCCTGTTTCCCACAATCCGTTATTATTCATCAGAAAAGCAGTATTTTTTCTTGCATTACCTGACTCTAACTTATCTTTTAGACAAACTAACAGCCTCTAAAATTCAAGAGAGCTTTCCCTGATAATCTGTAAATTTCCTGAATTCCTCCAAAACTACCACCTCTTCTACATTATTATTCTCTGCCACAACCTTCACACCATTTCTAAGACCACCTCTTAACACCATCATCAAAACACTTAGTTCTCTGCTTTTCCAGCTTCCCCGATCTTTTTTCTGCAATCTGAAACCACTAGAAACAATCAATCTTACTTTTCCATACTCCTCACACCACCTTCATACCATTTTACTGACTTCAAGAACGCTTACATTTCAAATTCAGGTTCTAAATATTCACTCCAAAGTAATTCCAGAAATTTTATTCTAACTTTCACCACAGTTTTTCACCCTTATGTTTTCTTCTCAGTGCTTGCAATTGGTTTGTGCTTCCTTTGTCAGTTTCCTCATACTCATATTAAAAAAGAATAACAAAAGTGTTCTTTAAATAATAATATTTAAACCCTTATCATTAAATAAACACTTTTAGCACAAAAACATGTTAGGGACAAGCTCCCTTGTCTGTAGCCTATGTTCATTCATGAATTAAAACCTGTACTGATCTCAATGTGAGTGCTGCTTATGTTGGACTAAAAATTGCACAGAGGACTAATTTCAATCTAGGAAAATAACGGAGTGGTTTCAAAGGAGACTTCATTAAAGTATCTTTTCTTAAACATTACCATGACAGTACAGAATGACCAACCAGAACCAGAGAGAACCATTCTTGTCTGAGAACATAATCATACTCTACAGTGGCATAATGAAAAAAATTGTTAAGAACAAATATATCAAAAACTTGTTTGTCAAGCTGTATTGCAACATTGTCAGCCACACTGTGCAAATGAAATTAATTTTTAGAGGTCAGCTTACGACATGAACATGATAAAATGACTGGTCAGAAGCCCAGACAGTGGTACTCAAGGGAAATCAAAGTTGCCAATTACCACAATTTCACTCACTATCCTTTTTTAGACTTTGCTGTTTAATACCTGTCACGTGCAGCACTACAGTGCTTGGGAAATGAATGAATATGCCTAGATCATTTTTAAAATAGACATAGAGCAAATATGATAAACTGAGATCAGTACTTTATAAATAAATACCTTTGGTGGTGCTGCTTAGTTTCACCCTCTTGCGCTTGCCCACACCTTGGCTACCATCCTGGTCCTCCTGGGGTAGGGGAAGAGTTTAAAAAATTCATAATCGTATACTTAGAATTTTATTGTCAAGAGACAGTATGCTCTCAAAATTCTGTTTTAACTACCAAGCTAAAACAGAAAAGCCCTGAATATACTCTCTTACCAGAAAAATACTTTTGTCATTTACAGGAACCATGGACTCCGTGCAACTCATTAGAAAAAAACAGTTCTTTAAAATGCCTTTTTTTTCCCCTCCAGGCAATGTTACCATCTGCAAGTTCAGACATTTTCATCTATTTAATTAATTTTGTAAGGTTACCTGCTTTGATTTCTGAAATGATTGCTACAAAAATGTTTAACACTACAGAATTTCTAACTGTTGCACATCCAGGGTTTCATGTTGTTCATCTATACGGTTTGGGGTTTTTTGTTTCCTAAAAAAATAAGTATCAGCCAACCTACTGGCTATTAAAGTTGGCAACACGGACAATTAGCTATACATTTTCTAATTAATATAACGGTTTGATCCAAGAATAAAGTATTTTTGACACCTTTAAGAGGCCAATTTAAACGGATGAATTCTAATTGCTTGTTCCTTACAGAATAATGTGAACGCTTTACGCAGGCACTTATCATCTGAAGCTTTTAAGGCACTCTGCAAACAGAGCAGCAAAGGTTCCAAAATGCAATGCAAGTTAAAAACATCATCACCACCACTTTACAAAATCTAACACTAGGTCTTAAAAAAAGAATGTGACATTACAGGACTATAATAAATCCTGCATGGATCTTTACTAACAATGGTAGTCCTAATAAAATAGTGAAAATAAATAAAGAATTGTACTAGGTCTAATAAAATGATAATTAATGTTGATATCTACTATTAAAAATAAGTAACCAATATCCTTCTCTAAGCAAATGCCATATTTTACTTCTAAACTTCACTGGAATGATAAAGAACCTGGTACTCAAGATGTGACTATGCTTTTTGGAGAGAAAGATTATACATATTTTGTATTTAAGAACTGACCAAAGTATCATGTTAATGAAAGGTCTGAATCTTCCCATTCTTTCAGCACCTCCATTTGAAAATTCATATTAAGATGGACACACATTCAAACTCTTAAGAGTCTGTTGTCTTTGTGAACACATGCTACTTTTGGACTTCAATCAGGAGCCAGTCAGTTTGCAGCATATTGCTACTGCCCACTTCCCCATCAGAGGGGCCAGTACCCTAAAGCAAAACTTAAGACTTGCTGAGGTACTACTATGAACCGCAGGACTCTGCAATCTAAGTCTCCCGCCCTGAAGAAAAGGAATCTAAATTCCTGGAGCTCGCAAGCTGATAGATGGAGGACTCAAGACCTCTTCAGTGGTCTCAGTTAATCCAGAGTTGCTAGAGAGGCCTTAATCAGAAAATAATGCATTTGAGTATACACATCATGATTAACATGTTGGATTCTAGTCTCCACCACCACTGTTCTGGCAAACAAAATGCATTTCTCCTTCCACAGTGTAAGAAAAATCGAAACATGTAACAGTCTTCATTGCAACTTTTGAAGTGATTTCACTAAAAAGAAGAAAATTTAGGAGTGACTTAATAAGAAACGTTTTCTCAAGAACTCTTTCTTTTCCTCAGTAATGTTAGACAGTTGGTTTCCATTGCTGCAGTAAGGTAGGATTAAATCTTAATGTCAAGTGCAGGAGTTTTAACAGCTTTGAGATAGAGAGTGCTAGGTCACATGGTGTCTCCCAAGCCCAGGGATAAAGAGTAAGAGAACAAATAAGCAAATGTAGAACACCTTATTTTAACCCACTGGATAATGCTGTATAAATATACTGGATAACAGCAAAGAGCTATGTAGATTTACTTTATGTAACAGAATATTCAGCAATATGCCTAAGGTATGCCATCTGTTGTAATTCAGGCAACAAACTTTATGTAATATTAGATACTCTACATAGATTTTTGTACAAATACATTAAACAGCAACTGGAGTCAATAAATATATAACTAAGGATTAAGGCATTGAGTGCTCATAAAAGTACAAGGGTAGCCAAATTGAGATATGCAATACAAAAAGGTTTATTTGTCAGCATGGCAGAAGTGTTCATGGACTGGCTTTTATTTGTTTTCTTGGAACATAAAAACTAAATAGAAGGACAGATTTAGAGGGAGCCTTTTTTTCTCCTTTTGCACAAAGGAAAACATGTGGAAGAGAAGCTAATAAAGCGAACTAATGGTGAGTTCTCTCCAGAATACCACAGGATGGAACACAGACCATTTCAGAAGTAAAGCACAAGCGAGTCTGTACTGTTCTGGTGTGGAGAGGAACAAACCAAACCAAACCATGACCCATATCTCAGGACACATGCATACTTCAGATTCATTTTTAGTTCTAAAATGGTTCTAAACTATTGTAGAACTACTGTAGAAGTGAAACTAAATACCAAGCTATGCAAAACTTACCAAGCTATTTAGTTCCCTGTAGAAGCACTGCTCTAATTTGTAGCCTGTGTAAATTTTGTCATCTATCCTTTCATCTGTGAAATAACACTACCTTTAAGACTCAGTAAGAAAGATTAATCTTTCAAGTTTCATCTTAAATACCAGAGGAAGAAAATCCAGTTAAAAATGTACTCTTGCCACATTTGTTAATTAGAACATAGTTTTACTCTGCTGTAAGACAGTATTTTAAGTCGTAAAAAAAGCTGTAAATGCCCTTTGTAACTTGCAGGGGAGGGCAGGGGAGAGGAAGAGAAGTCATAAAACAAGGTAACTTCTTCCTCATTCCTCTAGGAAGCATTTCACTAGTAACACCATGTTTGTAACATGCATTCCAGTTTTCTACCTGCACAGTTCTGTTTTGCTTTTGGATGAACGGACTGGACGTTCTTTTCAGCAATTCATATTTGTCAAGCAAACCATGATTAAGAAAAAATTTATAAAATAAAAAAATTAACTCTTTGTAGATGCCACTAACAGAGACCATTTTTGTTTAAAAAAACCCAAACTTTTTACATTACTTTTAATTGCATCCCACACTGTATCAGTGTGATTTTATTAAAGTTATAAAAGGATAATTCAGAAGTGAAAATGTATACTAAAGAACATTTAAATTATGAGTGCTTATTGTTTTATCTGCATGTTACTTCCTCATTCTTTTTTAAAAATTGCTAAATACAGCTTTCAAAACAAGGTCTTGTGCTTTGTTAAAATGTATCTTAAAAATTGATCCCAGGTATGTGAGTATATGCAGAATTTCATTTCAGAAAAATTCACATCTGTGGTAACATAATAAAATACCTACATGTATATTTATATCCTCGAGATCAGAAAGAAAAAAAAAAAAAAAAATC
>NW_020799107.1:16335208-16353570 GCF_003259725.1 Athene cunicularia
AAAAAAAAAAAAAAAAAAAAAAAAAAAAAAAAAAAAAAAAAAAAAAAGAGAGATAAACTGATAAAGTAACTCCACCAGAATTACAATTTAACTTTCCTCATGAAATTCAACTTTCTTATTACAGCTCAATATAAAAGGAGATTCCCTCCTTTTTACTCCCACTCAATGTGCTTGGTCAAGTCTACACATGGGAATTTATCTACAGAGAAATTCTCACTGCTGCTATCACCAGTTCAGCTGGATTCTCAAGTGTCAAAAAATGCTAACACCATTCACAGCATCACATGCTTTAATTTTGCTTTAATCAAGCCCAATTTACCTGACGGTGACTTTTGAACTACCTATGCAAGTTTCTTCTACATTACATACATAAATTAAACTGAAATATTATTAGCAAAAATAAGGATTTTTCAAGAGGTCCTTCGTAAATCAAAGGAATGAGATCTATTCCTTCATATCTCCATTATTTCTAATTATTAAAATGGAGAGAATATGTGATAGATGGAAGAGTTAAGTTTGTGGGATTTGGCTGCAAGCATTCTCTCCATTTAATATTCGGTTGCAGTTCATTATAATCTTTAAAAACAGTCTCACCTCATCTGAAGAATCCCCTTGTCCTGATGTTGCCGTAGCACCTGCTAAACCTTTTGGAATAAAAAAATTCAGAGATTCCTTTCATAAGTCTTATAGTGAAAAGAGAGTATTTTATGATATTTAATGAGCCAGTATGAAATGAAACACTACATTAACTTTCTTTGAAAGATACACAGCAGTGGACTGAGAAGTTGGAGTAAGATTTCCAAGCAATAGAAAACTAGGGATTTGCAAGTACGTTCCATTGCAGAACTTCAACATACTGAGTTATCAGAGACGTGTTCTTTCAGAAATTGCAAAAAGACTTTGACAGCCTTCAGTGATAAAAAAAAAAAAATCGCTCTAGAAAACAGGTATCTTTAACTGGCAAGCTATAATGCAGTGTATACTATAATGTAAGCTATAATTTCTCCCTTCTTTTTCTTGAAATCTTTTTCTTGGAAAAAAAAAAAAAAGAAAAAAGAAAAAAAAAAGGGTTTTTTTCTGATAAAAAATTCCTTCTCCCTAAAATACATCCCTGTCTCTACCTCTATCTTGGACTTCTTTCCCAAAAGAAATGTCAGTGATATTCAATCTCTCTTCAGACTCTGACAAACTTCAGCTTACTCCCCTCTCCTCATCACTTATAGGAGTAAAAGAGAAAGAAGCATGATGCACCATCTTAAGTTTATTTGAAAACACTACTTGAGGTTATTAACATTAATTTGAATTGCCTCCTTTTTTCATGGGCCTTAAAAGTGATACTGTCAGCAGTCTTCTGCAGGGATTTTTTTTTTCCTGTTTGTTTGTCAAGCGATGGTGAAAAAACAACAAGCAATACTTTGAAAAATGCCAAATTATAAATAGCACTGCTGGAAGTGTAACAGATGCTGTTACTCATGACAGAGGCAAACATGTCATACTACTGTTTTAGACATACACAAACAATTGTTTTTACTTCAATACTTGTTTACATAGAATTCCATGTAAGCAAAAATTCTACAAAATTTATATTTTGTTTAAAGTTTTTTACACCACACTACCAGAACAGCTGCTAAAGGTTACTAGTTGAAAACAGGTTTTAAATAGTAGGAGGGGAAAAAAAAAAAAAAAAAAAAAAAAAAAAAAAAAACTCCACCAGAATTACAATTTAACTTTCCTCATGAAATTCAACTTTCTTATTACAGCTCAATATAAAAGGAGATTCCCTCCTTTTTACTCCCACTCAATGTGCTTGGTCAAGTCTACACATGGGAATTTATCTACAGAGAAATTCTCACTGCTGCTATCACCAGTTCAGCTGGATTCTCAAGTGTCAAAAAATGCTAACACCATTCACAGCATCACATGCTTTAATTTTGCTTTAATCAAGCCCAATTTACCTGACGGTGACTTTTGAACTACCTATGCAAGTTTCTTCTACATTACATACATAAATTAAACTGAAATATTATTAGCAAAAATAAGGATTTTTCAAGAGGTCCTTCGTAAATCAAAGGAATGAGATCTATTCCTTCATATCTCCATTATTTCTAATTATTAAAATGGAGAGAATATGTGATAGATGGAAGAGTTAAGTTTGTGGGATTTGGCTGCAAGCATTCTCTCCATTTAATATTCGGTTGCAGTTCATTATAATCTTTAAAAACAGTCTCACCTCATCTGAAGAATCCCCTTGTCCTGATGTTGCCGTAGCACCTGCTAAACCTTTTGGAATAAAAAAATTCAGAGATTCCTTTCATAAGTCTTATAGTGAAAAGAGAGTATTTTATGATATTTAATGAGCCAGTATGAAATGAAACACTACATTAACTTTCTTTGAAAGATACACAGCAGTGGACTGAGAAGTTGGAGTAAGATTTCCAAGCAATAGAAAACTAGGGATTTGCAAGTACGTTCCATTGCAGAACTTCAACATACTGAGTTATCAGAGACGTGTTCTTTCAGAAATTGCAAAAAGACTTTGACAGCCTTCAGTGATAAAAAAAAAAAAATCCACAGCACTTTTGTAAGAATAGGTGGCTTAACTTAGTTGCAGTGACAAAATTCCACTACGAGCAATTTCATCTTGCCTACTCAAATTCTATTAACATTATGACTGGAAAGTGGTGCTTAGTATATTATCAACAAAAAGTTAATATGTTTAGCTTTGTTGATAGAATTAAAATGAGTCCTGTAATTTGATGGTGCACTAAGTAACAGGTAATTGCTTAAGTTTCATTAAGATTTGGGGTTTTTTTTAAAAAAAGAACAGTTTCTATAAAAACCAGCAATAATCAAGTCTTCCCTTGAACAAACCTTGAACTGCTAATGTGCTAGTTCCAGCTCCTTGTTCCTGCATACCACATGCAAGTTTATCCTCAGGAAATGCCAGTCCAGAGCCTTTCAAAGCAATGAGGTACTTTTCATGACTTTTCTTTGCACATGCATTCTCTCCAACACCTTAAATATATACATAAAACAGCATTAAACAGCTACATAGTTCATATACCTGATATTCTATACAGGCAATCTAAAACATGTTTTAGTTTTAATAAGCTGTATAATTATGAGATGTAGAAGTTAAAGTTTTTCCATCTGATGAACTGAAATCCGAAACACCAGAAACCTCTATTTTCCCCTCTAACACAATGTTTTCTTCTAAAGGATATACTTCATTTCCATTTTACGAGCACTGCCACCATTAACACTACAGCAAAAAAAGGATTTTTTTGATATTTCAAAATTTTGACAGCTGACTATTCATAAAGATATCACCATTTTAACTATTTGATGAAGCAAAGTCACACTGCATGCTTGGGATATAAAATTTTCACCAAAAAATGGACTAAAAAACCTAAACGTTAAGAGGAGCAAATTGTGTCAAGGACGCAATTTAAGGAAGAGAAAACATGAAAAATATGACAGCATCTTTTTAGCTGTGCCCCTTTTGCATTCAAAGTCAGAAGGGCAGGTTTTGTTCTAAAATCCCTTTCTTTGCTTTCCCTACCCAGAAACTATAGCAACTCAGACACATATACTCTCCATTTCAAGAGTCCAGATAGAAATGTCTTACTTCCCATTCCCTCTATACTTTTGTATCTCAGGAACTCCATCACATATAGGAAAAGAGAAGTCATTACTTTTCTCCCATTCAAATATCATTAAACAAGAGAGAAAGAGAGGAAGGAAACAGAATAAAGACAACTGTTCCTGGTGTTTCTCCTTTCAAATAAATATTTGGAAATTGCCTGTTCAACTAGCTGCTGCCCAATCCAGTTATGGCAACTAAAACCTACAGTAATTGTTATTTGTTCCCTACCTATGCAAAGGAGGTATGCAAGGGACTCAAAAAAGACACATTCTAATCACAAGGAAATAAGACTGAGTTAATTTACACTAGGTGGTTTTGGGTTAATAGTGTCTGCCCAACATTTTCAGGTTCATTGTGACTTGGTGCAGGATGGAATAAATAACTGGGGGGTGGGGGGGGGTAAGGGGGCACATGTTTTTGAGAAAAAAATGAAACAAGGCTTTGCACAGAAGTGCAGGACAAACACTATTAACTATTAATTTCTCATAGAGGTCTCCTCCAGTAACCTCTATGAGAGCAGATCCCAAAATAAATTAGATATATTCTACTTTGAATAAGCTTGATATGCCTTATTTGGAAGAACTAAACCCTCGTGTTCACTTTAAAGCGAATGGATTTATTATAAACACTTTTTGGAAACGATGTATCTTTATGCAGTTATCTGGAAAGCAGAAGAGATTTGCTCTTACAGGTCTTAATAACAAATGTTTCTAGTCACTTCCTGAAGCCCACCTCACTTCTGTCAACAAAATATCCTTAAAAACATGCATTTGTCTGGGCTTTGAGAGGTCAAATAAAAATATGCAGAGATTGAGGTCATAAACAAAACTTATGCCCTTAAATTCTTCATAATTTGAAAATGTAATTATTAGAAATAACACAAACATACCAGAGCTAAGATCTTTGTAGAACTGCTGGCTAGTCAAAACCTGGGTAAGAACTGATCGCATTGCTCCTCCCATTTTGGTCAAGTCTTCTAGAAAGGAAACGTGAGGCTCCAAAACCTGGAGGATTTTATGAAGGTCTTTCTCTGATGGCAGATCAAGAGCTGAAAACCACACAACAAGAGCTTTTGATGTAAATGTAATATAATTTGGCCAAGACCTTCACAAGGCAGAACAATTATACTACTAAATAATTTGATTTATATATTCATAATGCTCTAAAATTCACATGTAGAATTTTCAAATTAATCCCGATTTCATTTTCCAGAAAAGCTCAACACAGTGCCAGGTAACCTTTAAACCATATTTAGGAAGCTTTTCGGCAGAGAACAAAATCATATCAGCTAGCCAGACAGTAAGTTGGTTAGGAAAAGATGCACAAAATTCAACATGAACTATAGATAGCATTCGCATACTGTATCTTCACAAACTGCAAAGCAATAGATAGCAGCATGGTAAAATATGCTAGATACATGCAAATTTAAAACATACCAGGCTCATTATACCCCTCTCTTAAGTGTTGAATAAGACTAAAGATGAACTGTGGAAGAACTAATTCTGACATCATCAGCAAGTCTTTTGGGACACATGGAACATTTGAATTTGACTTAATCCGGTGTCTCTTACAAAACCTATAAAACAGAAGAGAAAAATGTTAGCCAACATATACTAAGAAAATATACTTCATATACTAAGAAAAACATTACTTTTTCCATTTTTCAGGGAGTATATACTTTTACATTAAAAGTGGTGCAGAAATGGTATTCTGAAATTCCGACTATTATAGTCAAAGCCATTTTGTTTCCAAGTCCAGCAAATTATAAAGTTGCCATTTTTTCCCCTTCTCAAAGTTCACATATCCCAGTTTCTTCCCATACACGTTGGAAGCATCTTCCATGGAACAATCAGAAGAACACTGAATTCTTTATCAAGACATACTTCCCAATTGCTAAACAGCCTAGCTGAAAATATCTAAAACAGTTCCTCTCTTTTCTGTGAAACAGTCAGAGGCTGGTCTGATTCTTCAAGTCCTCATTCAGATAATGACTTTTAAAATGTCTTTTAACATTAATAAAAACAACTTCCAAAAGTGTAAGAGTTTGAAGGATCAGTATTTATTTCAAATGTATAGCAACAAGATTTACTTGTCAAAGGATGATAGAAACACCCTACAAAAATTGTGCAAATTGATTAATTTAAAAATAAAAAATTTGTTCGTTGGAGAATTCCTGTATGGTAGAGTTGAGGTTTGGCTAATGCACAATGACATGAGGTTGAGCCAAACCCCATGAGAGCAGACAAAATGATTTCCCACTGACTTAACATGAGCCTGACTCAAGAACCACTGAATACTTTTCTGCTCCCAATATATTTTTAGAAAGGACATTTACCAACATCAAAGAGCTATTTACCCATGCCACAAAAGAAGCTAACAAGGAATAAAGAGCCTACTAACACATCATACAAGAGCAAACTTCACGGGAAAGATTCACTACATCTTACCAGTAATTTTTCAACATAAAGATTCAGAAATTGATTCAGCTTTGAATATGAAAATTCTAAATTTATTCATGTCTTCACTACATTTGCTATGCCATATTTTCCAGAAGAAGCCTGATACTTTCTACAACATAAGCCTATCTTCTTTGAGGACCATTAAAGTAATACCTTCAAGAGAAGAAGGAAATAAAAGAAAGCCACAAAAGAAGTATCCAAACTGGAGGGGGGGGAAGAAAGAGGATAGAAGTTCAGCAATTAAATGGCATCTTCACAAGAATTGCTAGCATCTTCACAAGACTAAAGACTACGAGCTTCTCCTTTGATCTTACACATGAGATATGACACTTTTTATTAAGAAAGGGTAAACACAGATAGTAATAGCCAGATGATTTGCAGTTTGTATATACAGCCTATCTGTCCCTGGGGAGGGATAAAGTGCCTGACAGAAAGAGCTCAGTGATGACTGATAACTCTGTTAACTCATGCACAAACATATGGTCTTCACTTTTGTTGTTCACTTTTGCAAATGACATTCACAAAAGTTATGAAAACTCATTAACCTTTTCACTTTTGTCATTCACCTTTGTCTCATCCACATACAGAAACCTAAATTGCCATAAATCACAAATCTGGTTTGATCTATGCTGCCATATGGTACTTCATTTATTATCCTAAAAGGTATTTGGTTTCTCTTTCACCACTACACTTATAAGAAGAGATCACAAGTAAATAAAGACTTTAAAAGACACACAAAGAAAGAATTACTATGCAGTATGTTTTAAAATCTTTTACTGCTCCCCTCTGTATATTTTACATTCAGTCAAAAGACGTTTCCACCGGTTATGATCACAAGCTAAGGGACCACAGTAACAAAACTCACACATAAAGCAATTCTGACTCCCAGCTTCTGCTAAGTCTTCCCTCCACAGAAATTAAAAAGCTCAGCTCCCCAAGAAACCTATGCCAGCATACCATTTGTGAATCAGTCTATGGATTAATTATCCCAAATTTATTATATCCTGTAGTTGAAGGTTATGAGTCATGTCCTCTCTTGAGATTCCCAGGAAAACACTATTAACTTACAAAGCAACCTATTATTACAATATTAATACAGGTTCCAAAAAATAAAGAACTCAAATCAGTTTGTTGTAAGGAAACATCCTTTCACGGTCACAATCAAAAATTACAGCAGTTCCAAACAGGGAACAATTTCTAGATATGAGGCCCTAAACCTTCAAGTAAGAACGCCAATATAATTTTATGAGATGAGCCATATTCTATATTTATGGTTCAAAGGCTGTGGTATTAAAGCATTGTCTGAAATCAATATACTAGCGTAGCTGTTCTTAACTAACAGCTAGAAATGTGTACATGATAAGGATCCCAGAATATGTCCTTACTGACATGACTTGCCACTGGACAAGCCATTGAATTATGGAAAAACAGTCCTGCCACCGTATGGTACGACCACAATCCTGAAATACTAATACTCTGTTCTACTCAAGATTCCGTTGCCTTTACAGAGTGCTACGCAACACTTCGTACAAATACTGACCAAAAGATCAGACAGTGACTTGGAAGATCTTCAGAGTTAAAACAATAGCTGTCTTAACTAAAGAAGAAACGGAAGCCCAAGCTGTGCCAAGGAAGAAACAAGCTGAAACTTCCTACACACTTCTCCAATGGGCTACACATCATTGGATAGACAGCAGATAAAGCTATTCCATAGTCAGTTCCTTACACTTCTAAGAGATACCTTACCACAGCATCACTTAAAGAGTTGTCTGTCTACATAAATGTAGATTTCAGAATGCTTCCAAGATTACCAAATGGGCAACAAAAAGGAGCATTTTCCAAATCTCTCCTGGTAACACTGTCTTGGAAATTCACCACTTGAAGCAGGCAGAAGTCTCTAATGGGGTAATGAAAGGTGGAAGATAAGAAATAATTTTTTCTGAAGAAGCTCAAAAATAAAAATAACAGTGGAGAGGAAGACCGAATAGATAACTGACAGTTCACCTTGATCTAAGTTTTTTTACATTATTTCAATATTGCAAATACTTTCTCCAACAAGCCTGTAGTTCCTATTTAATCTTTAGTACTTCTTATTTCTTGTACTATACAGTCTTCCTTGTAAATATTTTTACTATTATACTACAGTGAGCTTTCAGAATCAGTATTTCAGTGATAGTGACAATTCATTAGTCAGAGATATTCAAGCCCTATCTCACTGAATGTCTAACATGGAACTACTTTAAGTACAGGTCTACAGGGAGACAAAAATCTTCACCTTTTCTCCTTATTCTTTTCTCTGATATAAAAGTATGTTCTGGTTTGTTTTCTATGCAGTTTCCCACCTTTGAAATTCCTTTTTCACAAAAAGACAAGGTTAATTTTAGCAAAAGGAGAGAATAACACAGTAACTTGCAATTAAATAAAAAAAAGTTTTAACAAGCCATCTTGTCCACGACTTCAGATATAATTCCTGAAATTTCTTATGCTGCATTGATATCTTATTTGTGAGATGTACAAGAATGTTGTTGACATCTACATGAGTAAGAAATGCCATGCATTATTAACATTAGAGTATTAACATCTGAGCAACCTTCACTTTAGACTTTCCAGATTTGTTCCATTCTCTCCTACTATTTCCATCTTTAATAATTCTACCATGAATTTAGAAAATGTGTTTCAGAAGTGCCTTCTGGTAAAATAACTTCTTTCCTTTAGGCTACAGTTTCACAACTACTTAAGATTAACTAGGTCAGTCCTGCCACAGTTCTGTCTTCACCCTTCCCGACCGGCACTCAATTGATCTTGTGTTAAACCAGCTCAGAAGCTAAGATAGCAGAAGATATTTACTTAAAAAATTGTCATTGGGCCAGCTTAAATCCACAAACACTCACAGACTTGCCTCCTTTGAAATGACACTGAAATCCTTGAATCATCCTGCCATCATCCCCTTCCTTGTTCACCTGACAGAGAGCAAAACAGAGAACAAAAAACCAAAAACCCAACAATACACGAGGGTGCTGTCCTAGCTAACCAGTATATCAGGTAGATAAAAAGTTCAGTGAAGCCAACTCCTCCCCTTCAAAGCAGATTTTTTTTAAACTTCCCCAGTTATTACAGCAGCTGATAAATACCTTCAGTACCAGCCAGACCACACCTTTACAGCTTCTGAACATTTGCTCAGCCCGCCTTTTGCTACTTCTGTCTCAAGTTTCAGTTGCATTCCAGAAACTTGACATAAGTTCACGCATACACAGAGGGACTATTTTTACCCTCACTTTTCTTTCACTATTTTGTCTCCTGCCTCCCCATGTTTAGAAGTCATTTGTTTCAAACTGGATCATAAAGCTGCCAAAAGAAGGCATCCCATTTTCACAAGTCTTACAGTACTACAGCCCTAACAGTACCTGATCCTGACAGAAGCTTTTAGGGTTATGAAGCTGGGACCCAAGTGAGAGGACACAAATGAAAACTGCTGGAAATCAATTCCTAAGCAAAGAAAATAAACCTTTATTTGACTCTTCAAGTCAGTAACAATAAGTCGTATCTAAACTAAGATTTTATTTAAGACATTACGTACATTTCATACTGTATACCGCATGATTGACAATGTCATATAACACTTGATAAAGTATTCAAACAAAATCAGTAAATTTTATAAGAATTCAACACACAATTTAAAGAGTATGCATTTTGTCCCCACTGTAAAACTAACATGCAAATACTATTCTTATATACACTGAATCTACAAAATAGATGCAAGACGCACAATATTTTGAGTGCTACAATTGTCTCTCAGAGTTCTTGTGAACAAACTGGTAAAGAATGTTTACATGTTTTTTCCTGCTTTTCAAGTTCACATTAAAACAAATCTTAATTCAGAACAAAATATAACTTGCATAATGAGGACTAGAAAATTATCTTGATGAAAAAGGACTTTGATATATTGTAGCCTTGTTTTATGTAAATCCACCAACCCTAACCAACAACAAATACAATGGTAATTGTGAAGAAATGCAGAGAAACAAACTAAACTGTTCCTCTGAAAATGAAGTTTTGCATGTTTCCCACCCACACCCTAGTAATTAAATTTCAATAATTAAAATCATTTCACCTGCAAAACAGGCTTCCAGAAGTGAATCAATGTGGTATTGAATTCCTGGTCTGAGGAATGACAGTTCTTTAAGAAAGCTGCAAGCTACAGAAGAGTTGAGAGACAAAACTAAGTACCTGCATTTCTGCTATTAAGGATTGTTACAAGAAGCAAAGCCAACTGGAAATATGTCAGGCTAACCTTTCTAACCAGGAAAGCTCGAAAGTAGAGACAGAGTCAATAATGGAGGACAATGAAACACAGCAGAAGAATTAATGGCCTCTCAAGAAAAAAAAAAAACAAAAACAAACAAAACCCAAAACCCCCACTTTTAAAAGACATCTTTCATGGCTCCAAGCCTTCATAACAAAGCTGTTTGGCCAGGCTAGGAGGCTAGAAATCACAGATTAGACTCTTAAAAGTTATTCCAATCCTTGCAGAACATCAGGAAGAGAGGCAGTGAGTCACCAGACGCTCCCTTGGTGCTCAGTGCTATATTGAGCACCCTTTAGCCCCGCAAGCTGTCCAGTTCAAAGAAAAAGCAGACAAACAAGCTCTGTAGAAAAGCGTTTCTCTTATTCTCTGTTAGTCCTCAGATGTAAGCATCTTGTACAGTAGATAAAACTACAGTGAGTTTCATTACTATACAAGTACCCACTATCAATCAGGAACAGTAGATTTGGCAGTTTCAATCGCAAGACCTTAGAAATACAGTGAGAATGAGAAGGAAGGAACTTCTGAGTAGAGCTGATGCTGAGCCTATGTTTGACTGAACCCACAATATTGTTGAATTTGAGCATTTTGATAGACAACAGAGCAATTCAAGAGTAACACAATCTTCTGCTGCAAAAATATTCTCTTTATAAAAAGGGTGGATGCACTGTAATTGCATCTAAGTACAGCCTACGTTTACCTAGTCTGATTGAAAGGCCTCAATTTACACAGTTTAAAATGTGTTTGTACAATAACAGACACACAGCTAGCTAACTTACAAATATAATACCCATTCTCTTTGTGCAGCTTTTTCAGATACCACAGTGATTGCGAAGTGAAGCCCTTAGAAGTTAAAAGGGCCTCAGTTATGGCATTAATGGCAATATTATTTACATTATCTTAATTTATCCGTTTGCATGTACGAATACAGTCTCTAACCATTTTGTCCAACAGGAACTACAGCCTTTTCAGTTGAGAAAAGGAACACTACTTCTTAAAATGAGCAGTTAATTTAGTATTTCACTGTACTAAAGAAGGCATTGACAAGAATACTCTTTAAATCCAACTCTAAAAAGCAATCTTCACAAAGGTTAACATTTAAAAAGCCCACAAGAAAAATATTTACATTCAAAATTCTTTTGCAGTATGGAGTCTAAAGGTATCACCTATTTTTTTCAAATACAGACCTAGAGAGAAATTAAGCTACAATGTGTATTCTAGTTCTGAATGCTTAATTTCATAATGTTTAGGATCTGATTTTTCAGAGTTCTTAGCCTTACACAGCATTCACAAAGCAGAATTCCCAGGTGACTTCAAAAGTATGTCTGAGACACAAGCAGATCAGCAAACAGAATATCTGGTCCTGGCTCATCAGAGCCATCTTTGCTTGGTCCTCACTCTTTCCAAACCATTATTTCACAT
This sequence comes from Athene cunicularia, assembly GCF_003259725.1. Lineage (NCBI taxonomy): Eukaryota > Metazoa > Chordata > Aves > Strigiformes > Strigidae > Athene > Athene cunicularia. The sequence continues at coordinate 16,347,039 of NW_020799107.1, forward strand.
ACAGTCTCCCTGCCCAGTTGCTTTCAGAGTCCCATCAATTATCTACTTTAAAGCACATGGACAGTACATCTTCTAATTAAAAAAACAAAAAGCAAGTTTCCAAAATAAAAATATTTTTCTGGCTCAAAAAATTTTCCCAAGAAAATTTAAACAGGCCAAACATACAATGCATGGAATATTTTGGCCCAAATACTTCATCTGACAAAGTTCTGAGTGACTGCACAGTGCTAGACAAATGTAAAAACCACCTTCATTTCTTCAAGATTTGAGTAATATGTATGGATTTTAATAAAAGCTATCAACTTAACCTGAAGATACCACTTTGGTTATGCCTCCAACAGACAAGGTGCAGATATATGTAATTTGCAGTTTTCTTGGAAAGTATTTCATGCCACATGTTTCATGCCAGAGCTATTATCGCTGCAGGCGCTGTGCAGAAACAGAGAGATACATCCTGATGAAGGCAACAGAGTTCATTATATAGTCCTTGTTATTGTAATACTCAGCTATCTCTATTACTTCGATGTAAAGAGAAATCATATTATTTTCAAAGCTTACAACCAGAACCCTGTATAAAGGAAGGCACCTAGGATACTACAATTTAAAACCACCCACAATTGTCAGATACCATTCCAGGTATTTTTTTTAAATATAAAATTCCTAATATTCTGCAAGCTAAAAGGAAGAACAGCCTGAACTCTGAATCAACCTACATTAATTGTCATTAAGAAAGATCTAAGAGACAAAGTTCTTTAGGAATCTATTCCCCAAACATACACCCAAAATCATGTTTATTCCGTTGCCAACAGATCCAACAACAGCTCCATCTAGGTCAGATGTGTACCAGACAAATAACACTGCACCTTGACATAGCAAACTTAGAATCCTGGGACATCTGATAATTTCAAAAAAGGGATAAAAGGAGCTTTAGAAGTTGATGGGATCAAAGCAAAGGAACTGAAAATCAACGCTGGTTAGCCCAAATCTAAACAAGACTGTTTCCAGAGACCTCCAAAACACCAGTTCTTCTTAAATTGTATATATACCAAGGTATATTACAAAGTGATAGACAAGTCATATGATAAATAAGCCAAGACAAGACATACAGCAGTCCTATCTTGTGAGCTCAATCTTCAGAGTACTGTTCTGTTTGTCAAACCAGACAGGCCCTATTAGCAAAAGCTTTGGGGTAGAACCATCACTTATTTTAAGTTTGTTCAGCAACTAACACAGCAAGTGTTCAGGCATCTAAATGTTTAAAGTTATGTATACTGATACGCTCAAGTATCTTATTGATGCCTTTGAAACAACTGCACGTTATTCCTAAAGCATGTATAAATTACATGGCCTCTAGTCAGGCCACAGCTCTAAAAGCAGTAATACAAAATTATCACTTGGCTGTTAACCATTTGGAAAACATCATAGCAACTAATTTAGAGGCTGATGTAGTCCTAATTAGAGACATTCTTAAGAGAAATCAAGACAGGCAGGTTTGTAAGCTCACTGTATGTCATAATGGACTTCAACAGAGTGATCTGAAATCTTTTCTGCTTTCCATGGGTAAGACCTAATATGAAGCTCTGCAAAAACTACTGAATGTTACTGTGCAGCAATATAAAATATTAAGCTTTAGTGGTAGAGACAAGGAAGAGGGCAGAGGGAATCAATTATTTATAAATGCATGGTAACTGTGGCTCCTTGAAATGTTGCGGTCAGTGTGAATCCCAGCATGAACTCCTGCACCTTATATGTAGAAGATCAGAAAGTGGAGTTTTTGTTCTGAAGAGTCACACCCACCAGAAGTAGATGGTCATGGGTTTATTCAGACTCTCATGTCAGGCTAACAGGCAGTACAGCTCAGAATTCTCCTCAGTCCCTTCAGCCAGAAGTCCTTGCTAGCCCAAAGGACTTCAAAAGCAGAGAAGCTGTATGGAGTTGATAAAGATCCTACAGAACACCATTTGTACCAATTCAATAATCCTTAACACAGGGTGTTTTTACACAGTTTCATAATGCTCAGAGGCTAAACTCCTTACAATGTGTAAGATCTCATCCTGTTGATAAAGCATATGTTTCAGCAACTTCCTGAAGAAAGGTCCAGAAGACCACCCTTCCCTCTTATGTAGCAACTGAAAGTAAAAAAGAAATAGAATATATTCCTCCACAGCTCCCAAACCAAACAGCAAGGCCATTTCTATATGAATGAAAAAGGATAAAATAAGGAATCAAGTCAGGAGAAAGAAGTATATGTGGACAGAGCGGCAAAGGTCATTAATACTAGGTATCTACTATCCAAAATTTAAATTAAAACAAAACTATTCAATAATACTTACTGGGTGCAAACATATTAATGCACTGTAAAAACAGAGACAATTCTATATAAATTTAAGCAGGAGAAAATAAGGAGGCTAGAAACTAAGATTATACTTCTCATACTTGTTGGCAGCAAGGGGAGACAAGGTTAATTTTCCAGACTTTTCTTAAGGGAGCATGGTACACCCAACAGATACATCATCTCCCAAGGAGACATAATGAAAAAAAAAAAAAAAAAAGAAAGGGAAAGAGAGAAGTCTGATCTAGTGTGTAGTTCAGATAGGATCTCCATGAAACCTACGCTGATATGCACTCTAAGAGCTAATTGGAAAGATAAGCATGGATCATTAGAGACAGGACTGCAGAAGGCTTAGAGCTAGGTACCCAAAGGTGCTTTTGAACACATGGCATACAACATCAATCTATAACAGTTACTTTTCTTATAATTACAGGGTTACTTTTACTTCAGACATGCCTACTGATAAAGAAACTGTCTGCTATCGCAAGTGGAAATTGGTAATTTCTTATACCCTTTGACAGAAGTCGTAAGAGAATGTGATGCTTTATGTCAATGGAGCCACTGGTTGTCATAACTACCATCAAATACACAGCAAACATCAATGCAAAAAGCCTGTTTAATGAAATTCTTAACCTGGCTTTTTGCCTTTCAGGATATGCAAACCTTGATGGAGATATTATTGTCTTTGTACTGTAATGCAGCACTAAAACATCTGCTTCCCATATGATTAATTTAACAAATAAGTCAACACACAGTGAAGCATACTCAGAAACAGGACACAGGAGAATGAAATAGCCAAAGTATAGAGGCTCTCTAGTATATCAGGTTATTGTCTACAGACTTAAAGTGGAATCAGAACAGGACAGCCACAGAAACAAGAAGGTACTCATCAGTAACAGATTATTGACTAGTTTTATTCTCATTATAACCACATGGCATATTGCTTTCGTCAAGCTTATTTTATAAACTATGAAGCTTCATTATAACACAAGATCATCTACCACCAAAAAATACTCCTGGCTAATTTCCCCCTGTTGAACTGCGTGGGGTTTTTTCCTCCAACAGATGAACTTGCCTGTTGAACTATGAGCACAAGTCTATTATAAATGCTTTAGAACTGAAGATAGTTCTTTCTTCAAAACATTATTAATTATCTCTGATGGAGCTGCAAAATGTCATTTGCCCATGGCTATGTACCATATGGGAGACAGCTACAAACTTGTCACCTATCGACATATCACTGGATCTTAAAATCTATTAAACCTTGCCACAACTAGAGTTTTTTTAATACTTTGACAAGCAGCTAGATTTACAAACTTGGGTATTTTCTAAAGTCTAAATTACATTCTAGTAGATCAGACCAACTGCAATTAACTTAATCATCAAAAACACTGCAATTTGCAAGGGAATCAAAAAGTGTGACAATCTGATTTTTCTAAAGCAAATGAGAATTACACAAGGTACCTAAAGCAAATGAGCATTCATCTATTGTGCTATATTCCAGCTTCCTTATATAAAGGCATCAGAAATAAAAAATTAACACTCAGTTATCTCTAAAAAGTAAATTATAGATTTAATTAGTTACAAAAGATTAAAGCACACGTCCTTATACCCCAGACCAAACCATCTCTAGATTTACATTAGCCACCCTAAAGGAAATGAAAAGATATTCCAGATGGTAAGCTGGAGAGATTTCCTTTACAGCAGATCAGTTAACTAAGACTTCACCAGTATTTTTCAAGATGCATCAAATCAAAAAATCTGAACATGGAGACCAAGTAACAAGAACCAACAAACTACTGTTACTATAATATTCGCATACAGTATCAACACAAAATTTTATTTGAGCAGACAGATGGTAGATAAAGTTCGTAAGTAGGATCCACATTTGATTCCCTTGCTATTAATAGAAGCCTAGGCTGTGGTGGCCAAGGTTATATCGGGCTAGACACACTCCAGTTTCCTGAACCTACCATGAAGGCCTCCTAACTTTAACATGTAAAGCATTACCTTTGCAATTGTGCAATTGATTTGTATATACAAAGCTAAAACAGTTTACCTAAACATCCTACATTGAAGCAATTCAAGTTAATAGGCAAAACTGTGTGCATATTTGTATACACCAATATTTTTACATTGGTTTCAGCTTAACTTACTTTGTCTTGCACAGCAAACAAAGTTTCCAGCTCACTTAATTGCACTGGCTTAACAACATTTTTTTTTAGCTAAGCAGGAGTGACCTTACGTTGAGTCTAGGCACCCCATATACTGCCATATATTGTCCTCCTGTACACTCACAAGGACTGGAAAATCTACCACTCAACCCAAGAGTGTTGTCTCTGAACAGGTACTACAGAATTCTTTATCTAGAATGATGAAACTTCCTGAAGGGTCCTACCCCACACCCAAGACAATTTACTCTTGAATTCTACTGTTAAAAGTAAGTAAGTAGGGTGAATAGGAATGGGGAGAATATTCTTACTCCCTCATGGTTCGCATCTCTACACTGCAAATTTAACAGCATTTTTTATTTCTTTATTAAACCAGCTTTCTTTAAGAAGAAAACTGTTTAAAATAGAAGACACTTGTGAAAGCTACGAACTCCAGAATGAGAGCAGTATCAGAAGTCACCTTAATATTTTCCTAGAGTAGTTCCATTTGTCTATGCTCTATTAAAATCCTACCACTAAGAGGAGCCCTAAAGCTATCCCTCCCTGAGCCCTGGAAGATGTGACATTACATTTTTTTTCTTGCTTCTCAAGATCAAGGGGAACTGTTACTTCAGTGGTACCGAGGAAAGCCAATCACCAGAAATTGAACAAGAACTGATAAAGAAAGAATCACTTCAAGAGTAGCCCCTTGATATCACTGAAGATCAACGAGAAGGAGGAAAAAAATTCTTCCATTGGAGGGAATATACCAGTAAGACGATTCCACCAAAAAGTAAGAATGAAGAGATGGCAAAGGCAGATCGTGAAACAAAGGGGGGAAAAACATAAGAAACAAAGAATGAAGCCACCTCAAGGCCTAAAGCAGGAGAATGGTGGCTACAGACACAAAGAATCAGAGACAACAATCTTCAAGCAACAAAAAACCACCCCAGAATCAGTGAAATCTCCAAACAGAAATACAAAAAGAGAAGAATAAGATAGAGAGCAAGTGATACAGAATTATACTTTGTAAATGTTAAAATCCTGAAAGGAACCAAAGAAAATGTTTTAACGTTTCTATATGTTCTGAGCGTTTTCTGCTAGGTACGCCGCAACTCAGGATTTATTAGAACAATGAAACGGCTCTTATGAAAGCATGTCACCTCACCAAGGCTAAAACAATCAAGACAGAGGCTATTCTAGAAAGCTAGTCAGAAGACAAGTCTCACTCAGGCACTCCAAACTGTCTTCTGGTTAAGTCTTTATCTCTCCATTGAGTGAACGCAACAGAGGGAGCTCCAAAAAGACAGCCAGCTGTGAAATCTCAAGTTTACTGGCTAGGTATCACCTCCACCCAGTAACTGGTTAACTGATCTTTTCTTTTAGGAAGGGAACAAAGAGGGGTTTAACGAGGTATCACATTCCTCTTCTTCTGAACAGGTACTCAAGTCTCACCTCCAGTAGGTCTGCATGCTTACAGAACAGGAAGGGCATCTGACTTCCCCAGAACCCTGCCCTGTTGCACCCATCCAAGAATCACCGAATTCCTTGATTTAAAGCTAAGAATAGCAAAAACAGAAGGCAAGATGAACTGCAGACTGGGAATACACAAAAAATGGCTCCCTCCGAGCCAATCTGTTCATTTCAGCATACTTGCTCACATGAAGTCCAAAAGTCTTTGGACACACTTGGTGGTTAGCTGCGCTAGGCCAAGGCACCGAGCTGGGAGCTGGCAGGTTCTGCCTCCCCTGCACTCCGCCTCATCAACTTCCCTGAAGGCAGGCACTCGGTGCGAGGGCAACGAGATTTGCATAAGCGTCCTAAAAAAAGGCACACGCACATCAACAAAGAAGGAAGAGCCACCTCGCCGGACCCCCGCCGGCGCTGGCGGCCGGGAAGGCGGGGCTGCGTCCCCCCTCTCAGCGCGGCCCGGGCGCCGTGTCCACAGAGCCTCGTCCGGCCCGCAGCCAGGGAGGGCGGGAGCCGGCCCAGGCGGAGGCAGGTGCCCCACTTACTGCGCGCCGCCGCCGAGCTCCGGCCACACCTCTGC